>NC_084828.1:34939341-35247409 GCF_033115175.1 Lepus europaeus
TTGGTTTTTGCGTTTGTTGTTTGGCATGTTGGAGATATTTGGTTTCTTCACTGTGGTGTTTTTTCTTGTTACACTATGGCTCTATATTAAGTGGACTGTCTGCTTTCAGTGGAGCCTTAGAGGCTTGAGATGAGTGTGGACTGAGAGCTGTGTTTGGTTCCTCAGGGTTGAGGGTGTGTGACAAGGATGACACTCCCAGGTTAGGTGTGGTAAATCTCTCTTTCTTTTTTTGATTTAAAAGGGAAGTAATTCCGCACAGCTGAACGTAATTGGAGGTAGTTAGCAGGCAAATGATATACCCACAGGAGCCAGAGATTGGAAGCTCTTTCCCAAGGACCACACAGGGAATCTCTGCTGCCCTCAGTGTGGGCTCCAATTCTCCTGCAGTCTCCCACTGGGTTGCCAAGTTAGATGCTAATCTCCTGTTATTTCACCCCTCCCCATAGAGTCAGGTTTTTCTGCTAGGCTCAGGGCTGGTGCAGACCTGAGGTCGCCCTGCTTATGACGTATGTCCAAAATGGCGCCTGCTCTGTCTTGCTCGCCTTTGAGAGGTGAGCGGAGAGAGAGAAACTTGTGTCCGTATCAGTCACTTTTTTTATTTTATTTTTCTCTCTCTTCTAGTTAGCCTGGTGAACTTTTCCCCACGGAGTTTCAAGCCTCGTTCCCTCTAGCCTCCTCTTTCCGCTTGCCTGCTGGTATCTCGGGCTGTGGAGGTTCGGCTCACCTCGCGTTCCAGCGCTGGTGCGTTGAGTCTGCCGCTGGTGTCCCGAACTTGGGCTCCCATGCTCTCCACGCAGGTCCACTGTGAATCACTAGTTCCGGAAGAGTTTCCGCTGCTGTTTTTTCCCCTACTCTTCCTTGACCCTGCAGTATCTCCACTTATATTAAACTTTCTTTCCCCCCGGACTAAGTGTGCTCCCTGCCTATTCCGCCATCTTCTAGATAGCACCAAGGGTTTGTTTTCACTAGTCAAGCTCCCAGTAAGGGAGCAGTCTATGCCTGGAGGATGGTGGTAACAAGGATAGTTTTGGAATTCAAGAATATTCCAAGAATATGCAAGCATACTCTGTGGTTATGTAAGACAGGCTGAATGCCACCATATTTCAAGTTTCATTTTGGCTTTCTAGGATCTTCTAGAAGGGAACAGCAAGTTTAATTCAGAGATGTCCTTGTCTCTTACTATTTCCCTATGAGTCCAATCATTCAGGATTTTTGTTTCCTTTCCTTTTCCAATAATGTTACAATTGACATTGATTTAAAAGAATATTTGCTGATTCTACTTCTCTTAGATGCCCTGCTCAGAAATTGCTTGTGACCTGATCCTTGAATGAATGGGTAAAGAGTTACTTCATCTAAACTGTAAATATTAGTTTGCATTGTAATTGTAGTAAAAAGAATAAGGCTTAGGGATGGATAGAGAGTTTAGAAGATGAGTCAACCTACCTTTTTTCCAGCAAAACAGTAACCTATTGTGCTTATTTTGGGGTCCCCAACCTAAAATGTGATTTGAGAGCTTTCTTTTAGGATACATCTTAAGTTTAAAGATTAAAAAATGTCATATGGGATTTAGGTTGCCAGGAAGTACTTATGTGAGTCTTAATAGCAGTATCAAGTGTTGTCCATAGAAAAATTTTGTTTGAAAAATTGTAAGCAGAAAGATTGTATTGAGAAAATTGAGCAAGTTTTTCTATTTTCAGCTGTTAAGCATGAAAGATGTGAAAAATTGTCTTATAGACAGGTGCCATGCCTAAATATTGAATTGAGATTTATTAAAATGTATTTTTGTTAGTAATGAAAAACGTTGTCTCGCAATCCTGAATGGATGAATCTCCATGTCTATAAGATAGTACCATGGATTAGTTTATAGGTGTGTCTGAAAAATCACGAAATGGTTTCTAACATAAAACTAATAAGTATTTGGGTCCTAAAAATTCTCATGTTGACTGCAGAGCAATAGAATATATGTGGATTTCATAAAGCTTCATAGCGAAATTTGTACTGGATTATGGAACTGTGGAAGGCTCATTATTAGAGACCTTTTTTTTTTTTTTTCCTTTTCCCTTGAAAGGGTCTAAAAGTGTAGGGTGATCAACTTTTTGGATGGAGTGGAATATTTTCAAAATTGAAAACAAATTTTTCCAGTCTCTGCCGTCTCTTTAAAAGCATTTATTCACGTAGACATTAAATGTTTCCTGTTTCAATTCATAGTCTTTACTATTGGTCCACTTAATGATTAATAAAGCAGATGCATAATAAAATTTTAAGTGCTAATTCAAAACACTTGTTCTAGAACCAGAGCCAACAATCTTATAATAACAAGTCGTAGGTGTTTTCAAAAACTAAAAATGTTGAGAAAGTAAATTTCCTTCCATGGAAAACAAAGGTGCTTTTGAGATGAGAATGGCCATTCAGGAAGTTTTATAGGATTCTCACATAATTCAGACAAGGTGATGAGATACACAGGCTTGAATTGATCATGGCAGGAGTCCAGTTTGTAAAAGAAATCCTAGTTTCTATTGCTTCTTTTCTTCTCCTCTCCAACTCTATAGCTATTGTGGAAGGCTTCAGACTCTAATTATCTGAATGATATTCAGAAAAGCCAGAAAATCATGAGAAGTGGCTACCTTAGTGGCTCAATATACACTGGGAATTGCAGAAGTATGAGTAATGAATGAACCGTGGTTATGTTACAAAAGTTTACCAGTTTTCAAGTTTTGTTCGATATTTTAAAAATAAATTTAGATTTATAGACAAATCTTCCTACTAAGAATGAGGTTTCTTTATGAAAAGTAAAGTAGATTTAAGTAAAATAGATTCATTTAAGTTAAGAAATGATTTTGGAGTGTAGCATTTTGCTTCTTAAAAAGTGAGTGCTATTTCTCTTTTGAAGCACTTTGAAGGTGATTCACTAGCCTAAAATCACACACAAATAGAACCTTGCCTACAATCTGTTGTCTTAAGCATTTAAGTAAGTTTATTTTGTTTTGTTTATTATTTAGCTGAACAGATGGTAATGATTTTGACACAAGTCAGTTTCTTTTTCTTCTCTCTCTCTTTTTTTTTTCCTTGAGAAAATAAAACCCATAAAAAAACCAGAGTTTCTACTCCCACTTTGTCACAGCTGGTTACCAATCAATCTCAATTCACGGTACAGTGACGATAGCACATGTTGTCTGGGGGCCAAATCTGATTGGGTTGCATTTTCAGCAGTGTTTCATATCAGAAAAAATAAGGTGTCTCTATGGTGGGGACTGGCAGCGCACGATTGTACTACTGTCATTAATCAAACCTGGCAACCACGACTGCATTTATATAAATCCGAGACTGGCAGATTTCACAGTGAAAATCACCCTGTTTCTATTAGAATTTGCTCATCAGAAATGCTTTCTCATCTGCTTCTCTTTTTCTTCTTTTTAGTTACAGTCGACGATATTTCCTACATGTTGATCACATATCATCTTAAACCACGTTACAAAGAAATTGTTTTATGCCAAAATGTTCTCTACATATTTAGAATTTATTCTGAACTATTTAAAGAAAGCTAAAGGCAATTAAGAGCACAATTTAAGTAACTTTGTTTAATAACAGAATAATGTTAAAGTTTGTACATATCAATAAAAACACTTAGGAACCTGCTAGAGTCACAGAATATTTTGGAGTAACATTGAAAAAAAAAAAAAAAAGAAAAAGCCACAGTGATTAAGATAATTTGTGAATATTTTGAAGCAGTGAAAATGAAATTGATATATATGTACTTGCCTAATATAATCACACACACAGCAATAAACACATGCATCAAATGGAAGAGGTGTGTTACTCTATTAAAAATATAAATCAGGGTGGGTATTGTGGTACAGCAGTGAATACACCTCTTGGGACACCTGCATTCCATATCCAGTACCTGGGTTCAAGTCTTACTGTACTTCCAATCCAGCTTGCTACTAATATGCACTTGGGATGCAGCAGTGGCAGGTTCCTGCCACCCACATGGGAGACCCTGATAGAATTCTGGATATTGCTGGCATTTGGAGGAGTGAAATAGCAGATGGAAGATCTCTGTCTCTTTCTTTCTGTAACTCACTCTTGTCTCTCTCCCTTTCAAAAACATAAAGTAAAAGAAGTGTACTTCTAAAGGTTCAAGACCACTTTTAACTTAACACTCATAGCACACTCTTCAGCAAAACTGCGTTTGGAAATGGGGATCTTTCTCTAAGTTATTTATTGTGGAAACATTTGTTAACTTGTTCAACACCGCAAGGATCTTTTTATATGTAAGGCATCATTATTCATAAATTTTCATATCACTCTGTCAATATTTGCTTTCAGGAGAAAAATGACTGTTTCCCCAGGTTTCTAATGCAATGATGTATTGCATCGATGAAATTACTATTAGACATGTACCAAATTATCCAGAAAGAAATGAGACCACATTTCTTGGACCTACAGAAATATTTGACATGTAACTTCTTGTCAAATATGCTGTTTCAGAAGGCTCAAAAAAGACTTAGAGAAAGAAGAGACTGGTAGTGGATACTCCTGAGAATGTTTTCTAACTGCCTCCATGTATGGTCTGGAAAAGGAAATTTGTCAGGTTTTGTCTGAGATTGCCTGAATGTGAAATTAGTAATGAGACACATATTTATTTTGTAGGTGTTGAAGTTAGACTGCCATAATTTTCTTTAAAACCTATCCTCATATTTCTTGAGCTAATTGATTACAGTCATGAGACTATCATTTCTGTTCACCTGAGACATTTCTTATGAGCATTCATATTGGCAGCAGGAGGTTCAAGCCAGAGTCTAAGATAGTGATGCAGCAATATTGTAAAAACAGTAGTGCCTCCAGTTGTAAGGTGTAGGATTGAAGAATTTCAAGTAAATTTTAAGAGTAACTGACTCAGTGGCCTGAGAGTTATTTACATTGCTTAGGAAGAAAAGACATCTTTGAAGCAAGGATATTTGATCCACCTTGCAAGACAAAAAGGATTAGCACTGGAAAATGCTGGGAGGAACAGTCCATGAATTTGTTACAGTAGAACAAAAACCTAGTGCAATTGACTACTTAGGTTGAGCAAGGACCAGAAGATCCATGAGGCTAGAACAGGGTGAACATGAGCTTGGAGGGAGCACCAAGGACCAGATTACCTAAAGCCTCAAACAACATAAAGAAACAGACTTTATTCTCAGTGACTGAATGAACAAGAAGCCATTAGATAGTTTCAAACAGTGGGGATATACAATCAGATTTAGATTTATCAGCACTGGCCTTAATAGCAGCTATTTCTAATTGGGGAAATAAAGGGCATGGTATTCTAAAACATGTGTGTGTCAACTTTTAGAGAAAATGTATCACCTGGAGAAAGCCCAAGAGGGGGTTTTAATCTACTTTGGTTCAGAGACAGACTGATTTCCCGGCTGAGAATCACTTCCCTGGAATCTGAATTCTATGAAGTCAGATAGGCTCCAAATTTTGCACAAGGTCTGCCATGTAGGAGGCAGATCATAAACATTTTTTAATAAAATAATGAAATCTTCATAATAATTTTCTCTCATTTCAACAATCATCAAAGGGAAATTAAAATGACACAATGCTAAATGAGAATCTAATAATTCCTATGAACTATTCTGAGCACTATAAAATGTAAAATCATTAAAATATGTTACTCAAGACCTCTGTGTACTCCTATGCATACCTGTCTCCAGGAAAATGGTTTCAGCACCCAGGTGTATATACTCTGTACCAGAAATATTGTATCAAGAATTTTCAGACCACCAGACCAACCTTTTCCATTGTTTTACAATCTCTATTTGAAAACCTATCTCTAGTTAGCAAAAAAAATTAGATCTCCTATTTGCTTGTGACAGTACAGTATCTTTGAAAAATGGTACGTTTTATTCATAGCTAAGAATAATTAATTTTATAACTCCCAAGTAATGTTTCAGTTTTTCATATGAAAAATAATTTGTAAAAAAACAAAATATAGTGTTTCCATTCTTTTTTTTTTTTAAGATTTATTTATTTATTTTAAAGTCAGAGTTACAGAGAGAGAAGGAGAGACAGAGAGAGGTGTTCCATCTGTTCACTCCCCAATTGGCCGCAATGGCCGGAGCTGCACTAATCCGAAGCCAGGAGCCAGGAGCTTCCTCTGGGTCTCCCATGCGGGTTTAGGGGCCCAAGGACTTGGGCCATCTTCCACTGCTTTTCCAGGCCATAGTGAAAAGCCAGATCAGAAGTGGAGCAGCAGGAACTAGAACCAGAGCCCATATGGGATGCTGGCACTGCGCGTGGCAGCTTTACCGGCTACACCACAGCGCCAGCCCCAGTGTTCCCATTCTTAATCTTGTTTTCATCCTCCTTAAAAAAAAAATGAACAATCTCAGTAAGTTATATTTAATACTAAAGTTCAAATATTATGTGTTCTGTAATTTTCAGCTAAACATCTTTTCCCAACAAAATAGAGATAAACAGCTTTCATATTGCATTTATCCTCCATTTAATGAAATGTCCCTAACATAACATGTTACCAGGCAGTATAACTAAATGTTTATGAATGTATAAATGTCTGCATATGCAAATGTATAAATTATATTTCTCATTTATATAACCGTGTCTTATATATCCTAAGTTAGCATTTAGAATTAAACTAATTATTTCTGTGCAGGTAATAGATTCACTTAGAATGTTGTAATGAAAGGCTTCAAACAGATTCTTGGCTAAGTCTTTCCGAATGACTTATGGCATAATAAATAAGTATAAATGTAAAACAAAACACACAGACAGCAAAGGAACCACATCATTAAAGGGTGGAGGAGAAGGGTAGTTGAGTTTAGTTGGCACTAGTGGTACATTGGCATAGCTTTTGTCATGAAAAGCTCTATAAAATGAAAGTGTAGTCTGCATCTTAGCCTTTAATAAAGTTGTATTGTTCTTACAGCTAAAGCTAGAAGACATCATCTTATAGTAGTCTTAAATACAAGCCTGAAAAGTCTGTTTTGCACTGAGACAATAGAAAATCATAGCTAATTTTGAGCAGATAGAAGCAATTAAGATAATATTTTGAAAGCAGGTATCAAACAGTGGTGTGTGGGTGGAAGAGAGGCAGTGTGACCAATCGGAAGCAACTGTAAAATATGTGTTTAAATAAAAAACAATAGCAAAAAGGCAAAAGAAAGGATCATACAAGAATAGAATGGAAAAATGCCTTCATTATTTTGTTTATGTGATTATCATTTCCTAGATTCCAATCAGAATAAATTCTTATGAAAGTAATCCTAAATGATTCATGTTACAATTTTTAAATTGTTCCTGAACCAGTCTGTGAGTCTACTTGTTAACAAAATGGAATTGAGACAATAAATATATGTGAAGGGGTTGAGGACTTAGGTTCCTAAAAATCACTCCAAGGTGGCTGGCGCCGTGGCTTAACAGGCTAATCCTCCACCTTGTGGCGCCGGCACACCGGGTTCTAGTCCCGGTTGGGGCGCCGGATTCTATCCCAGTTGCCCCTCTTCCAGGCCAGCTCTCTGCTATGGCCCAGGAAGGCAGTGGAGGATGGCCCAAGTCCTTGGGCCCTGCACCCGCATGGGAGACCAGGAGAAGCACCTGGCTCCTGGCTTCGGATCAGCGAGATGAGCTGGCCGCGGCAGCCATTGGAGGGTGAACTAATGGCAAAAAGGAAGACCTTTCTCTCTGTCTCTCTCAGTATCCACTCTGCCTGTCAAAAAAAAAAAAAAAAAAAAAAAAAAAAAAACACTCCAAGGCGTACTGATGTTTCATGAACTACTTACTATTGCCAATTTCAACAATCATTAGTTTTAACTAATATCCATTTTGTCAATTTGCCAACAAGTAAGAGTAAGAATTCCTCCTTCGATATATTTCAGCTTTCTTCTAATTCAAGATATCTAAAAAATAGCATTTTGTCAAACTTTGTTTTGGATCTTTGTCAAACAAATTTGTAGGACTCACCTGCTACTATAGTTGTAATGGTTTTGTAGCTTTTTTAAAGTTTACTTCATATGAGAGAAGTTGAACATCTTTTTTTTGGTTGTTGTTTATGGCCCTTGCCTAATTTCCTGCTGGACTATGTTCTTTTTTCCTTCTTAATTTGTTGAACTCTTTCTTTAGTAGAGGCAGTAAGCCTTTGACTGTAATGTAAATACAAAACTATGTTAACTAAAAAAAATTGAAGTATTAAGTTAAAAAATTAAATATTATATGCCACAATGCTCATGATAAAATTGGGTAAATGTTCTTGATTTATAGCAGTTATATTTAATAAAATTCTGATTATAAAATAAAAGTAATTTAAAATTAAGAATAAACCATTTTGCTGAACACAGTACAACTTAGCAAAAAAAAAAAAAGAATATAACTGATCAAGAAACAGAAATGTACACTGTTTGCCTTAGTAGTTAAAAGCCACCAAAAAGGTAGCAGTGTGGCCTAGCTAGTTAAGATGCTCTCTAGGAAGCCTATGTCCCACAGCAGACCACCTGGGTTCAATTCTTAGCTCTAGTTCCTGATTCTAGCTCCCTACCAGAGTAGAAGTGGGCAGGCAGCAGGTGATGGTTCAAATGATGGAATTCTTACAAATATGGGAGAACTGAACTGGGTTTCCCACTCCTGGCTTTGGCCCAAACCCAGTCATGGTCATTGTAGGCATTTGGAGAGGCAACTAGTAGATGGGAGCCCATTCCTCTTGGCTGTGTGTTTCTCTCTCTCTCTCTTTCTCTCTCTCTCTCTCTCATAAATACTTTTAAAAAAAAGCTACCCAAAGAAAAGCCAAAGTGCAAATAATGCCTTTGAGAATTTTGAAGTGACATGAGTTGTATACATTTACAAAGTATAGGCAATTGGTAAGCAACTAGGGATAAAATGTGAATTTAATGGCCTTATTGGCTACACCTTTAATCTAAATAATTGTACTGGTATAGTTGAATATTTTGGTGTGTGTGTGTGTGTTGTGTTTTAGACAAAATATAGCCTAAGAAGAGAAAAATACAGATGAATATTTGGTGTTATTGCTTTTATAACCAATATAATATAATGAAGCCAGTTCATATTCTACACAGGTATGACATCAGAGATGATTACACACTGAGAATTAAAAAGGCCATGAGTACAGATGAAGGCACCTATATGTGTATTGCTGAGAATCGAGTGGGAAAGGTGGAGTCCTCTGCTACCCTCACAGTCCGAGGTAAGAGGCTTAAGATGTCAGAGGTAATTGAACCAGGAGACTAATATTTGGTTTAGTTGGTAAGTGAATGCACAATCAAAATATTAGAGTATACTCTTGCTTTATTATTATATTAAATGCTTAGATTTTGTGTTCTATCATTAGTTGAAATACAATTACCTCCAAGTCTGAGTTCCAAATGATGATTTAAAGGTATTAATTCTAACTAGTAAATAGTTATGTCCACTGTTTAAAGCAGAGTTTATGCACCTTAAAGTTAAAAAGAGAAAGCCTTTCCATTAGTCTTTTACATTCCCATTGTTTTCAACAGCATTTTGCTTTTAAATGTCATCAGGTTCAAAGATACTCTATTGTTTTCTATTCACTAGTTTGTCACTTAGTACCGGTAGAACACAATTTTGAAATCCTTTTTTTATTTCAGCATTCAAAAAAGCGATCTGAGAAAAAGTAACAGTGCTTCCAAATGTGAAAAATGGACACAGAGGAGGTCTGGCCTTGAGATAATCTGATTTAGGGAGTGATTTGTGAAGTTCATTGACCTGAAATAATTGAAATTGTCAGTGCCGCTCTTGTAATAACTTTCACTTTCTGGGTGTCATGCACTTTCTCAATCACAGATTAGTGTTCGTTTATAGACTCTCTGGCATTGCTTATAAACGAAGGCATTACCACCCTAGACTTGGCTGAGGTAACTTCCTTTCTGGGGGTACATGTTGCTCACATGAGGGAACTGACGTGGTCCCAGTTACCAAGTCACACCATGTAGACTGCTACACTGACTCGTGCCACGTAGAATTCCTCATGGCATGTTTTACCCATACAAGACTTCAAACAGAGATGGCTAAGCTCATCCCCTGTTCAGTCTTTAAATCTCTCCTCTACTCCCAAGTGTGGCTCTTCCTCCCATCCTACAAGATAAGGATGCTGGCCACAAGTTCCCATTGATGTTTCACTTACATCTCACCCTCTTTAGTCATACCTCTTAGCCTTATGCAGCTTTGCTTCTAGGACTTTTCAGAAGATTAGAAGAGTTTGGAGCTGCAAGAAGTGTGTCAGGGATTCTCAGGTTGCTCCTCCACCTGGTAATAAAAATGATTTCAACCACAGTTAGCTGGTAGGAGACAAGCACTCTGGATTCTTAGAAAAAGAATGGCACATTTCATAATTCTCAGTTACTCCCTTCCTAATGCACCTAACCCATTTTCTTCTCCTCTAGACATTCTAGTGCAAATTTAAGTCTAAAACAAATGTAGACAAACTAGAAGCCTAGCTACTTCAAACACTTTCACTCCTCGTTAGTGAACAAGCCATAAAGGGCTATGATCACAGGAATCGAGTATGTGTACTGCTTCTACAGTACATCTCTATTCAGATTACATTCTCTGGGCAGACTTTGTGGTGCACTGGCTAAATTGCCTCTTGGGACATCTGTAGCAAGTTCCAGCTTGACCACTTCTTATTCAGTTTCTTGTTGATGCAGACCCTGGGATGCAGCACTTGAGTTACTGCCAACTACTGGGAAGACCCTGACTGGGTTCCCAGTGCCTGGCCTTGGCCTGGCCTGGCCTGGCCCTGACTGTCCTGGGCATTTGGGGGAGGGAACTAGAAGATGGAAAATCTCTTTCCAGCTCTCTCTCTGTCTCCCACTCTAACTCTAAATCTCTGCTTTTCAAATAAAAAATTGAAAAGTAAATTACACTCTCTATAGGTGTTTTTTTGTGTTTGTTTTTAACTAGGCAGCCATTTAAAAAAAATAATTCATGTAACCAAATTACCCCCAAGGTTTCTGGTTTTCTTTTTTCTGAAGCAAATGGAAACAAACAAGCCAACAAAAAACAACCAACCAAGAAATGTTCCATTCAAAAAATATTTGCTGACTAAACGAATGATGAGAAAATGGGAGGAGTTGTTTTTAGAAGCAGCAGGGTTCTTTTTATACTTGAATGCTTGGATAAATGGTACTTGAAATGGTCTGTTTCTTTCAGATCTTTCCCAGATAATTGTTTTCATAATTTGTTGAAAGTTCCATGTTTATCATTTCATTTAACATAGCATAGTCTTCATGCATGTATTTTTGAAGCTCATTTACAAATCTAATAAAAAGCATTACTTGTTTTTAATAACACATTTTTAAAAATCAGCAAATCTTACTCTTACCGTATCCTGTTGATGGATTAGAGTATTCTGTGTGGTATGTATTTATCACTCATCCAAGACTAAAACCTAAAAATGGGGTTAAAGAAAAAAAAAAAGAAAAACAACTGCATAACACTGTATCATGTAGAGTAAAAATGTTGTTAACATTTTTTACCATTAGGAAAAGCAGTTGGGATTTCTAATGCTAAGAGGTTAATAGGGGGAAAATGCTATTATCTACGACTTAAATTTTTTTCTGGGCTCATTTTTCTATGTACATAAATGAAGTGTTCAGCCTTTCTCTGGATTGTTTTATTAGAACAGGGTCAACTGACCCAAGAGGCCATGTCCATTTTCATCCATTTAATGCAGGGACACAGTTTAGTTTAATTTGCTGATTTTGAAAAGGCCCACCTGCTGGTTTTTTATTTTATTATTTTTTTTAGGGTGAAATGTTGCTATGTAACAATGACAAGAAGTTTTATTGGGATGCTTCAACTAAAACAGTATCTTAACATTCATTTTAGTCAATTGGGGAAAGATCAGGAAAGTTTTATAGTCATAATGTGAAAAGATCTACTCAGTTTCATTTTCTAAAAAATACAGTAAAAAATAAACTATAAAGTTGAGTTTAATATCAAGTAGCTCCCTTTGTTAGAAGCAAGAGTAGTGAACTTTCTCAGATTTACATTCTAATCAAATAATTCACAGGTAGAATTTTTTTAAATGGCTTGAAAATGACTTAACACAAACTGCATATTTATAAGTAGTATTTCCTCTCATATTTCCATTGTTTAATTGGCTCTGCATAATACAAATTATATTGAAACTTTCCTGGGCAATACAGATTTGATGCTTCTAAAACTTTTCTATATTAAAATAAAAGAGTAACATTTTGTTTATGTTCTATATGGTTTCTGTTTCTTTCTTTATTATCATAGAACCCTAGATGAAAGCAAAATTCTTTTTCCATTGGACATCAGCAAAATTAAGAGAAATTACATCAGTTAGAACAAGGCACAATTTTATGTTAGTCTGTTGTCTTGTGTTCTTTCCTATACCTTCTGCAAAAACAAAGAAATTATCATCCAGTAGGCAGTTGACTTTTTCTCTTTTCTTCTTGCTATAACCAAACCAACCATAGGACTTGGCTTTAAGAAGGTCACGGGGTGTGTGTATTATCTTTCAATTCCATTTGGCCACATGATTTTTGAAGCACCCCTCATAAGCTGAGGAGCAAAATAGGGTTTAGCTAAGCCAGAATGTTCATACTGCTGCTGCAATTGCCATTTTTTTCTTTCTTATTACATTATTTTTCTTTCTCATCCCCCCACTTTCTTGTTTTTCTAAAGATGTATTTATTTGAAAGGCAGAGTTATAAAAAGAGGAGAGAGGGAGACAGAGAAAGATCTCTGTCTGCTAGTTCACTCCCCAAATGGTTACAATGGCCAGGCCTGGGCCAGACCAAAGCCAGGAAACAGGCACTTCATCCGGGTCTTCCACATCAGTGCAGGGGCCTAGGCACTTGGGCCATCTCCCACTGATTTCCTAGGCGCATTAGCAGGGAGATGGGTTGGAAGTGGAACAGCTGGAACATGAACGCGTGCTCCTATTGGGATGCTGGCATCGCAGGTGGAAGCCTCACCTGCTGCACCATAGCACCAGCTCCGGTCTTCCCTCTTTTAATTGGGACTAGTACAAAAATAAGACTGTGACTCTCATTGTAGAGGGGTGTTGTCTCTAGAGCTTGCATGTGGATAATATTCTAATGTGTTTGAGTGAATGAATGAGCACCAATATGTTTTCAATGGGTTGCATCTACCTTGCCATGCCCAAAGAGTCATCAGCAGTAACAAACTATTCCTATGCTCTTAAGTCACATTATATCTGTGCTAGGGAGGGCTCAGTCCAGTGGGTTATGAATGAAAAGCTTGTCCATTGAAAAAAAATTATATTTTGGTTGTAAGTTTTCCCACAAATTCAAATGTTACTAAATATAATTCTCTTCATTTGGATAATGAGACCTTATGTTTCATAATACTTGTCAATTGTATTTTTGTAAAATGATTAGCTACCTAATTATTATTTTAAAATAGATCATACTTTTTTTTTTTAAAGAAAGCCTTCTTAGAGTCCATGTGTATCTCTTCCAGTTTCAACTCATTCATAATAAGGACAGCCCATGACTACTGATTTCCATGATTGAAAGTTATGGTATAATAAAAATATAATTTGTTGAAGTAGCAGTTTGAAAGCTATTCTCAGTGTGAACAAGAATCAACTTGTCAGTCATTGTTTCCTGCCCTCTGCCAAAAGAAGAAAGCTTAACAGGAGTTAGGGAGCTACTGAGTTGAAATCTCCAAGGATGTTCCAACCTATTTGTTATATTTTCATCTGCCCTGTCCATGGATGAAAAGTGATGTGATCTTAACCTATTACTGACTGAAAAGCGGCGTCAAGGGCTTTTCTATAGTCCTTGTAATGGTTCTGACTAACCATGCTTAAAATCCAATTGCTATTTAAATCAGACAGTGAGACCTCCTTGTATTGACATGACATTTGCTAGTCTGTGACTTGAATAGTTATATTCATCAAGTTCTTAACTTCAGGGTTGCACAAGGCTGCTTACCTCAAGATCTTTGAAATAACAACTACAGTAAGTGATGTTGATGATGGTGATGATGATAAGACTTTACCTACACTATCTCTCACATTGATGATAGCTCATTATGAGATTCTAAGTAATTAGTACTTTAGAATTATAAATTGCAGTTTTATCAAACTTGGACTCCCTGTTCATACTTGAATTATGAGGCTAGAAATCACTCTATTGCCCATACTTAAGTGTGACATTACACATCATGCATTCTGATAATTTTCTTTTTTTTCTTTTTTTAATTTCTTTTTTATGTTCTCACCACACCATTGTAATGTCTACAGCTCGCCCTGTTGGTAAGTAGCCATCCTTCTATCCATTTAGCATGGCTTTGCACAATGCTTCATAACTCATGCATAGCAGGATTTGATAGAATGAAAAGATTATTCACCCATGTTAAAATGTTACTATGGGGCTGTGCTCTACAAGTTGCTCTTGATTTTTTTCATCTCTTTGATAAACCGTTTTTTGATAAACCATGGTGATTTTTGCTACCTAGTCATGAATGGGTCATAATTTTTATATAGAAGAGTATAAGAATGATTAATGCTACAAACCACTAACTTTTTAAGGAAAAAATAATTTTCTGTTTTTCTTGAATGCATAAAATATTTATTTATTATGCTTGACATTAGTTAAAAGATTATAGCCTAAGTTAAGGAGTTCTATTGTTTTATGTACTTCTTTTATTTTAAGCTGCTCAGAGTCCTAGCCTTTTAGGAATATTTCCAATTGCTATATAGTTATTATTTGCATGCCTGTTTAAATAAAAATTAAGCAGAATGCTTCAAGTTATTGTAAGTAGATGCTTACCATAGTGGGGAAGGGAGAGCTGAGCTGTGTTGCTGTGAAAAGTTTGTGTCTGTGATGCTAATACATGTTGTCCTCCATTTGGCTTTGCAGAATTGAAGTAAGTTAGCAGCTTGTGCTTGCAGAAATTTAAGAGATGACTATTTGTAAATATTTGGGAGATAAAGTCTTTTCAATATATCGATTTATGATCTTTTATTTATTTTAGGTTTATTTTAACCTATCAATAAATATGCTTAAATAAAAAAAATCCTGATCATTGTGTTGTAAGCACATGAATATATGGATACATAAACAGACAAATGAATGAATAATTTAGTGCATTTCTTATTTAATATACCAAGTTATGTTTCAGTAACTCAATCAATTTTGAGAGCTGTATAAATTGTCCATCTTGCTTCAAACACTTTCTTGTTATACTGGTTTGACTAGGTTGACATTTGATGTATTTTGGTCCAAACCCAATGACACGTTTTTCCTCTTCGGTTACAAAATTCACAGACCTAGCGTTCTTACATGGACAGCAAGTACAGTAAATAGAAGTTTGGTTTCCCCATCTGAATTCATGGACTGCTGTTTCATTGAAGTATTCTCCTTAGTCATCTACTCTCCCCAGTCTTCAGCTGTTTCTTCTATAAAATGGAGAGATTAGTGCTAACTTAACAAAGCTATTACAGGAGTGGTTTGATTTCAGTTTGATCAAATATGTGAAATCTGTTTTGTACACCAAGTTGGTTGACATATTCTGAATTTCGGAGACATGTACCATTTCATATTTCAATGTTTTTGAAATGCAGTTATAGTGTACAATTAATTAAAACATAAGCTACAGGGTTTTTTTTTTTCCTTGTGATACAATTATTAACTCAGTTGTGCATTTTACAATTGATGTTTGAAAATTGAGGAATGTATTATAATTTTTATGGTTCATTTTCTTTTCTTTGTAAGGATTCTCATTAATGCTAACTTTAGATGTCTGTGGGGTGACATCTACAGTTAGAGACGGGAAAACAATGAGATGACACAGAAAAAGCAAAGGGAGAACTGACACAGTAGGCTGCATGACTACTGTGCCAGATGTCCTTCTGTCAACATCTGTGAACTAGGTCACAGGTCCAGAAACAGCCTCATTTTATTTGTCATCTACCAAAATATTCTCAATTTACATATATAGATATATAGATAGAATATCTATATCTATATAGATATATAGATACGTTATATATACATATAGATATGTTATATATAACATATATAATATATATTATATAATGTTATATATCTAGATATATACATTATATATAACATGTATATGTTATATATAGATATGTATCTATATATGTATATATGAGATACATTTATAATCTGCAGCAAATTATAGCTACTATGTAATAAAACACTTTCAATGGAAAGATTTATAAATCTGACCTGTTTTTGGAATTCTTAATGACCAAGCAATATAAAAATCTTCACATCATTATTTAGGCTTTTTTAAAGATATTAAACATTATAGTTTTATGGTAAATATGAAAAGAGGTAGGTGGTTGGCTGAGAACACTTGCAAATAGAATGGAATGAAGTACATCAAAATTACGGTTGGTTTAGCACTGGCAGCGATTGAAACCATGACATTACAGATGAACAGGAAAAATCACATTTAAATTATAAGTATAGAAATTTGTGCCAATGTACCATGAATTGATTTCTGTTATTTTACAAGTTCCCAGAACATAGAACAATGTCAATAATTTCCAATATATGTAAAACCTTTAAACAAAGAAAAGAGTGCATTTGTTTTAAAAGGTGATGTTCACAGAGTATTGAGATGTATCTGTCACCTACAAGGCATTTCAAAAAGTTACTTCTATTTGATTCTTGTTTGAAATGATTTCTTAAATTCCCATTGGACTGGAAATAAAGAATAGCTTCTTGACACATTGTACTTTATTCTGAGAAAGTCTGTCATTTCATAAATCTATCTCAAATGACTTATGACAATGTTCAGAAATATGAAGAACTATACTTTAAACTTGACAACTACTATTAATTTTGGAAACTGAACGTTGGATACAGTTTTGTTGGATTACCAAAGAAGAGACTGAGTATGAGAGAATTAGTATGCTTTTTCTTCTTCTTCATTGAGTATCAATTTTAATTCACAAACGACAGGTATTTGAACTCTTTTTGTAGGGTCAGAAGGTATAAGTTGGGTGAAATAATGAATTAAATATTCAAGTCATAGAAAAACTACATTATGCAAATCAAAGTTTTTAATTTCAAAGCTTTTAATGGTGACATAAAGGTCATTTTACAAGGTGGAGGACACAGGGGAAAAAAAGTAACTTCCGATCCCTATATAAAGTAAATAAAGAAATACCTACTGATACAAAATGTAAAGAAAATTCAGGAGGTAGTTCTTGTCCAAAACATTTGAAAGAAAATTGGAAAACAATACAAATTTTGGAATACTTATCATTTCCCTGAATGAAAATTCTTGGTAGTCTCTGTGGAAGGCTCTATCCTATAAAATCCAAAACTGGGAGTTTTTTTTCCAAATGTGTGACTCTTCTTTGCTGCATTTGGGTTAAAGAACTTGCAGCTATGTGCAAATTGCAATTGCAGCAAAACCTTCTGGAATGCAATTTTGAAATTTCAGGAAAACTTGATTTAGAGTATCCCCAGTATGGAACTGCTACTGGGAGTATTCAGGCGTGCCCTTACCAATGTCAGGTTCTACTACACAGCTGTAATGTCGACAAACCCTCAGAAAGAGCCCTTTAATCCAATTTCCCTACTTGGTTGTTATCACAAAATCTATAGTAAAACTACTTTGTTCATTAAAAATCCACCAGTCCTTCCTCTAGTTTTGACTTTTTACTGTTCTAAAGGCATTCTTTGTATGAAAAGCAAGAACATGTTCTGGGACGTAGTTAAGTAGGAATTGTGGAAATATTCATTTGTTTATTTGGAAAAATCTTCTGCTGAAGGAACTGACAGAAGAAAATGGTCTAAATAGGGATAAATATCGTACTTCCTATACCCATCTGTCTTATTTTTCTATTGGAAGCCTTACCCATGCTTAAAAATAAAAAAGAACATCTATTTTGGAAATGGGCAACACGTTTTTTCTAGCAGCAACTCAAAACATGATGAGTAATTTGGAAAAGAACTAACAAATCTACCAGCTGCCTTGTTTGTGAAGCTGTGCCCTGCTTCCTTTTCTATCTTGTATACCATATGCTAAGTGCTGATTGCCTTGGGTATAGAAACTTAAAAGCTGGATATATCAGGTGAAACTTATATAAAATATCGAAACCAAGCTGACAATGTACACAACCTCATGGAAAATTCTGGGTATTTCCGAATGTGACTCAAATCTATGTTTCTTTCTAATAAAAAAAGTAACTGGCTCCAAAGAATTTATATATATATACATTATATATAGCAAAATTCCACATTTTTAGATTATTATTTTAAAGAGGTAGCCACTACTTTAAATGGAAATCTCTAGGGACAGATTTTTCCAATGTTTCAACCACTGAAAGGCAAAAATTAAATATATCCTCCCTTAGAAAGCTTTTGGAAAATTTCATGAGTTGAAGTGGTATTTTGTTATAGTATGCAGTGAAGTTTTTTTTTTTTTTTCAAATTTGAGCCCACCAAGAAGTCCAAGAAAAAGTCAATGTTTGAAAGCTTAATTTAGGGGAAATTCTATATCAGGCATTACTTAAATAATGATGTGACAGATATTTTCAGTATTCTGTCTCCCTCTTCACTTTGAAATTTGGAAAACATAATGTTCTCTGTATAGTTTATTATTGGATATATTATTGTTTCTTTGTAATTAGAAAATATACTATTATTATGTATGAATCTCCATGTTGAAAAGGGTTTTGTATCATAGACATATAGAGTGAGGTTGGAATGAGAGCTAAAATTTGATTTCATGAACCCCTTCTTTGGACAACTGGTACCCTGTAATCTGATGGGATCATGTCTCTCCTTAGAGCTCTTAACTGCTTCCCACACTTGGCACTGATCAGCTACTTCGTGCAGGGTCTCATTCAATTATTATTAGGCATCATGTTTTTCCTTGCTCCATATTTTTTGATTAAATGGCAGGTTTAAAAAATGTGCTCGACTTGTATATCCCAATAGTTTCATAATGTGAAACATTTGAAATATCTTAAGTTAGCTCTAGTATTTAAAGTTGAAAACAACTACATGTCACTTTGCACACTGGGTTGGGTTTGGCCTGTGTGCTTGAACAATATTTGTCTGCTGTCTCTATATGGAGTCTAGGTGTAAAATATTGCCTTTTTTTCTCAGAACTGTGCAAAAATATTCTGTTGTCTAGATACTGAAAGGCACTGTGGTGAAATTTGAAGCTTTCACGCTATTTTCCTCTTTTGCTGGAATGTTCTTTTCCCATTTTAGTATCCATGTAGTTCCTTCTTCCAAATAACTTTGCTGTGTTATATCTTTGTGTTGATCAGGTTGCATTGCATATTCCTGGGACATATCCAATTCCTTGAATTAACACTTTCAAGATTTACTTTCCTTTATTTCAAGAATGTTTTATCTTGTTTTTATCTTTGAAGATTTGTTTCACCTCTTCAAACATATTAGTTGTGTTGGCTTTCTTTTGTCTTAATTCTATATTCATGTCTTTATATGTCTATATATGTAATATATATTAATATAACATATTAATATATATGTTATTTTTATTTCATTTAATATGATTTTTTAAAAGATTTTTATTTATTTATTTGAAAGTCAGAGTTACATAGAGAGAGGAGAGGCAGAGAGAGAGAGGTCTTCCATCCAATGGTTCACTCCCCAATTGGCTGTAATGGCACGAGCTATGCTGATCTGAAGCCAGGAGTCAGGAGCTTCTTCTAGGTCTCCCATGTGGGTGTAGGGGCCCAAGAACTTGAGCCATCTTCTACTGCTTTCCCAGGCCACAGCAGAGAGCTAGATCATAAGTGGAGCCGCCGAGTTATGAACCGGCGCCCATATGGGATGCCGGCGCTTCAGGCCAGGTCGTTAACCCGCTGTGCCACAGCACCGGCCCCAAGTTACAGCAGCTTGTAGACAGAAAGAGATACCATGATAAGCACACTATAAAATATGTATGTTATGATGTGCATTACAACTCAATATTATCTGCTTGGCACTACTTTTTAAAAGATAATAAATGTTTTACTCAAGGGATTAGTACGTAACTGGAATCATTAAAAGTATATAAACTAGGCCAGCGCCGTGGCTTACTAGGTTAATCCTCCGCCTGCGGCGCCGGCACCCCAGGTTCTAGTCCCAGTTGGGGTGCTGGAGTCTGTCCCGGTTGCTCCTCTTCCAGTCCAGCTCTCTGCTGTGGCCCTGGAAGACAGTGGAGGATGATGGCCCAAGTGCTTGGGCCCTGCACCTGCATGGGAGACCAGGAGAAGCACCTGGCTGCTGGCCTCAGATTGGCGCAGCGCAATCCATAGCGGCCATGTGGGGGGTGAACCAATGGAAGGAAGACCTTTCTCTCTGTCTCTCTCTCTCTCTCACTGTCTAACTCTGCCTGTCAAAAAAAAAAAAAAAAAGTATATAAACTAGCAGCTTAACCTTTGAGTTAAAATATATCTGAATACCTTTCTAAATCTCTCTCATGATAAGTTCAGCTTCCCAGATTTATTCAGGGTATTGTTTTCATTTTCTCTACAAAACTACTAGCTCTTTTTCCTTAGATATATTATGGTGCTATCTTTCAGCTGCCTCTGGGCCTAGCCTAACACTTCCGTGTGGTAGGGGCATGCCAAATGCTGGTGCAGTTAATTGATCCACACATATGCATACATAGGTAATACTTGCCTAGAAAATGTTTATGCAAGCAGCTGTAAATAGTGCTTTAAAAAGATTGAGCTACATTAATAGAAACAGACCAATCACATCTTCTCCATTCTGCTAGTAGGAGATAAAATACAACAGAAAGAAGGCACTAATGAGTTAGGATGGTGCCTTACTAAGCGTGTAATTAATGTTATTAAGAAACATTGCAGTTGCATATTAAAATTCCGTTAACTAAGCAACCCTTCAGCATCAGTACATTTGTTCCTTACTTGCAAGGTTTTTTTTTTTTTTTTTTTTCTTTTTCTG
Organism: Lepus europaeus; assembly: GCF_033115175.1. Classification (NCBI taxonomy): domain Eukaryota; kingdom Metazoa; phylum Chordata; class Mammalia; order Lagomorpha; family Leporidae; genus Lepus; species Lepus europaeus. The sequence continues at coordinate 34,960,290 of NC_084828.1, forward strand.
ATTGGCGTCTTCATGCAGTCTTTCTCTAAAAAAATGAGATAATGGGATGTGATCAGCCTTCGTGTTTTAGCTGGAGTGCTGACATGACAGTTCTGGCAAGTTGACAGGTTAAGTGAGTGAAAATGGATGTCTCGTCTCACCATTTAGTTGAAGAGCTCTTTTTAAGCTATAGATTTCCCCTCCTCACTCCAACTTATAAAATCCCTTCTACCCAACATATGAGAAGGCTGGGTTTCCCAGTTTAGGAATTTTGGATCTTGAAAGGATTTATTTCACTACCTTATAAATGATTCCCCTTTTGCAGGTCAATAGTGAGTCAATATCTTTAACAATAGCATGAATATTGCCTTATTTAATAATTAATTCATTTTAAGTGTTTTCCTTGCCAATTAACAGTACCATAAATCAAAATTGTGCATTTTTATTTTCAGTATTTTAGCCAGGAAGGCACGTAGAAAAACAAAGCTTCTAAGGGTAAAGACAGAATAATATGGGAAAATGGTACATAGAAGTTCAGAATTTGTTCATTATTTTGATAGATTTTTCTAGGGTGTTCTCAGTAACATGTATAATTTAAAAGTTCTATGACAATTCTATGTTGAATCCCAGAATTCCTATAGTTATGTGATTTCCATTTTTACCTACAATTAAAAAGTAATCTGAAACTTAGTAAAGTTTAAAATGATGTATAAGCATGCCCTGCTTAGTTATATTTTGTTTTGTTTTATATTTATGACAATGCTAGCACTGTTTAAAACCATGATAGAATGAATGTAGATCTGCTAAAGCTAGTAGGGTCCATTTACATGGAAAAATACATGGTTCCACGGTGACCTTGATTGTCAAGTGCACAAAGATGTCAGGTAGGGTAATAGAGGCGTTTTCCTAAGTGTAGTCTGAAGTTTCTCAATTTTTACTGTGTTGGCTGTGTTTTCCCACCTGTGAGGAACAACCTCCCACCCTTTCCCTATGGCTTGAAGGAACAAATCAGAGTGTCACTTCTCTCTCCTCCTCCTCACCCCACTCCATTCCCCTTCTTCTCTGCTCCCCCATTTCCGTCTCTCTCCTTCGTCGTCCCTTCCTGCCTCTCTTACTTTTTATGTCGTCTTTTCTTCTCTCTCCGCACCTCTCCTACCCCACCGCCATCCTTCTCTTTTCCCTGCATCTTTATTTCTTTTTCTCTCTCCTTCTCCCTGATCTCTTTCTCTTTCTCCCTTCCTCCTACCCTGTTTGCATCTTCTTCTCTTTTCCACTCTCTTCTTCTCCCCTCCCCCTTTCCATCTTTCCCTCATGGCCCTGACTCCTCCTTCCCCGTCTCTGCTTTATTCCAGGCTAGTGTCAAGTTGCTCTTGCTTTGCCCAGTATACACTGCCTTGCAGCCTGTACTGGGATCATCATGCTATCACATGATTCAATTTCAGATGACATAGGCCTGAGATCTCTCAGACCATAAATCATTAAATATTTCTTTAAAATAATTGAATAGTGTTTTGAATTACAGTGCCAAGCAATATCTGAGTTCATTTCTAGCACAAATTTATTATTCTGGTGTTTTCAAGTAATGTATATTTAAAGAATACAAAGGCATTGACTCAAGTACAAAATGACTGTGTACTTATAGCTGTGTGTTATAACCCAGATTTTATATGCTTACCTATAAGATCCAAAAATGAAAGGTGTTGTTACCCGAATGTGTTCACTGTTTTCAAAGGTACTCTGTCCTATACATTTTATGTACTATTATAATGATTTCATTTGGATATTTACATTGTTATAGTTCAAAGAAAAGTATGTTATGTGTGAGTGTAAGTGAAAGAAACCACCGTAGCAGAACATATGCATACTTCTCTGGGTGAATACTTGCCACAATAAAACCAGAACTTTTAGCCTTTATTGGAATTGTTTCACAATTATAAAATGCAATTTCAGGACAATTTCTAATATTTTGTAGTCATAGTATATAATAATTAGGTAACTTCTTGGTCTGCTTATAAGCTTTTAGATAATTAAAAATCTTGGGTGGGAGAAGTCAGATACTGTGTAAACTCTTCTGATTAGTCTTACAACGATCATCAAATTCCCTAAGTATGATACGGATGTATAGAGACCGCAAGCTACATAATAGTGATATATGGGTTTTCATTCATGGACTGAATGTGATTTGTATGTATATAAGTGAAACTTTTCATAGGCAGACTGCCGAATGCAAAGCCTAACTAGATGCATGATGTAATTATCATGATTTCTTATAATCATCCTATTCTTTGAGAACATTTACTTTGTTTTTTCATATTTATGAAGGCAGTAAGCCATTTAGAACTTCTTCTTCATTTTGGTATTGAAACAACATTATATACTTGTATAAGATTATTATTAAAATAGATATAGTGATATCTTACCTTGAAATAAGAATTTTTAATATTAAATACAAGTTTAATAACTGGGAAAGGAAACAAATCACTCATCTAGAAAAGCTGTTGCCATAGTAAGAAAAAGTAGTTAGTTGGAAAGGTAAGTAATTTTAGCATTTTGATCATTTATATTCTTTGGAAATAATGGCAAGTAGCAAATGAATAAAATGTGATTAAATTGGCTTTATAAAAATGATTCTTTTAAATCCTCTATTTCTAATTTATATTTTCCTTTATAAAGATTTTGCTTCCTCTGAACTGCATTATATGTGAAGCTTTAGAGCAAATATTTTAAGACACATATGCATTCTAATATTAACTGATATGCCTTTAAAAATCAAATGAAATGTTAAATTGTTAAATAGTAAAGATTAAATAGAATTTAATATGTTGTAACAATACTCATTTATCAATTAGAAGCCAACCTGTTCTGATTATACTTTGAGTACATATTAATCTCGTACTAGTGGTGAATATACCATTGTAAGAACATGACTCATCTGTTTCTTGATTGGGAAAACCTGGTAAATAATTTTTTATAGCAACTTCTAGGATGGATTTTAACACAATTCCTGCATTTGTCTTATGTATTTTTGTTCTCCAGGGATAGTACAATTCACCTATAGTTTGGGGCCAGAAATTTTAAATTTGATATAGGGGCAGTCTCTACTGAAGGTTATATCAGAATTGCTTAGCAACCTTTTTTTTTTCCAACAACATATTTTGTCTTCACCCCATGTGAATTATTTCAGTAGTGAGTCAATATTGCTAGTGGGAATGTGTCATATCCTTCAGGTATAATGTGATGGAAAAAAATATTGAGTAGATCAAAAGTTTTTTTTTTGAAGTTCCTATTCTAAGAAATTCACTTAGTTCTTGCTTTTTGAAGAGTCTCGCCCCGTATCAGTCAGAGCTTACCACTGAAGAGAGGAAGGAAGTTGTATAGGCAGGGGGCAAAAATAGTGAACCAAATAATGTTAGCAAGGGCAAGTATCTTAAATCAGAAAGAATACAAAACAAATACAAGATCATTGTAGACAACATGGATCAAAGGATAGTGGATAGGTTAACCACAGGAACAAGCAAATGCATATGTGAGTCACTGGAAGAAAATTGGTCTGCTGTACCTAGTGTGGGAACAGATGAGTTTTGGGAGACTAAATCTTGATCCAGTGGGTAGAAGTCAAAATGCTATACTGAGATTAGACTGATAGTCTAATCAAGCCTTGCAGGTTTTCATCGCAATACAATATAAAGCATTGTAAGTTTGAATAAAGAGTTACTTGAAGAAAGTATATTTAAGAAATGTTGTAATACAGGTATATAAAAAGCATACACTTTTTTTGTAATTAGCTTAATAATAAAAAATTATTCTGAGAAATATAGTGTTATGATTTTTTGAATGTTCTAACATTGAAAATTGTTGAACAAAATGTTTACCTTTCCATTTGGTAATAGATAAATTATCAGTGAATCAGATAATGATTTGAAATGAACCAAATTAACATAACAACTCAATGTTAAAGAGATGTGACTGTTGCATTGGAATGAACCAAGCTGTCTGCTATTCTAACTGAGAACCTATGTACCCTTCAGCAAATTCAGTTTACTTGTCTTCACATCATAGATTTTTTAAAATTGTAAATGAAATACTGCCTAGGAATGATTTAATATATTCCCCAGCATTTAATGAGCATCCACTAAATGTTAATTATTATTATTGGAATACATAGTTTGTGACTAAGCTCATCTTCAACTCAAGGAAGTGTGGAAAGAGAATGTTTTAAAAATATGTTAATATTAACATTTAATAACCAAATACTATTAAATAGAAAAAACTTTCTTGCCACTTGAATTTGTCACCAAGTTCAAAATTGTTATTAATACTGAATAAAAATTTTATTCATTGAGGCAAAAAATTATACCCAAAGAACAAGAGCAGCTGAGTATGCCTGTAACCACCCTGTATCACATATTAATGTACCTAACCGCTGACTGACTCCATGTTAATGCCTGCCACACACAGTCATATTTTCCTGTAGAAACAACTCCGAACATGATGTGATTAACCTTTAGGGTCCTCCATCCCCTCGTCTCAAAGCCCACCTCATGCATGGCCTATGCTTCCTACTCATGTTCAGCCATCTGATTTCCATATCACCCACTCACTCTCACCAGCAGGCATTAGCATAACAGAGCTGTAGCGTGACTTTGATTGAAGCCAGCTTGGGCTCAGTGTAGTATCAAAGCATAATTTAGCAGAACTCAAATCTAATTCACTGTGCATTGTATTTAAAGTCTCAAAACACAGTTTCAAGTGAACTCTCCCAGACTTCTCATCTTAATTGACCTTGTTATATTTGGGTCTACTACTCTGGGTTATCACACAACATGCTTTTCTTAGAGAGCTCTTGTTTTTCAACCTGTGTTGATTAAACACTGAATTGTGCCACTGTGTTTGCTGAAGCTCATTTCTTCTTATAGCCAAAGCAATAAGGTATAATCACTCGGCAGATTAAGCAAGTATGTTATCACATCATAGCTAGAAAAGATTTGTCTAATTTTGCCGTCTTTTTTGAAATATATAGGAAAACTCCCATTTCTGTAACTAGTATATTTGTCTGCAGTTTATAACTCAATCTCTTTCATGCACATTGGCTTTAAATGTGTGTTTTGAATTGTTGTCTTGAGGACATAATTATGGTTTTTTATATTTAATGAAGGCCATCATAGAAAAATCCATTTTATGTATAGCACACATGGTACCATTGTGCTATGTTGATAAAATGTCACCTCAGTCTGCTCTCTCCCATTGGTGCTATCAGCCAAGGACTCTTTTCAAACCATTTCACTGCCACCTGGCAGAAAGACTGAAGCTGTAGTTGTGATCAGAGGAAATATTGATGTAGTTTTTCATTTTAAAAGCCTTAAAAATAAATTTCTGTAGCTGATATCCCTTCACTGAAGATTGCAGTGTAAGATGTTAGGGAGAGAAAGAGTCTACAAAAGCAAAAGTGATTGATGTAATTATTTTTGATGGTCCAACTTTAGGTAACAATAGGAAAAGACATACATTTTCAGAGACTCAGATACGCTAAACTTTTTGCTTTGTTAAATACTTCCACAGTCTTAATGTCCTGCTTTTTTTTTTTTTTTTCATTTTGAGAACAATAAAATGATTCACCTTTCAGTGAGGTCAGTTTGGCATGTGTTCTGATGAAAAGAAGCTATTGGAGAAGTTAAAAATAAAGCATATTCATAATAAACTGGAATAAATACTAGGGAGTATTTAAAAAGTTCGTAGAAAATGGGTATTACTGAAAAACTATGCATAGATTTTAAAATTTTTTGCACCAAAGTAAATTTTTCTTGAAATTCCATTTTCCTTAAACATTTTGATGATAGGTAAGGAACCAAATACTTAAAATTATAAAATGTTTTCACTGCTTTCATTCAATATTTGATGATTTAATCATATGTATGATCAGTTATTAAATTATAAAAATCGACAAAGGAGGACAGAATGGTCCATCTGGGACTCTAAAATTGTACTAAGTACTCATATGAGCTAATTTAAATTATTTCTGGCCCAAAGCATTGCAAGTGAACTGATAAGTTGAAAAGGTGACTTTTCTTAAAGACTATTAAATAGCTGATTTTTGTAAATTCTAGTGATAAGATACAAACTAAATTACTCAGTGTTTCTCCCTTAGCTGCTGTCCATATGGGCACTGTTGCTTTTCTTTTACTGGATTGATTACAAAGCACAAAGAACTATTCACTGATTCTTCGACTTTTCATGAGAGATAGCATTTTTCTAAAATATTATAGATGACAGAGACTAACCTTAAACCTTTAGTTTTTTTGTACAAAGGCCTAGTGGTTTCACATCTCTACTGAAAAATGGACACTATAGTATTTTAAGAGTTTCTCCTGAAGCAATTTTATAGCTTTTATTTGAACTATATCATTCCCATTAGAAAACATGGGTACAAATCATCAGTGTATTGGCTGATTTAGTAGAATTGTGTAGAAATACGGGGAAGATTGTATGGAGAGCAAGTAATATCATGAAAAAGCAATACAACATAAAGCACCCTGTGTTCAAATAGGTCCATAAATCTGGCTTCTCTGTACTGCTGGAGTGTGTCTTCTGTTATCTACAGTTATAAAAGAAAATTTAACTTAGTAGATTTATCCTTTTTGTCCCTGGGGTATGTGTTGTATGTGTTGAATTAGGAGGCAGTCTAACAGGGCACCAAAGACATAAGTAAATACAAATCTTGCTGAATGTTTTGGGGAAAAAAAATCCAAACCATGCTGTTGCTTTGTCAGTGCTATCATTCTTATAAGGATGAATAATTGGCTGTGGACTTGGGCTACCCCATATTTTACTCCGAGCTTGAATCTACACTCATATACTGGGTGAAGGTCTTTACAGGACATTATTGTTAGAAATCTTTACAGTTTGGATTTTAAGACTGTTGCCATGTACACCAGGTTCTAATGATTATAGCTAATTTTAAAGTGTTTTCTTGTTCTTGTTTTTCTATGTTTTCTATGTAAGTGACTGGTTAAAGTAGAAACAGGTGTTTGCAAAAATCATCAAATTTTTTTTTTTCTGTAAGAGAATTGGATATTGGTATAAAAATGACCATGTGAAAACTCATTACACTGTGTACTAGTTTTCACTTTTTTCTCTATCATTTAAATCTGAACCTCCTTGGGATTTTTGTCCCTATCCCTTTCTTTTCATTTCTTCTGAATGACTTGCGTCTTTGTCTCATTATGTTTGCTTATAGCACTTTACTAGTCTCCCAACCAAATCCCTTATTTAATTGCTTAAACACCCCACCTACCCATACTGTATGTATTGCAGGGTTAGAGCATCCAAAAATTCTGATTGTCTATCCCAACTTAGGAAGAGGCAGAATAAAAGCTTTGTTTTATAACCAGTGATGTTGATATAACTTGGGCCCTCCATTGTTGCCAAGTTACATTCTGCATGTTGCATGTGTTCTTCTTGTATTTTGCTCTGTGAGCTCTTTGCTTGGAATTTGTTTACTTTCCCACTTATCTGAATGCTGCTGTTTTGTCAAAGCTTCCATAATGTGCATTTCCTACACAAAACCTTTCCTGGCTACCACAACACAAAAGACTCCTCTCTCTCTCTTAAACTCTATCACATGTATTATATATACTGTAACTTAAGTGCTTCTCCACTGTGATCTGAAAATATTTCTGTGGTTTCACTTACCATCATCTTATATAGTTGTTGGCACAGTTTTGTGTAAGTTGTCATTGTCTTCATGTTTGTTTGTCTTTTTTTAAATTTTGAAGCCTTTTTAAAAATATTTATTTATTTGAGAGATGGAGCTACAGTGAGAGGGAGAGACCAAGAGAAAGGTCTTCCTTCTGTTGGTTCACTCCCCAAATGGCCACAACGGCCAGAGGGGCACTGATCCGAAGCCAGGAGCCAGGAGCTTCCTCCAGGTCTCCCATGTGGGAGCAGGGGCCCAAGGAATTGGGCCATCTTCTACTGCTTTTCCAGCCCATAGCAGAGAACTGGATGAGAAGAGGAGCACTGGGACTAGAACCGGCACCCATATGGGATGCTGGCGCCGCAGGCAGAGGATTTACCTACTGCGCCATGGTGCTGGCCCCTGTTTGTCTTATTTTCCATTAGATTGTGCACTACTTGATGGCAGTAGGATAAAAGCTTTTCATCCCTCTGTCTTTGGTGCCCAGTAGAGCTTTGTAATAGTTCACTAATGCTTATCTATCTAAATGAAATACATTAAACTGAATTAGCCGCTTAAATACATTTCTTGTTAGTTATTTTGTATGCTATACTGCTCTTCAATTCTTCAATGTATTTAACCCTTCTCTTCTTGAATTCTAGAATATAAGCACTTTACGAATAGAGTTCATATGTTACTCCTTCTGGTATCCTTGTACCTCAATATTTTGCAAATATTGCAAGAAAATCCATTTTGCCAATAGATTGATTTTAGACAAAGGAGAGTTTGTGTAAAGGAGTGATTTTATTTCTGTGTTTATTCAATAACCAGAACCCATGTTTTTTCTTAGAAATGCTAGAATCATAATAAATCTTAATTTCCTATGCAAGCTTATAGGCCACAGGATTGCAAGGTACTATGCTTAAGATATGTCTGCTAATAAGTTTACTTGTTTCTCCACATTTGATAGAGTCTTCTTTCTTCATTTCTTTTGTGTTTTGAGAGATGTGTGGAAGTAAATCAAAAGCTGTAGCCTCTCTCTGGCTCTGAGCAATCCATTTAGTACCAGATTTCCTCTTTGATATCTTTTTCTTTGTCAACAGTTGATACTTACACACTTTCTTTCCTTTTAAATTATAGCTCCCCCACAATTTGTGGTTAGGCCAAGAGATCAGATTGTTGCTCAAGGTCGAACAGTGACATTTCCCTGTGAAACTAAAGGAAACCCACAGCCAGCTGTTTTTTGGCAGAAAGAAGGAAGCCAGGTGAGTGTGAGGCCTGTTTACTGAAGTCTCTGTGCTTCTCCTCTCTTTGGGGCTCCTTACAGTTTGCCTTGCTTCGGTTGTTATCGATGTTAAATTTCTCTTCTTTGAAAAAAAATGAGAGAATTCTAAAACAAGCGGATATCCGATGTTCCAGTACAGCATTCTTTATGTGCTAATGTAAACTTTGCGAAGTTCTGTGTCTTATATAAAATAGGTTCAAACCAGTGTAATGAAATTATTTTGAAAAGTCCAACCAGAACCTTTGTATCTATTTAAAATTCCTGAAAGTAAAGATAATTTTGCTTTTTTCCAGTGTGTTGTTTTGTATGATCAAGTGAGTTAATGTATATAAAATACTTATAATAATCCCTGGTTCCTGAAAAAAAGTGAAAATCTATTCCCTTAATTGACCTAGAATGTCAATCCCCACTCTTAGCATAAATGACTTTTCAAAAATCACTAATTTAGTTATGCTTCCACTTAAGAAGGGTATTTTTTCATTGTTGGTTTAGACGGGAGATAACACATTGTGTACCAGAAAGAGCCAACCCCTGTCTTGTTTTTGCAAATGCTTTGGTTTGTCCTCACTAGTGCAATGATATCTCTTAATTTCTGAAAAAATCTTGTTGAATATGTTACATTAGAACTTGGCTAAAACACGGACAGGTGCTTAGGTTTTGAGACAGTGAGTAGAATTTCCTCCTTAGTATAAATCGGAAATTGTGCCCTTTGCCTAAAACTGTATCTGTGTGCTCCCGAGGAACCCATACTTTCGTTCTAGGATCCGCAGAACTATTCCTGAGGAGACATGTAGTTCAACAAGAACTCTACTTGTGTTCTCCCTCAGCACATTTTGTTGTTAATCCATGTTCACTTTCAATGGAAGTCAATAAAAATTCCATGAAATCCAGAAACTATGTCAGAGCTGGAAAATATGTTAAGATACATTGAGAGATTAGCACTCACATATGTCTATCTCACTAGAGCAGCCTTAGAAAGTTTTGGTCCACCATCATATCTCATTGTGGGTTCCTATATATTCCTGTACCATCCCCAGTCCCTTTTCCTTTCCACACTCCTCCTCACTGGAATCATTTCCTCTGTGCTATGGGGGAGATGAAGTTGGTGATTAGAAGTTAAGGGAAGATGGCATCCGCCTTGTCCAACATCAGACCTGTTCCAGACCATAAGTCCCAATTTTTTTTATCATTTAGCAAGTATGAGATTTTTACTTAGAATTCCTTAACTTTTCAATTAAAACTTCATCTCATATAAAAGCATCCATGACTCCAAAGTGAGTGTGAAATCACATTACATAAACACAACCACCCTGAAGAGGAATTTGAAAACCATTTTCCTCATATGACTCGCACAGTCTTTATAGTTCTATTTACCTTTGCTGAAGCTCATTTTTTCTTAATCTAAAACATGAAGATAAAACCCCTTTCTTTTAAGTCATGGAGATTACACAAATAAGTTGGTTTATATGTACAAATGCTTTTCATATTATGAAGTTGAAGATGCTGTGATGTACCTGATAGTAAATATAATGATGTAAAACAGTTTGATTATTGCAAATTTATTCTTTAAATCCATCCATGTATTTAGTGAAAGCCATCATCATGTATCTTATTATAACATTTCCACATTGCATGGAAGATATTGTATAAAATACATCTTGATCCTATAGTCCAATAAGCAGACGATATGCAAATGGGATACAGTATTTTAAAATGATGTTGAGAAAAATAATGATGAAGTAGTATTCCTTTTTTCTGTTGACAAATTGGCATGCAATTCTAGAAATACTGCTGCTCAGAGTTACACAAAATTTCTATTTAGGTTTAGTTTGATTTAATTATAATATTAGGTCTAGTTTTCTTTTCTTCACCATTTCCTCCCCATCAGAGAGAGAGAGAGACAGAGAACAGACTGAGAACAAAAAAAGAACTGCTTGAACAAATTTTAAATTTTCAAATCATGAACCAGGATGTTAGGAAAATAAATTGGTCTTACTGTCTCCAGCATCCAATTTTTGTGGTGATCTATGACTTTCCAGCAGTAGAAAGAGTTAAAAGCCTAGACTTAATGGTCCATATTCCTCAATATGTGCTGATAATGCCAATTTGCACTAATAGGACAGCCAGGCACTTCAAGGCAAGAAGAGCTCTATGGAGTTCCTGGGTTTTGCTTGTAATCCATTTTCTTTGCCTATGTCATGCAAGCAGGGAATAAAGATGATGGGTTAACCTCAATCAAATGCCATTTTCCATGTCAACGAATCATTTAGAAGGTGGACTTACAATACATTGTAGAAAGGAAGAGATCCCAGGGAGAATTAAGCCCATCTGATGTATTAGTGCTATGTAAATTAGTATTCTAATGGCTAATTGTAGGAAAGTGCACACTTTGAGTTATTGTATCATTTTCAAGTGGCTTTAAAATTTAGACCCTTCTCTGTTAGATGGTTTATTTCAGTAATATATTTGAACTCCACAGGAGAATTAGCTTGTTCTCAAATTATGTTTCATATATAGGAAACGTCTACCCTTAGATAGGAATACAAATTTTAGAAGAGAGCAACAGCATTTTGAAATTATATTGCTGACATACTAGCAAACATCACTCCTTTTGGAAGGAGTTTAATAACATGGTAATGTTTATGTAAAGTGGGCTTATAGTGTCACACTTGAATATAATAAAGTGGACATCCATCATGTTGCAATAAAGAGAAGAGCTTCTAATTAAAGTAGGACATCATTTGCAGGATTAAAGTCATTTAGTGTAATTGAAAAGTGTTAATACCCTATTTTATCCTCTTCCATTGGTATTACTTCAAGGGTAAAAACATTTTAAGGTGAAAATGTGTCTTGTGCCTTTAATTGAATGTTATTACCTCCTGATTGCAACTTATTGAAACTGTTTAATTATAAACCTGGAAAATTAATTACTATATTGAGAAACATATCCCAGAGGGTTATAATGTTCTTTTTTGTAAGTAAATACAACATAAAAATTGATATGTCCTTATTTATAATCCTGCTTGAAAACATATCTCAATATGATTTATTATACCCAAATGTTTTTCTTAATTGAACACTAGTAAAGCAACAGAGGTCACCCTCAGTAATGTTACTGCTCTCATGTAAGAACATTTAAACGTTTGTAATTAGGCAGTATATACAACTTAATATGAGATATATAGTAAGCTAATCTTTACAACACCATTATGAAATTGTTTACATTCACAAGTATATTTTCAGAAACATTCTGCAGCTTCTTTTTAGTTTCAGTGATTTGTAAAATCTTAATTAGATTGCAATGTTTGTTCATTGCTCCTCTTCAGGCTGTTACAGACTGCAGAAACCTTATACCAGAGGTACCTTTGGCTATCATTGTGTCAGTCTCAGTCACACACTTCTGAATATTTTTAGAAGTATTTAATTTAGAAGTATTTAGTTAAATTTAATTGAATCCACCAAGTATTCAGAACAATTATCAGAAGTTGTATTTTGCATTTTAAAACATTTATTTTTGTTTACTTGAAAGGCAGAATTAGAGAGAGAGAGAGAGAGATCTTCCATCTACTGGTTCACTCCTCCAAATGACCATAATAACTGGGGCTGTGCTATACTGATACCTGGAGCCCAGTGCATTTTCTGGGTCTCACACATGGGTGTAGGGGCCCAAGCACTTGGACCATCTTCCCCTGCTTTCCTGGGCACATTAACAGGGAGCTGGATCAGAAGTGGAGCATCCAGGACTTGAACTGGCTGCGATATGAGATGCTAGCATTATAGTTTGAGGCTTAACCAACTAAGCCACAATGCTAGCCCCTATATTTTACATTCCTTACTACTTTGAAGTTTATAAAGCATGTATATAGGTAAAGCATCAGTCTGGAACATCTCAGTATCTTAGGAGATATCAGATATGCATTATTCTATTTTTATAGAATTAGAAATCATATTCCAAAGATATTAATCATTTAGTAGAAAGTCCAGGAGAAAAAATTGTTGAGGTAAATACCTAGATTATTTTTTAAAGTCTTGAGACAAACACACACACACACACACACAGTGAGAGAGAGAGAGAGAGAGAGAGAGAGAGAGAGAGAGATGTCATTTACTGGCTTTCTCCTGAATTACTTTAGTGACAAGAGCTGCCTGGACCTCAAGCTGGGAGCTGGGAACTCAACCCAGGTGTTCAGGTCCCAGCTTCTGGAGCCATCACCTACTGCCTCCTGTGGTCTGCATTTGTGGAAAACAGGATTTGGGACCCAGAGTCTTGAATTGAATGCAACCACTCTGATGTGGGACTTGAGCATTTGAAACAGTGTCTTAACTGCTAGGCCAAACACAGAACCCAAATACAGAGAGTATTTTTCAGAATACAGGCATTTATCCCTTCAACTAGAGCATGCAAACTTCTTGGAACATACTATTTTCCTATGATATGGGAAAAAAAATTTCCCAGTGAAATCCAGTGGGTGTCATTTAGTTATTTCAGTACTATACAATTTTAAATGCATGTACTTTCTTTTTTCTAGTGATTGTCTCTTAATTGTAATAGTTGCTGCTAGCATTATTTTCCTTTGAGTAAGAACAGAATATTGATGAGATTCTTTGCTTCCGTAGAACCTACTTTTCCCAAACCAACCCCAGCAGCCCAACAGTAGATGTTCAGTGTCGCCAACTGGAGACCTCACCATTACCAACATTCAGCGTTCAGATGCAGGTTACTACATATGCCAGGCCTTAACTGTGGCAGGAAGCATTTTAGCAAAGGCACAACTGGAAGTTACTGATGGTAAGATATTATTGTTACTAAATTTGTCTGATAAAAATTTTGACTCTAATTTCATATGGATTTTCTGATTTGTTTATTCACTTAGCTCAATGTTTGTCTACTGAGTTTCAATCAAGGAAAGGTAAAAATTTTGTAATGGTTTCTGATTTTCCTAATTTAATTTCATTTTTTTCCCAAAGAAAAACATCAAAGGCATTCAATTTTATTCTTAAAAAATATAGGAATGCACTATCTTAAAGATATGATATCATACTGGGACCAGTGTTGTGCCATAGTGAGTTAAGCCACCCGGTCCACAGTGCACGCATCCCATATGTGTGCTCCTTCAGGTCCTGGCTGCTGTACTTCTGATACAGCTCTGTGCTGATGTACCTGGGAAAGCAGCAGAAGATAGTGCAAGTACTTGGGCCCCTGCCAACCAAGTGGGAAACCGCAGTGGAGTTGCAGGCTCCTGGCTTAGGCCCCAGCCATTGTGGCCATTTGGGGAATGAACCCAAAGATGGAAGATCTCTCTCTCTCTCTCTCTCTCTCTCTCTCTCTAACTCTGCCTTTCAAATAAATAAATCTTAAAAAGAAGGAAAAAATGACATCACATTTACTGGTGTTTAGAACGGTAATCTATGTATTTTTATTTAAACTTATACTGACATGATTTCTTCTAATACATATTAATAATTTTAGTTTACTAGAGGAGGAGTTATTAAAATTAATATTATCAGTGAAACAGAGATTAATTTTAGTTAGCTAATCACATTATGACATTCTTATTACTTTAATTATACATTCACTAAGTTAAATTAATTAAATACCTTCCAAAGTGCCAATGGATGCCAAAATTACTATTTTTTTATTTGCACATATGTCCTTGGAATCTCAACTGAGGCACCTACATTCATGGATTGAAAAGTTGAAAAGGATGTAGGGCTGTGCATAGCCTGCTTTTTAACAGCAGCTTATTTGTTACAACTAACGGCTTGGGAGTTTTGGTATTTCATGAACATCTGAGCATAAAGTTGATCACTTTTCTGTGATGTCTTAAATTGAACGTGCTTTCTTGCTCTCCTATATTCATGAGGAATTTTGGTTTTGTTCTTCCCTCTACGTCCCTCAGTGCTGGCTTCTGAGATATCAGAGCCTTAGTCTGTGGTCTCTCTGATTCTTTTCTGTCTGTGCTGGTGAAATATGATGTGCTTTCATGCAGTTCAAATTTACATGTAGATTAAAAGGTCATTTAAAATTAGTAGAAAGGCAGTACTTCTTAATATCTGTTCACGATAAGGCCTGATTCAGCACCATGTCAAGAATGGGAATAAATAGAAGAGACAAACAGTGGCTGTGTGGATAGTGAGTCGTTGACAGCTGCACCTGCTGTTGCTGCAGAGACTTACGGCTAGGGGACTGAAAGGAGAAGTCAGGTTCAAGGGTAGCAGTGATGAGAAATTCTTCTTTAAATGGACAAGATCTTTGATCTATCATACCTGCGTAGTTCTTTAAAGAATAAAATGTAATTTTTAAAATCTTTTTAAAGTTCTCTTTTTTATCTTTTTAAAGTTCTATATATTCCTCTATCAGCAAAAATCTACAGATAGGTCTACACGGAAAGTAAGATATTCTGGACAAAGTCCAAGTTTTTTTTAAATTTATTTATTTCAAAGCCCAAGTTTTATTCTGTATTAGTCTGAAACATTCCAAATATAATGCTTAAGATATCTACTGTCATCTAGCTCCTTATAGTATTTTATAGAAAATAAACCCTGAAGTCCTTCTAAGTGAAGAAATAAATTGTTATTGGAAAGACAAACTGTGGCTGGCACGGTGGCTCACTAGGCTAATCCTCCACCTGAGCACCAGCACTCCAGGTTCTAGTCCCAGTTGGGGTGCCAGATTGTCCTGGTTGCCCCTCTTCCAGTCCAACTCTCTGCTGTGGCCAGGGAGTGCAGTGGAGGATGGCCCAAGTGCTTGGGCTCTGCACCCGCATGGGAGACCAGGAAGAAGCACCTGGCTCCTGGCTTCGCATTGGTGCAGCGCACTGGCCGTAACGGACATTTGTGAGGTGAACCAACGGGAAGGAAGACTTTTGTCTCTGTCTCTCTCACTGTCTAACTCTGCCTGTCAACAAATAAATAAATAAATAAATAAAAAGACTAACTGCTTGTAGAAAGCAAACAGTTAAATTACAAGAGGCAGTTTATGTGACTGATGTGATTCATGAAACAGGTAGATATTCAAAAGTATGTCCGATGCAATGAAAAGGAAACCATTTGAAAACTTAGTTGGGAAAATATCACAAACAGTAGGCTTTATGGCTTTTCTGAAGTCAAAATTAAAAGAGAGATGATCAGGTTTAAATTTTCTGAACAATTTTTTACAACAGACTGAAATATTCATTCCTACATTGATTTGTATTTAAGTAACCATCACAGAGTCAACATAGTCTTGTAGAAACATTCACATGTGTAGGAGTGAAATGGACATTTTTTGATATGATTGTTTTTAGTCCTTGTTTATAATCCTGTGAAACTGCGGACTTCCTACTTGTTACTTGTTGAATATTATGGTTAGTGGTAAATTAATCCTGTGAATGTAGAGTGGATTAAAATTATGTCTTTGGAAAAACTGATGAAAGGAAGAGAGGGAAGGGAGAAGAGGATATTGAGGGAAAGGGGTAAGGAGGGAAGTGTGGTTGTCTTCTTGGAACTGTACCTATAGAATGCATGAAATCTTGTCTACTTATAGTAATAAAAAAAGACAAAAAAACATATGGTGGAAATTAGAGTTGTTGATTTTTACAGTAAAGAAATCCAGCTTCAAGAACCTAAATACACACACAAATAACTCTAAATGTTACACTGCCACATTAGATGTTGACTTCAGGTTCTATTCAGACTAGTCATTTTGATTTTTAGGCTTATTAATTATTTAATAAAATGAGAGCCATTATTTTCATTTTGAACATATTTTTGGTATGATTCAGGGTAATCCAAGCCAACAGAAATTCCATTGTAGAATGCAAGCATATGCCATTTTCAGAGAAACAAGTGATTATTCCATCTACAGCAATATTTCTGTTCCATTTTTGCACTGAGACTCATTTTCTGGAAATATTTTTAATTCAAGTGTTCATATGAGATTGCTAGTGATGATGAGAGGTGCTATGTTGAGTGATAATTTTACTGATTATAGACTGAGCTAAGATATTTCAAATGTACTTGAGTTTCAAAATACTCTAAAAGACCTCATTAATTCATGAGCACTGTTCTTCATTTCTTCTTTTTTTCTTCAGCTTTATCATTTTGTCTCCAAAAATTAGAAAATTATATTGAGAATTCTGTGAGAAGAACCAATAGAATCTAACAGGACAGAGGAGGTGAAATGTATTTATATTGACAGTAAATGTCATGGCATGATCATATGCGAACAGTTTATTGAAGATTTATAATGCATATTTAGAGAAGATCATGGAGTTGTTCACAGATCACTGGAAACCCTAAATGTTCATTTAACCTTTGGCCTTAGTGTCAGGGAAACATGTGGTCATCTTTCACCCATCACATCCTTGAAACTGAAAATTCCTTCTGGCCAGGAGGTTTTCAATTACTTTATTGATCAAATTCATTCCAAAGATGATGAGCTACTACTCTTTTGGACAGTAAAACAGAGAAGAAAAAACTAATTCGACAACCTTTGGCTGCATCTAATGATTTCAGTGACATGACAATAAAAAGTTATAAGAACTTACCTGAATCTGTGTACCTGTTTTTTTTTTTAAACAAAGAACAAACATCATTTAAGATAATGCAGACTAGTATTCCCACTAAATTGAAAAAAATTGTAGCATTTTGTGCAGTGGTCTATTTTTGACCCAAAAGGAATTAAATGCCATAAAACTTAGAGAGTTTCTGTTTTCCCAATTATTGCCAGATGTATCAGAATTGTTATACTATCATGCTTCCACATTCTTTTAAGAGTATTTTACTTCGAAAGTGAAGAATGCTACCAAAAAATCGGTGAAATTAATAGCTCTTTTTGTTTTGGAAATAAGCATTTTTTTTTAATTTTCCTTAGAGTTTCAGAATGATGTCATAGATTTAGAGAGATTGAAGTTCACAATATCATGATTTATGGAGGTTCTATGTCATAACTACTAATTAAAATTCAACAGCTTTTTCATAGAAAGCTCTGAAAAGCCTGATTAATTTTAATGTTGTGTTTCCCAAAACTGTGAATGCTGATAAAGCTGGTGTGTATAGATTGGGAAATAGAGCACTGTATAAACTGGGGTTTACAGAAGCTCATGACCAAACAAAAATAGAGCCTTAGGCCAAGTGACTTTTTAGATTATGTAGATTGTAATACAAGATAACCTTTTCAGAAAAGATTATTCTTATCACAGTTATTTAACAATAATTAAAAACCATTGTATTTGTTTTCCTTTCTGAGAAATATGTATGCTTTTATGTGTTGTGCATTATATTATTTGTGTAATATATTAACTACACATACATATAGTAAGTGGCATATTTTGGATAATTAACCGAGGTCTGTGATAAATTTTATAGAATATTTTCTAAGATAATCTTTCTTGGACCTGGACATGTAAATTTCATTCTCAGATGGTCTTTTAATGAGTTCTAGATGAAGTCTCACCTCCAACTTACTCCATATTTCTGTCAACCTTTTAAATTATGCCGTACATTCTGGTGTGCTTCTTAAATCATTATTAAATACTTCTGAAGGTACTGAAGATACTGTTACAAAACGGTATCTCATAAACAAAGAGCACACTGAACCAAAAGCTTATGAAATTATGGAAATCTTACCCAGATGACCACAGGAATGAATATATAGGTAAACAAAGATTTTGCATGTAAAATCTATTTTTGTCATACTATAAACAGCGTCTAACTGGACTGCTTTTCTTTATCAGTTATAGGTACTTGTTAGATCCACATATTCAAGTGATATGACTGTAGTTGAAAACTCAATGTCACGAATTTAGAAATAAATTCTTCATTATCTAGTATTTTAACATCAACAGAAAAAGTTTAGCTTATATAAACACAGCACATAACTGGTACTGTAAAGGGTGAAATTGTGTATTGTATATATTTATAATAAAAGTAAAAATGAAATTTGAGTCTATGCATATGATGCTACACAGGCTTTCACAAATATGCATATGAAAGAAAATGAGCATTTTACAACAGTCTACCATAAGTTATCTGTATTTTATTTTCATTTTAATAAAGTTAAGCTTTTAATATGATTATTTTCCTAAAATGTTAGAATTTATGCCAATATCATTTTAATTATCAGTAGTACAGAATAAGCAATAAACAACAAAATGGCCTTAGATAGTGTATACAGATGATGTGTAGTGTGAATAAATGATCGATATGATCATATCGATATATGATAGGCACAGAATATGCAGGGATGAGTTGTAAGTAATATGTGTGTGGGTTTTACCTTACTTTCAGTTTTGTATGTCAAAGCTACTGGATTTCATAGAAGTTAAAATATCCTGAAAATATCTTTGTCCTTTAGTTTTGACAGATCGACCTCCACCCATAATTCTACAAGGCCCAGCCAATCAGACACTAGCAGTAGATGGTACAGCATTACTGAAATGTAAAGCCACTGGTGATCCTCTTCCTGTAATTAGCTGGTTAAAGGAGGGATTTACTTTTCTGGGTAGAGATCCAAGAGCGACCATACAAGAGCAAGGAACGCTGCAGATTAAGAATTTACGGGTAAGTAATATACAGTTTCTATTTGGGTATTCTTCTTAACCTAAGTATTGCCCTAGGGAAAAACTGGGGTGAACTGAAAATTTTACATTCCAACATGATTGCTATACATTTTATACCAGGAAATATTTTTCATAGTTTTAAAATGATGCATTGAAATTAGAGGGAAGGTCATTGGACTTAGGTAACTCATAAATCCATAACAGACCTAGAAAGTTCCTACTCCTGCATCTACTCCATATGTAAGCAGCCAATGATACTAGCAGTCTTCAATACATAAAGTTATGATAGTAATAGGGTGTTTAAGATAATTTAAAAGTGACAAATGTTTCCGGTTTACTCTCATTAACAAAGAGTGTAGGAAAATGTCAATAAATTGGCTTGGCCAAGCATGTTTGTGAAAAAAATAAATAAATAAAGTGATGAGCCTGAGCATACAGGAGACAGTTTTGCCTTGCCGGTGGAAAAGCTTATATTTTAGATTAAATTGCAATGGAGTTTAAATTTCAATCTGTGAATAAGAACAAGCCATGGTTTTTCTTTTAACTGAAATTTACATGATAATGACTATTCCTGGAAACTTAACCAGTTGGATATGCCTCAGGAGCCATGCAAAATAAAATGTCTATTTCTGAATATTGTATTAGTTATGTATAGACTATGTAACAATATTAACAAATTTATAACAAGTTAAAGCAACATCCATTGTCTCACATTTTCTGTGAGCTGGAAGCCTGTGTGGTTCTTGTGCTTCAAGGGTTCACTAGCAGCAACCAGGTGGCTCTTTGGGTGTGGCCTTATCTGAAGATTGGCTAGTGACTGATCTGCTTCCAGGCAACATGAGTGTCACAGCATTCAGTTCATTTGGCTACTGAACTAACAGCATTAGCTTTTTGAGGACTGTTTCCTGGAGGCTGTCTTTAGTCCTTGCCATGTGGTTCTTCACTAAAGTATTGGGTGCTTTCTCAAGTCAGAACAAAGCGTCTTCCGGCAAGGTGGGCATTACAGTGCTGTGTAACAAATTACAAATGTGACAACCTGACACTCAGGAAACATTCTGTTCACCAGATGCCAATCAACATGTCGCACTCACATTTGAGGTGGATTCCATGAAGTGTAAATGCTAGGACTATGTGAACATGAGGACAGCTTGTCCTCGTCCTCTATTTGTTTCTTCTTTCTTTTTTTTTTTTTTAATATTTATTTATTTGAAAGGCAGAGTTACAGAGAGGCAGAGACAGAGATGGGGGGGGGGGAGAGAAAGAGAGAGGTCTTCCATCCGTTGGTTCACTCCCAGTTGGCCACAATGGCTGGAGCTACGCCAATCCAAAGCCAGGAGCCTGGAGCTTCTTCTGGATCTCCCACACAGGTACAGGGGCTCAAAGACTTGGGTCATCTTCCACTGCTTTCCCAGGCCATCACAGAGAGCTGAATCAGAAGTGGAGCAGCCAGGACTCGAACCAGTGCCCATATGGCATGCCAGCACTGGAGGTGGCGGCTTTACCTGCTATGCCACAGCGCTGGGGCCCTATTTGTTTTTTCAACTCATTTAACTAAGGATGGCAAATCTCCCTATCTCCCAACCTCAGACATCAAATGCTATACTAAGGCAGGATAGTATATTATGGAGATCATAAGTCTGGGCATCAGAGCCATAACTAAGATAGCTGATGTCATAGTGTATGAAGAAAAATTGATTGAAAATTACTCTGTGCAAGAACAGTATTGGAATCTGGTGTCCAGGTAGAAATTGGGGACTAAGATGAAGCAAATCAGCATAAAACAGTATTGTTTAATTTTCTCATTCAGAAGCCACAGAGGAAAGTAAAAATATTTTATGACATATTTTTGATCAAAATTTGGAGAGTTCTTCTCTTAGGATAGGAATATATTTGCAATTACATGTTAATCTGGTTGTTTATTTCATACAGTTACATATGCCAAAAAGAAAAATGCTTCCATTTTTGCAGCTGCTCACACACACATATGTAGTAATAAATGCTTCATTTATTACGATAACATACATAATTTAACTTTAATTTTGAGACACAAGCATTTACTATTGCTCCAAGTAGAAAAAAATAAGATGCCAAGTTCAATTAAAAGAAAAATATATTGCTGCATTGAGCCTGTCATTTTATTGATTGTAAATTAATTGTTAACCTTCTTTGAACAAAATGCAAGTTATTAAAACATTCAGGCCAACTGTCTTTGTGTAAATACTGTACCCTCTCTCTCTGGGCTGAAGGCAGACATGGGCCATGCAGGTTAATGTGTATTCTCTGTGTTGTGCAGTTAAAGGGTGTACTTGAATAGTCAAGATCTCTAGTAGTGTTGGAAAGAAGCAATCGAAGGTGGGTACTTGTTGATGTCTAAGAAACTTTGAGCCCTGTGACAGGCTTCTGAGTGGTCTCTGTCAGATGCCAGCCCCTTAGGGGCCTTTCTGCAGCCAGCTGTATGAGCACAGTAGCAGATGACAGAGTGTGCCAGACATTAATCTCCTTTTATGCCATTAGTTCTGGACGAAAGGGAAAGATGGCGAGGCATTGGGGCCCAGAAGAGACATTCTTTAAAGCCAAAGAGATGAAAAGGAATGTAGTAATGATGACCGTGATACGACAGTGCATTTGAGCAGTGATATTTAGACTTTTAATACCACTTTTGGTGAAGTCCAACAAGAAAATGTTGTTCTTTTTCTGTAAGATGATTGTCTCCAACGGGAGATAAAAATGGGTTTTCCAGCAATCACTCTTACAGCCAAGAGAGATTTTCTGAAGGTCGCATTCCTTTGTGTCCCACTATTTCTTTTTCAGTACTTCATGCAAGGGGAAAAAAATAACTTGATGTATATACTGTGTTATAGTCCAGCTAATTGGTAACTGAATCTGTATCTTATGAGACGTGGAATATTGCAATACTCATTAAAACACACCTACCACCGCTAATGTCAGACTTGTATCTCCATACAATGACAAGGAGATGCAGTTAAGAAGCATTACCTACCCACTCTTCTTTTAGCGTTTGCACGTAATAACAAGTGCTACATTTTAGTTCAACAGCTATAATAAAATGCAAATTCTTTTACTCTTTTGAGGACCGTATTCAAATGAACATCCCATTAGAATCCAACCTCGGCTCATTATATTTAGTTTGTGAGTGATGCTTCTTAAATGCAAAGATTTTTAATGACTATAATGTGTGCATAGCTGCATTTGAAAGAATGGCTTTTTCTACAATAGCCATTCCCATCTTCCCTCTGTGAAATATAAGACAATTGTGCCAAGATAAAATGGCCAAGAATGATGGGCCTGAGCCATTTGAGACTTAAGGTAAAATACATAATGACATTAAAATCAATTAAAATGGTGGAAAGGCAGTAACATCTGAGCACAAATAATTTACCTGAGAATCAATTGTGAAAGCAGGAGTTGCCGATGCACTTACGTTTTGAATGGAGCAGATACAATTTTCCATGAACTCCCATATTTCACTAACAATTAGACTCATGCACATCACAGAATTTTAATTCTATGTCTTCTCCCATTGTCTTTTTTTGCTGATCGTTGTCTCCTCCCTGTCTCACTTTGCCTTCGCCCCGAAATTAATGTGAAGAATATTGTCTGCTGTGTATGAGATTTTGGGGGTTGTATCTTTTACTGATCTTGGGGCTTTTATCCAGGTCTAATCATGAAAGTTTTTGCCTTCGATTTTTGCAAAATAGAACTGTTAATGGTATTATCAACTCTAAAAGGTTTTGCCACATTTCACTGAATAACAAAAACATTTGAAGTGGCTGATGCAATGGCAACTTCTAAGTATGAATAAAAGAGTTTATATATTAGATAATTTTTACAATTCCTTTCAGCTGAAAATTTCAGTCACTAGATAACATGTGTTTGCTTTTAGTGATATAATTTGATTTCATTCATTGTCACACTGCTGCAACTTATATGTAAGTGAATGACAGATTCTATAGCAAAACTTTAATTTTTCTTTTTTTCAAAAAAAATTTCTTTCTTCACTTTTCTTTGCATCTTTCAAAAAAGAGAGGAACTGTGCCCCTCCCTGTTATCTCATATTTACTTGCTACTAGATACATTTTATTTATTCAAATACAGTTGAGACAGAAATGACTGCACTCATGATTTTCTGTAAGTTGATAGGATTCTGCATAAACCTGATCCTGGAATATCTGTATCTAACCTCACATAGTAAAGCCCCAGCATAAAATGCAGTTAAGAAGGGGTCAGCGCTATGGTATAAAAGGCTAAGGCTCCACTTGCAGCACCCGCATCCCACGTGAGTGCCCATTCATGTTCCAGCTGCTCTCTTCCAATCCAGTTCCCTGCAAATGGCCTAAGAAACTGTAGAAGATGGCCCCGGTGCTCAGGCACCATGTGGGAGACCTGGAAGAAGCACTTGGCTCCTGGCTTCGGATTGGCACAACTCTGGCTGTTACAGCCATTTGGGGAGCAAACCAGTGGAAGGAAGACCTCTCTGTGTTTCCACCTCTCTGTCTGCAACTCTGCCCCACAAATAAATAAATAAATAAAATCTTAAAAAAAAAAAGGCAATTAAGAGATGAGAGTATTCCCATGGGGAAGGAGACAACTAGAGCTTATCAAACAAGTAACATTCAATTATAGAAGTGCATTTTTAAACACTCTTGAGTTAATCTTATTAATAGAATTATCTGCATTTATGTTAACATTTTATGTTTACATATGATTGATTTTAATGCATAATTCAGACAATGATAGCTCACATTTTATGAAATTCATTATTACCTAGTTGAGAGTGAATAATTTTTCTACAAATTGATTAAAATAATTAAATTCTCTTTGTTGTTATCTAGAATTCAGATACTGGCACTTATACCTGTGTGGCTACAAGTTCAAGTGGAGAGACTTCCTGGAGTGCAGTGCTGGATGTGACTGGTGAGTTCTTTGAGAATTGTCTTTCCTTGTCAATTCTCTTGTTTGATTGTTTTTTAATTTGTTTTACATATTTGAAAGGAAGGGTGACAGAAAGAGGGAGACACACAGAAGGAAGGGTGGAGATCTTCCATGCACTGTTTTATTCCTCAGATGGTTACAGTTGCCAGGCTCGAGAACAGGCAAGACCCAGGAGCCTGGAACTCCATCCTTGTCTCTCACATGGGCAGCAGGGACCCAGAGGCTGAGGCTGTCCTCCACTGCTTTCCCAGGAGCATTAACAGGGAGCTGGACACAAACTGGCACTCTGATATGGAATACCCACACTGCACCATATGCTTGGCCCTGTATCGATCATCTTAACAGCAGAAATCTTGAACTCCCTTTAGTGATAGCACATTATCAAATAACAAATTAAGTGTTTTAAATTCACTTAATATAAATCTAAGTCCTGACAGTCAGTGCCACACTTAATAACTGTACCAGTTGGCACATAAAAATGAATTTGTGGGTTTTACATATTTTTGGGGGGATTTATGTATTTGAAAGTCGGAGTTACAGACTTACAGAGAGATAGAAAAGAGAGAGAGATTTTCCATCCACTGTTTCACTCCCCAGATAGCCACAATGGCTCGGGCTGAGCCAAGTTGAAATCAGGAACCAGGAACTTCATTCAGGTCTTCCAAGTGGGTGGCAGGGACCCAACCACTTGCCCCCTCTTCAGCTACTTTCCTCAGACCATTAGCAAGGAGCTGGACCAGAAGTGGAGCAGCTAGGACACAAACTGCAGCCCGCCCGTGTGGGATGATGGTGTTGCAGGTGGCAGCTCTCCCAGTTATGCCACAACAGTGGCCAAATTTGTGGATTTTATTAATTCATCCTTGATAACCTTGCTATTTAATTTCCTCTAATGTAAGCAGTTGCAGTTATCAGAAGTAGCAGTAAAGTTTACATATATTAACATGTTGGTGAGGCAAATATTCATTTGTATACTTCAAATGCATAAGACAAATTGTTCACTGTGTAATTCATGTTCTTTTAACAGACTCTTCGTTTCCTTCTTTTAATCATCATTGTCAACATATGAGATCAGGAATAAAGATTTTTTTTTCCTGTTTTTCCTCTGTAGAATCTGGAGCAACAATCAGTAAAAATTACGATTTGAATGACCTGCCAGGGCCACCATCCAAACCACAGGTCACTGATGTTACTAAGAACAGTGTCACCTTATCCTGGCAACCAGGTACCCCTGGAACCCTTCCAGCAAGTGCATATATCATTGAGGCTTTCAGGTATGAGACAATTCCTTTTTTCTCCATTGGGTTTTTGCTCTAGCTTCTATATAGTAAAATCCCACCTAAGCCATGCTATTTTTTATTTGAAGGACATGTCCAATCAGTGCACTCCACGAATTTATATTTTATAGATGGCTTTAATCAAGAACAGACTTTGATTTTTTATTAATAACTTAGTAAGATTAAATATGTTTTATCCATGCCTAAGTCTGTGGAGATCTAATTCAAGACATAATCATTTAGCTCCTCTCTTTTTCTTGATCATTGAAAGGATCTAAGATAGAAATCTGGGCTTTAAAAATAGGCTGAAAACTATTTAATTAGGCACAAGTATTTTGAAGTTTTGTGATGTTTACTGAAGCAGGGAACTCTAGAATATTCCTAACAATTAGAGCAGAACTTAAAATGATTCCAATGGTTATATGCTATATATTTAAATATATCTCTTGCCTCTGTCTGAGAGAAAACTGAAAACCAGTTAGGAAATTTATCCCATGTGCTTCCAGTACCTGGTAGGAAAAGATCCTCCCATGTGTTACTTGGAATAATTGTCATTGATTCAAAGATTTGGACCATGACTTTCAGGTATCATTAGAAAGAGTATCTTATGGGAATTTGATAAAATTACACAAATAGGAAAAATATTTTCACACTCAGTTTTCATGGGTTTCTATTTGATATTATAAAATTTGGAGGGGGAGCCACTGACCTTTGGAAATATTAGGACAAATGGTCACTTTCATTTTAGACTTCTATCTATATTTAAGTAATGACAGAAACATAGCTTTCAAATTTCAAAATTCTGTGTTTCTATATTTTTATGCTTTGATGCTTCAGGACATCTGAGAAACAAACAGCCCAGAAAATCACATTTGCTGCACATTCTGAGCGAAAGTAGCATTTGACTTTAGACAAAGTGTCCTAAAATGGCATCCATCTGTGGCTGGCAGTAAAGGGGTCCACACACACTAATTCAGAGATATTTCACTATTCTGAGATGAGAAATCACAATACTGTGTAATGTAAAATTTTATTAAAAATGTAACCAAGGGAAAATATTCATTACATGCTTCCTTTCTTCTTTTACAGATATGTAGTTTTAGAAGGCTCTATTGTAATATTGCATGTGGAATTGATGCAAAAGAAAACACACCTTGTAACAGGAAAATGTATTGGCATAATTTACTCTGTAGTCCATTTATTCTTTCTACAGGTTAATTCTTTTCAAGGTATATATATACATTTATGAGGACCATACTTATTGTATAAACTTGATGTTGTGATCTTGGCCTCTGTTCCTTTTACAGGTATTCATTTAGTGGGCTGCTGTGCGTTAGCAAAGGGCTGTCACATCTCCTGGGCTGAGTTTAATTTTGTTGTGCATGGCACTTCCGTTAGGTGGGCTCGGCTTTGTTGTTGAATAAACTGAAATCATCCAGATGTTTCATTTATTGGGCTGAACACTCCAAGTGTTGTGTGTGTATGTGTTTAATTTTCAGCCATTAACCTTTGTCATTGATACCCAACTCCATTTCTAACATCTTTATGACTGTTCTTTAAATGAATTCTCTGCTCATGTTTCAGCCAATCCGTGAGCAACAGCTGGCAGACAGTGGCCAATCACGTAAAGACCACCCTCTATACTGTGAGAGGACTGCGCCCTAATACAATCTACTTGTTCATGGTCAGAGCAATCAATCCCCAAGGTCTCAGTGACCCAAGTCCTATGTCAGATCCTGTCCGTACCCAAGGTAATTTCAATCGCTGTAAACTTGACTGGCTCTAGAAGGAAGCATCAAATAGATGCTTAAGAATAAGAGGATTGCATGAGGAAATGTAAATGCATATTGATTGCTTTTTCTGATTCACTACACTTTATCCAGTGAAGGAGAAACTTGCTGTTCACATTGTTCAGGCATGCCGTGTTTTAGGGTGTAGTCTATTCAACAATAGCATTTTTAAACTAAATTAATGAATTTAAATTTACTTTAAATTCATTAATTTAAACTTAGGTAATCCTTCATTATATTTCGAAGGCAGGAAACATGTTTCATCTTCCTTTGAAATAATTGTTTTACAATAGCCAACAGTGATCTTTAGTAGGTAGATGTTCAGAGTTATCCAGATGACTTCCAGTTCAGCAATTCTGTGTTCACAGCACCCTGGTCCTTAAGAGAACTACCTGGGTAGGCACCACCTACACCACCTGAAACTGCTGGAAACACAGATCTTCAGGCTACAAGCCACACGTTCTGGCTTTGGGCCCAGACGTTGTCGTCATCCCCTCCCAGGGATGCCGGGGTTCAAGTTTAACAATGTGGTTTACAATGTATTTTGTTAAATCAAGTGTTTAAAGGAGTGATTTATTTCATAATGCAGTAAATCAAATTTTCTTCCTGAGGCATGCTATTCTTTTGAGTCATATATTAAAAACCCAAAATATTAATGTATTATTGAAAAATGGAAGATTTATTAAAGTCATCTGTAGCAACTTGTCCTTTCAAAATGAGAAATCACTGGAATCTGAGGTTTAATGATAAACTATGATGATGTTACGTTATAGCTTCCTTTCCTACTAGTAAGTGACAGGAATTAATAAAAGAAATAGTGCATGTGTTATTTGTTACAACCTACTTCCTACAGAGTTCTTGGGAAAGGGTTAATTATTTCTTATTTGTAAAAGTCTTTGAACAAGATATAATTGAAAGTAGTATTTTATACTGTGAAAAGCACCATACAGCCATAAAATATTATTATAATTACAATGTGGTTCAATGATAGTAACTAACGTGCTATTATAACGGAGAAGGGTGCCTTAAAGGAATCAAGAGAAATAAAGTCACCACGTGACTTTGCAACATTGCTGACATGATGACAGTCAAGGGAGGAGGGACTGCCATTATGCTATTGTTCTCGAAGCAGTAATGTGATTAATTTTCCACGATGATAAAGGGCCTGTAGGTAAAGAACCTGTCTTGGGAGAAAGAAAAGCACAACAAGAAATGTGAAGACCTGAAACTCTATTTTACTTTGCATAGTTGCAACTGCTTTTAGTGTGCCTGCATTGAATGAGTAAATGAAATTATTGAACTTGAAATGAGAGAAGTAGGTGATTTTAAGTTAGGAAATTATAATACCTAGATCAGATAGTACCTGTATAGATAGAAGGGTTTTGTGTATAGCTCTGAAGTAAAGGGGAATACTTCTGATGCGATTAAAGCCAGCTGACCTCCCTAATCATTCAATAACTATGCTAGTCACTAAATCTTGACTCATAAAATAACTCTCGGTGAAAAGGTCAAAAAAGATTAATGAAAAGTTGTTTGTGGACTTGCTTGTTCCAGCTGAGAGACTATATACAGCAAAAGACTTATGTTCTCTTAACAGATATTTAATAGAAAAGCTCATGTTCTGTGTCTGACTGTCAGAATCAGTTTTTGACACCATGTTTTCAAAAGCTTTGCATTCTGCAAAACATTTGTTTTTGAAGAATATTTTACTTTGTGAGCTCTTATTTTTTCACAGGTATTAAATATCACAAAATTGAGGATTTATTTATTTCCTTAATGCTACAGATCTTATACCATGAACATCACAGTTGATCTCATATATAAACAAAGTTTAATATTCACATAAAGGGACTTTTTAAATGTTGTACATTAAGTAAAACTTCACTTTGCTGTTTATCTTATATAAGAGAAGGGGAGCTAAAAGGAAACAATCTAAGTTTATGTTCCAGTTATTTATATTCCAATTTACATTAATACACCCAGTCTAAGTGGAAACTGAAATATACACTTAAAAATACCTTTGCAGAAGTGTTGCATTGTGGTTTGACAAAATAGGAGAAAACAAGATAAAGAAAACCAATGATTTTAAATGGGACTTCTTTAAATAATGTAGCTGGAGAACAGAACGCATCATCTTAACATTGAAGTGTACCAGTTAAAGATGTGAATTTGAGTATGTGTGAAATTCAGTGTTTGATACTAATTTGATATACTTAGCTGTATATAATCTCTCACTGGTTTCTTAATGGACACATGTATTATAAACCATTGTATGGGCAGCTGAGTAGTGTGTAGGTGAGTGGTGTGGAAGGAGACAGGAAAATAGATGGCAGAAGGTCTATCACTCTGAACATCACAGCCTTCTCTTTCTTCCCTACTCTACTACCCGGAAAAGCACCTGCCTGATCTTCTGCCTGATGTTGGAGTCCTGCTCAAAATTCAGCACTTGATCCATTTTATCACTTCGGGTCCACGATGGTTGTGTGATCTTTGAAGTTTCTTCCCTTCTCCCCACTGCTCTGTTTACCTTTAATGATACAACTCATTTCCTCAATGCTCTAATTTCTTTCCTTTCTGTGCTCCCAGGCTGAAATAGGTCAAGGAGTTGGCAGGGAAAAAAAAAATATGTTGTTAATTGAGACAAGGGATTAAACAAATTCCTCAATGGCAGTTTTCAGATATGTCCCACTTTACTGGCAGGGAAAATCCTTCAATCCACCACCATCTGTAGAAAGCTGAACTTTCCAGAGCAGTCTTATTTTACAAACTTTATTCTTCAGTCAGAAAATAAATGATCTTCAACAATAATGTGTCTGTATTAGAATGAATATCATACATTAGAAACCTTATATTGGTATATTTTTTAGCAAAAATAGATATTATTTCCCAGTTATATCCTACCATTATTTAAGCACATTTACTTGTGCATAAATGCTTTTTGTCACAAGAAGGTTTTAATTTCTCCCTTAAAATTAGCCTTTTTGCTACTCCTCCACCTTGCGGCGCCGGCACACCGGGTTCTAGTCCCGGTCGGGGAGCCGGATTCTGTCCTGGTTGCCCCTCTTCCAGGCCAGCTCTCTGCTGTGGCCCAGGAGTGCAGTGGAGGATGGCCCAAGTGCTTGGGCCCTGCACCCCATGGGAGACCAGGATAAGCACCTGGCTCCTGGCTTCGGATCAGCGCGGTGCGCCAGTCGCAGCGCGCCAGCCGCGGCGGCCATTGGAGGGTGAACCAACGGCAAAAGGAAGACCTTTCTCTCTGTCTCTCTCTCACTGTCCACTCTGCCTGTCAAAAAAAAAATTAGCCTTTTTGGCATAATATTCACTTATATACAATAGGTTGGGATTTTAATGTGTGATTTTTAAAAATAGAAATGATTGTCTTCTCTCCCTACAGACATCAGTCCTCCAGCACAAGGAGTAGATCACAGGCAAGTCCAGAAAGAACTAGGAGATGTTGTTGTTCGTCTTCATACTCCAGTTGTGTTGACCCCAACCACTGTTCAAGTCACGTGGACGGTAAGCTTTCCACAGCCACGTTATTGGGGTTCTCTTCTATTCATTTAAGGAAAATGAAACAACAACAAGTCAAAGCTAAATAAACATACCAAACCTGATAATGAAAAATCTCTTCATTTAAAATAAACTAGTAGTCAAAGACAATAAGGAAAGACATTCTATAGCCAAAGAGAACATGGAGTAATAAGAGTACAATAAAAATATGTTGTGATATAAATGTGACATGTTTTGTTTTCCGAATTTGCTAACAGCTTTATTGATATATAATTAATATACCTTAGTGAAAGGGCATCACTCAGTATTCTTAGTGTAGTTAGAGAGTTTTGAAGTCATCACCAACATCTAACTTTAGAATATTTCATCATCCTAAAATGAAATTCCATGGCATTAGCACTCAATATCTCATTCCCTTTACCTTAGCCCTTTGCAGTCAAGAGTCTTTTCTATCTCCAATATATCCTCCTGTTCCAGAACTTTCCTATGAATAGAATCATGTAACATGTGATCTTTTGTGTCTGGCTTCTTTCACCCAGCATAATATTTTTTAGGTCCATCCATATTGTTGCATGTCTTAGTAATATGTTCCTTTATATTATCAAACAATATTCCATTGTATAGATATAGCACATTCTGTTTAATTCTCTCATTAGTTGAAGGACCTTCAAATTATTTTTGTTTTGTGCTTTTATGAATGATGCACCATGAACATATGTGTACTAGTCTTTGTATAAACATATATTTTCATTTCTCTTGCTATTTTATTTCTTTAGGGATTTTTGAATAACACAGTAAGCCACATTGAACATTTCAATGAATTGCTGAAAAGTTTCTCCAAGTAGTTTTACCCTGTGGTATTCCCACTAGCAATTTCTCAACATTTCAGTTTCTCCCAGATCCTTAACAGTTTTCCTCATAACCTCACTATTGATTATTATTATCTATTTTTGTGTTTGTTTCAGCCAGTCTAGTGAGTGTATAATGTTATATCACTGTGGTTGGACTTGAAATCCTATGGTGACTAATGATGTGTTCATCTTTTCAATATGCTTATTGGGCATTTATATCTCTTCCTTAGAGAAATGTTTATTCAAATTCTTTGTCCATTTTTTGAAAATATGCATTTGTTGATTTGAAAGGCAGAACATTAGGGAAAAGTGAAAGAAGGATTTCCCATCTGTTGGTTCTGTGCCCAAATGACTGCAACAACAGGCTGGTCCAACTTGAAGCCAGGAACCCTGAGGTCCATCTGATCTTCCACATGGGTGGCAGGGAAGGGCCCATGCACTTGAATTATCTTCTGTTGCCTTCCTTGGTGGATGAACAGGAACCTGGATCCAAAGTAGAGAAGCTGAGACTCAAGCTGGTTTTCTGATGTGAGATGGCAGAATCACAGGCCGCAGCCTAATCACTGTACCACAATGTCAGCACCTCTTGTCTGTTTTTAAGTCACATTGTCTTCTTATAGATTTCTAAATATTCTTCATATTCTCTGAATACAAGATCTTTATCACAGGGGCTGGCACTGTGGCATAGTAGGTTAAGCCTCCGCCTGTGGCACCAGCATCCCATACGGGTGCCAGTTCCTGTCCCGGCTGCTCCACTTCTGATCCAGCTCTCTGCTATGGCCTGAGAAAGCAGTAGAAGATGGCCCAAGTGCTTGGGCCCCTGCACCTATGTGGGAGACCCAGAAGATGCTCCTGGCTCCTGGCTTCACATCAGCACAATTCCAGCCGTTGCAGCCAATTGGAGAGTGAACCAGCAAATGGAAGAACTCTTTCTGTCTCTCCCTCTCTGTCAGAAACTCTGCCTCTAAAATAAATAAATAAATAAATAATAAATCTTTTTTCAAAAAACACCTTTATTAGCTATATGATTTATGAATATGTTCTCCTAGTCTGTAGGTTGATTATACATTCTTGATGTCATTTTAGGCACAACAGATTTTAATTTTTAATAAAGTTATCTACTGAATTTAAATCAGCCATTGTTATATCCTTGTGGCTGAATATTATACAGCAGCATCAAAACATATATATATATATAATTTTAATAATTTTACATTTGTGTAATTTTCATAATTCTAAATGTGTAGCCAAAAATTAGTGGACTTTAATAAACAATTTTTTAGTATATTTTCAGTATTAAAATGCCACCCATTACTGTGTATGTTAGAATATCTACTGTTATTTCAAAATGCAAAATGCTTGGATCAGATGTTGGCTACTGTGGTAAAAACAATAAATAGCATGGAACTAGTTTTATTAGAGAATATTAATACATATTTTTATCTACACATATGTATATATATATTTGTTTTAAAAGAACTTAGAAAACTTTCCTTTATGTCTATTAAAGTTACCACCAATTTCTCAGTAATGCAAAAGCTCTCTCCATTATAACTTCTAAAAATCCGTAAGAAACTATATTAGAATGAAAGAACACATCGATTTAAAGCTCATTGTTTACATGATAGAACTTTGTATTATGTCTCAATTGTTGTTGTTGTTATTGTCATTTTACTGTTATATAAATGGAATGGGTACTATATGTATAAAAAGTTGGATTTTTCCTCTCTTGAAGTCCAAGGTACTTTTCAGAAAACAACCATATTACCCTTTTCCCTCAACTCCCTCAACAATGAAGGTTAATGAAGGAAAACTGATTAATTTTCTCCAGATCTTGAGTACTTAATATCTGAAGTACAAAACACAATGAAGAGAATTATCCTCATGTCTTCTCAGTCATAATTGCACTGAACAAATCAGTTTCAGCAAGCATTTGCTGAGAACCAATTATGTTCCCTAGATGTGGGGGAGAACTAAATAAAGAGACACAAATTTAGTTGAGAGAGACATGGAAATTCTTAATCAGAATACACAGGGATAGGTGCCATAATGGGTCTGTACACTCTGTAGACAGCACTTCCATCAGAGAGGAAATAATTAACTCTATTCTTAGGTACCAAAAGAGCATCATCAGTAATACACATCTATATAGGGAAATGTGGTAGTGTTAATGTCTGAGAAACTAAAGTTACATACAATACTGTCTAGTCCAATTCTGTCCTTTTATAAAAAGTCATTAATGCAGACAGGTTGAGTAATGTTCCCAATTTCACATGTATGTTTATAGGCAAAGACAAAATTAGAATATCCTGCCTTTAAGCTGCTTATTTTTGTTTTTCAGTTTAAAGATAAGCTATAGATAATTATTGCACCAAAAGGAATCTTTCAATTGTTGAATTTTCATATATGATCCTGAGTAGGGCATCTTGTCAATTCTAACACCAGACCACATAAAATTTTTTGACCTATGAGAACTCAATTGCTAAAAGTGTAATGAGAATATGACTATGTTGATAATGTTTAAAGAGTAACTATGATTATTTAGGATTACTTTGTCTCCAATTCCATTAAAGTCATTTTGCACAAACTCATTCTGTGTCCTACATATAAGAATTTCCATTCTTATGTTCCCGTGAAGAGCACATACTTCCCTCGTCAGTTTTCCAGTAGCACAGTAAATGGTGTTACCTGCCATGCTTCTTCCATCTTTGAGCAACTTACATTGTAAGGGAATAGTTGTATTTTTCAAAGCAGATATTTCCTCATTTTGATTTCAGAAAGTCTTTTTGAGATAAGTCTCACCTCTTTTTGAGAAGATTTCTTTGAGAAATTTTATTTACTTATTTTTATTTTATTTGAAGGCAGAGACACAGAGAGAGGTAGATAAAGAGAGTGATCTCCCAGCCATGTGTTCACCACCCAAATACCTGTAAAAGCCAGGGTTGGGCCAGGCCAAGCTGGATCTCACTCAATCTGTTCTGTTTGTGACAAGGACCCAAGGACTTGAGTCATCACCTGCTATCTCCCATGATGCACATTAGCAGGAACCTATAATCAGGAGCAGAGCAGGGACTCACACCCCAGGAACTCTGATGTGGGATGCAGGTGTCCCAAGAGGTGTTTTAACCACTGTGCCAAACACCTGCTCCTTGCAGGGATTTCTTTTAAGCTGGTTTTAAATGTGGGAATGATTGGGTTAAAAAAATCTAATACTACATTATATTTGTGAAGTCAAACATGTTATAATCCACTGAGTTGAAAGAGTAAAAAAAAGAAAAGTAGATTAAAATTGTATGTTGATAGACCAGAGTTCTTCCAGGAATGAAACTTGTCAGATTCATCTCTGTGTCCCAAGAAATGTGTCTTTGCTGGTTTTCTTATCCCTCTGATGGTCTGTGGCTTTTGCTAGGCAGAAGTCCCTGTCTTTCACTTCCATGTTTCCCAAGCAGAGTGTCTATTATGAAATACCTTTTCAGTAACTGTGTGCTGAGTGATCTAGTTTACTCTTTTCATATACTCCAAGTTTGAAAACAAGGAGAGAATACATTAACATCACAGTATATTACTCCCTGTATGTCTCTGGTTACACAGGAGATAATTACGTATTCCAGAAGTAAAATAAAGTCTGATGGAGGGTGGGGCTGCTTGCCAAGGAAATTGTAGCTATTTTATTTTTGTATAATATTTTCAACTTTTTATATATGTAGGCTATTTTAATCAGCACACTTCATTAAAATTAGCATTCAAGTTAGAGATATGTTGGGGCTTCAGGGTAGATATGCAAGGCTATTGCAAGATTCAGGGAAAACTGAATTAAAAATAAGTGGATTTTGGTGCAAAAATATTTTAAAACCCATCTTTATAAAAGGTCTTCAAAAAGTTCGTGGAAGTATGTATTATGAAAAAACTAAGCATTAATTCCAACATGTTCTTGCACCAAAATAGACTCATCTTTTAATTCCATTTTTTCCCCACAAATTTCTTGAAGTACCCTTCTGCTTTGCTTCACTCATGGGTTTAGATTTGGAGCCAGGTAAATGTTTCCCCAGTGACAAGCAGGCTTTGTTATCAAATGCATGTGATTGAACTGAAATGACCATGCTCCTGCCCCCTCCAAGCTAAGCTTGAAGCCACAATGGATAGCCATGGCTACTTTCCACAAAATTATGGCTGTTATAATGAGAATAGGTAAACGTGGTAAGGTAATTGCTGTTCCATGAAAGAAAGTGTCAGTAAGTCACCTTTTGAAAAATTAGCATTCTAGTGCTTGGTTTTGCCATTTGTTTTGTTGTTACAGAACAAAAAGAACCACAGACCTTTGCCTTCTAAGCATCAGGACAATGGAGTTGAAGAGAGTGCTTTTCAAAGGAGACTTTCAGGGTTCAACTAAAACCCGTTCAGTGAGGCCCCCAAAGAAAATTCTATTTGAATTCTCGGGTTAGATGAAGGTTTTGTTTGGTTTTACATTGAAAAAAATATATATAAGTAAACCACTTCATATAGTGGAAAAATGCTGTGCCACTGCAAAAAACTTGAAATCTATGCATATATTTTCCAAAAAACATATTTTCCATGAAATTGTTGAATGCCCTCATTTAAGCATCTCATGAAAACAGTTCAATGAAACTGCCGATTTGAAGGCCACATATGGTCCCTTATTTTTAGCATGTACTTTCCTTAAGTTTTATCATTTCGTATCAAACACTTGCAGAGTTCTTACATTTATATCAGTCATTTGATTATTTCTGTGCTCCTCCGGATGGGTATTTTTTGAGCCTTTTATGTCAGCTGAGGCTCAAGGAGTTTGAGAGGCTGAGATGCAATTTAAATGGAGGCCTTATGACTGGAAATTGGAAGTTCTTCCTTGACAATTATTTTTTATTTATATGTCAAAAAAAAAAAAACCACTAGTGTTTTAAATTATGTAAACCTGTGGATTTGTGGCCAGACTCTGATTGTAATCAGTGCTAGAAGAAAATCTGCCTTCTTCTAATTAGAAAGGTAACAAAACTAGTAACAAACATATGCTTTAACTTGAAAATGACCACCTGTCAAAATGAGCTTTAAAAGTTAGACCTATAAAACATACAGCCAATAAAAATCCAGCTATTTATTTTTAAGGTAGTATTCAGCATGTTCATTCTGGCTTCCACCTGTAACAACACATTTCAACAGCACAAAGTCAAGTTGAACTATTTAGTTATTAAGTGGTCCATTACTATATATGGGGTGAAGGCCGTGTACATTGATACAAGCAAGGCAATGTTGTGTAGTAAACATTAGCTTCATAAAGTCCCTAAAACACTTAATTAATGAAAACCAAACATGGATAAAACCAATTTACCCTGATTTACAGACTCCCTTCATCTGGAAACATCTGCTTAATGTTCTTCTTAAAAACACAGCTTGCTTCTTTCAGTATTAACAAGCTATTATTGTGAATTATGTCTTTCTTTCAGTATATAAATTCACTTAAAGCAAATGCAGCAAAGTTTATAAAATGTGAGCTTGATGTTGTTTTAACATATGCTGCAAGGATTTTTTTGAACATTGACGGTTTTGATGCAAAACATCTCTCCTGGGCTCTCATGAATTTAACTTTTTGATTCTTGCAGGCCTTGTTGTATGATGTCACAACAACTGCTGCAAAAAACATGTCAGTTAGGTCCCAAAGTGGGAGCTTGGAGAAGGACTCTAAGACCATGAGCTTCCACATCAGATGTGGGCTCACTTTTTCCTGATCTAACTTCATTCAAGTGTACTGCTCATTTCAGAGAGTCTGGGAGGGTGAGAGAGCTGTCATGCATGTGAGAGACTTCATATTTATTGAGGCTCATCTAGAAACTGGAATTAAATATATACAGAAACACAATTGTACCCACCAACTACATGGGACATTTTCAACAGAGAAAAAATATATTCTTTCATTCTATATATTTTGATGGAGATTCTGCATAATAATATTCTTGAGTCAATATTTTAATCTAATATTCATAGCTTGACCACCTTCAATTAAAAAAAATGCTACAACTAAGGAAGAATGGTAGAAGCTAATGCATGAAAGAATACCTTTTGTTTTTCCCATGCTAACAGTTGGTATAAAAGAAGCTTTTAAACAGGTGAAATCAATAACTATTTCCTTCATCACTTTCTCTATTTGCCCCTCTCTCCTGCATTCCTGAAATGAAGGTATTCCATTTCTTTTCAGTGAATCTTTACACATTATTTGGCAGGGAAATGTGTCAAATTTAAGGCCTCTTAGGATATGACTGTTAAACTATGATATGGGTTATTAACTGGGGAAGATGCTGTAATAATTTATGTTTACAACAACCATTTCTAGAGATACAGCAAGACATCTGAAAGTATTTATTTTTGAATTGTTTAAAAAGAAAACTGGAAGTTGTTTTTTTCCTTGAAAATGAAACAGCTGTAATCCTCCATAAAGATGTTTTAATAAATGTATAAAGACAAAAACATGTTTCACTTTTTATCTTGCACTTTATTTGATTTTTGTACAGTTATAAGAGTGAACAAAAACTCTTTTTTGATGGCTCTGATATGAAAGACACATACTCACTGTATCTTAAATAAATAAGAGATCCAGAACGTTGCAAAACTTTGTCAAGAGTAAGACTGTTGAAGGAGTCAGAAGTTCGTAAATTAATAGAAGTTTTCTACATGGTAATGGGTGTAAGCTTTCACATGCATTTAAAACAGATACTGTAACTCCCCAAATTTAGTCTCTTTCCTATGCTTCTTCTGCCACAGGGATGTGATAACTTCTGTCCCCACACTTTATCCCTTGTGTAAGTCCCATTCTTCTTGCAGATCTTAGCATTTGTGACTCCATCAGGGGAACCGAGTCGCCCCTCTGACTCAGCCAGCTCCCTCCACACTCTAGGAGCTTCTTAACTGCCAATATATTGCATTCCTACCATTTGCTTACGATTTGTTATGTGGCATCACTTAGGGTAGTGGTGAGGACTGAAGCAGGAGGAATAGTCAAGCAAGTAGAGCCACTGGGATATCCGAACACTTCCCTTGAGATTCACTTGCCCTTGGCTGTGTTTTTCAGGTTGATCGCCAGCCCCAGTTTATTCAAGGCTACCGAGTGATGTACCGTCAGACCTCAGGCCTGCAGGCTGCATCTTCATGGCAGCATCTAGATGCCAAGGTCCCGACTGAGAGGAGCGCCGTCTTGGTCAACCTGAAAAAGGGAGTGACTTACGAAATTAAAGTGAGGCCATATTTTAACGAGTTCCAAGGAATGGATAGTGAGTCTAAATCAGCCCGCACAACCGAAGAAGGTCAGTATTCAGATTTCTCTCTATTTTTTTTTTTAAATTTTGATTGATTTATTTACTTATTCAAAAGGCAGAGAGAGAGAGAGAGAGAGAGAGAGCTCTCCCATCTGCTGGCGCACTCCTCAAATGACTGCAACAGCCAGGGTTGAGTGAGGTCAAAGCCAGGAGATAGGAACTTCATCCTGGATGGCAGGACCTCAAGGACTTGGACTAGCATCCACTTCTTGGTGCATTAGCAAGAAGCTAGGTGGGAAGCAGATGTGCTAGGACTCAAACCAGCACTCCCACTTGGGAGGCAAGCGTCACAGGTGGCAGTTTAACCTACTGCTCCACAGTGTTTGAACCTGAACTGAACTACTACCGTAATGAAACACATTGCTGTTACAGTTGCAGTTTGTCACTATGCTTAGTTGAAGAGAAAGAGATCATCTAAAAGTGAATTCAGGCAATATCCTTCTATGCTGAAAATTCCATAGAGTCTGACAGTTAAAAAGATACAGGTACTTTGAATATTTCTAAGTAAACTAAGCCCCAAATCTTATATTTTTCAGTGCGTTTGAATTTGGTGATCCTGTAATCCCATTTTTTTTTTTTAAACATAGATTTAGCTCACTTGGCTTCTTGAAAGAACAGTCTACTGGAAACTTGAAGAACATAGGCTGTTCATGGTGGCTGCTTTTTTATTTTGGATATAAGGAAGTGTGACATTTTCTTTATAAATGCTTTTCCTCTCTGGGTGCTACCAGTCTTACTGTTATTTCTGATTTGGAAGACCATTTGCAAGTTTGCAATAGCTTTCTTCTTAGTCATTTTGCCTCCATTTTGCCCTTTGGAACTTTTCTTACCTACAGATACATTCAAGTCAGTCTGTGATGGACACGAGATTAACATCTGTCTTGGCTATTCCATGTACTAGTGTCTCCTTCACTAAATAAGAGATGTATTATAAATGTTGCTATCAAAGTAAAAAAAAAAAATGAGATGCCAAATAAAATAAATCCCCACCCAGTCTTCTTTTGCACTAAATTTGAATGCAACACTGCTGTAAAAATAATTTCCTTTAAACATATTTCCTACAAAATTATATAATAACAGCCTTAAAAAACTATAAAGAGGTTGTGCATGCTACCAGGGAAATGTCCGTATTTAAACAATGAGCTTTTGAGTTATCTGTTCCTGCAATTACCCTCAGCTTGGTTTACAGTGGAAAACATTGGCATGGGCAGAAATGTGCATTTTTAAATGCATCATCAGTCTACTTTTGACTATGTAAATAAAAGAAAAATTACTAAAATGTAGTTATAGTGTCTTAGCCATCAATCAGTTATGCTTCACGTTGTGAAATGGGAGTCTAATGAGTCGGGTTAGTACCGTTAATATAGAAGTCTCCGTTGGAAGCTTACTTCCAGAAATCTATTTCTCTTCCACTAGATTCTTCCTCTGGATTAGACATTTGTCACCGTGCAGCATACATTCATCTCCGACTTCTGTGGCCTTGTGAAGACAACAAATAGAACTCAGCTGGGCTATGTGTAGGAACAATGAGTGGCGATTTGGGTTCTTCCACATCTGTAGAAAGAAGCTGAGCACTGAAATAATTGACCTGTCAGGGAGCGGGCCTGGTGTTCTCACCATGCCAGCCGTAAAGTGGATGAGAAACCAGTTTCAAAAGTGTTCTTTCTCAGTGCAGCCTACTTAATAAGGCTCATAGACAAGTCATTAGTTTTTTGTCATTGTGCCATATTTTGGAGCAATATTGTCACATGGAGAGATACTAAAAAGCAGCATTGTGGTAATATGTGACTGCTCTGGTTCTGTATCCCAATGCAGATATGGCCATACCTCAGTGAAATACATTATGACAAATTTACCAAACAAGGGAGACCTCCCTCATTGGCAAGCTTTTAAAATGACTCTTAGGGTATTTAGAAAACTTTCCAAGGACTTAACAGTGTAGAATTATGAAAGCATTGATTTTATTGGGAAAAAAATCCTTTAATAGCATAATATTCTTAGATTTTTTTTTTCAGTGTCAAGGAGGATTTTTTGTAGTACCTTGATTTGACTCCTCCTACTTTGAACCCAAATTCAGAGACTGACTGAGGATGGCTGAGTTTTTCTGCAGAATGAGTATTCTGAGCTTTCGGATGCACGGCGTGGGAGACGTTGCAACCTACACTCCGGAATTGCCATCCATCTCTTCTCAGCGTGGTTATAATTATTTATAGGAAAAACTGTAAAGGAAAAGAATTATTGTAGGAGATCAAAATCTGCCCATTTCACATTTGACCCTACATGAACTCTTTTCATTTTTATCATCAGGGTTCCTTGGCCATCCACATAAAATAAGTTTTAAATCTTAAATTGGGGATCAACTTATAACAGATTACTTTTCCTAGCATGCCAAGAAAATTATCTTTTTCCATGTTGGGACAATAAATAACTATGTTTCTATTTTTATTTTGTGAACACAAACTAAAACAATAACATTATTTGCAGAAATAATGCTTGACAAAATTTTGGAATATATCCTTTCAGAATATTTTTGGTTGGGAGAACTGGTTATTTTTTCTTTCAGAAAGATGACCTGCTAGAGTCAGAATAATCAATGTTCTAGACTTGGACATGCCCAAGTTTGTGTTTGACTTCAATAACTTTCTTACAGTAGCTGTGTGTGTTCAGATCTGTAATACTAAGATAAGAGTTGTGTTTACCTCCCAGATTATTGTGAGTATCAAACCTGACACTTAGTGCTGGGCATATAGCAAACACCCCTAAGAATGTTAGCTGTTGGGGTGGGTGTTTGACCTAGGGGTGAAGGCATGTGCCTCCTAAACTGGAGTGCTTGGGTTTGATACCAGAGTCTAGCTCCTGACTCCAGCTTCCTGCTGATGCAGATCCTGGGAGGCAGCAGTGTTGGCTCAAGTGCTTGGATTCCTGCCTTCTACAAGGGAGTCCCGGGTTGGTTCCCTGTTCCTGGCATCAGCTCCCTGGCTGTTGAGGGCATTTGGGCATGGGGGAGCTCGTGCTCAATATCTCTCTCTCTCTTTCTCTCTCTCTCCTCCTCCTCCTCCTCTCCATCTCCCTCCTTGTGTATGTGTATATGTGTCTATCTTTCTGCTTCTCAAATAATTTTTTTTAAAGAGAACATTAGCTTTTGAAGTTATTATATGGCTCATCTTACCCTAGTGGTTACATTGGCTTTAAATCTATCCATTGAATTTAAAGGTTATATTTCAAAGAATTGCTACGGCAGATCACCATACACAGATTCAGATCCTTTGTCTTCGTGTTCACATTCTGTAAGCAACATCAGCGCACACCAAGACATACAGTTTGCATTTATTCTGATTACTTCCTCTGCAGCCCCAAGTGCCCCTCCTCAGTCTGTGACTGTACTGACCGTCGGAAGCCAGAACAGCACAAGCATTAGTGTTTCCTGGGATCCTCCTCCTCCAGATCACCAGAATGGAATCATCCAAGAATATAAGGTAAAGCCTGGGTGAAGAAGGAAGACTCTAAAAAAACAAACAAACAAAAAAAAAAAAAAACAAGAAAAAGGAAGAGTCACAGTTTAATGGTACCTGCAAAAATCTCAGTGTCCCATGAATAGGACCTATTGTTAAATGTTCTCTTAGAAAGTCTAAGTGGAAAATGATTGTTTATATCTTTCTGTGTCAGATTCAGAAACAAATACAAAGGGGCTGAGAACCTGCCCTGAAGGTCACAGATGACACAATCTTAGTTGGACAAATTGAACCAGAGCAGCTGAGTGGTTTTATGAAAAGTGTATTTTGAGAACCTTAAGAATTTAGAGAGATT
This sequence comes from Lepus europaeus, assembly GCF_033115175.1. Taxonomy (NCBI): domain Eukaryota; kingdom Metazoa; phylum Chordata; class Mammalia; order Lagomorpha; family Leporidae; genus Lepus; species Lepus europaeus. Next base: position 35,003,274 of record NC_084828.1, read on the forward strand.
GGGTAGAGGGTAGGTAATGGAGTTACCAGAAATCGCCTTTATCATTGGTACTAGAATTCTGTGTAAGAGGCTTCAGGGCAGTTGTCTGAAGTGATATCCCCAGGAACGAAGAATCTTCAAGGGTGTAGAGGGAGGGGTTGGGTGGGACGGGATAGGAGATGGACTGTACCAACTGCTCCCCTAAATTCTTCTTTTTATCTACTTATTGAGGTTTTATACAATGTCGAACTTGAACAAAAGGCAGACATTGACACAGCAAACTGAAAAACTGACCTGTAAAAAACAGTTGTCTCTCTTTTCAACTGGTGAGCGTGTTACAGTTTAGAAGCAGCATCTATGTATTGTCTCATCCCCATGATTGCTGTTTGAGAAACAATGTATGTCTAATTTTCTGAAGGTTGTGGTCAATTGTTCTGTGACTAGAACACAGACAAGTCTCAAACTCATTAAGCCTTGGAAGATTTCCTATGAGTTTTCTGTTAATACATATTCTTAGAGTTCCCCAAAATAACATACTAGGTAAATCTGATATGATAAATAACTAGACATTTCTATCTCACTGCCCAATTACGTAGTTGGTATGTGAAATTAAGCTGAATAATTCCACCAAAACTTAACAAATTGAATTTATTTGTAAGAAAGAATTGCTAAATAGAATTTATTAAAGGTCAATATGCTGAAGCAAATTGGCAGACTAAATGCATAAGCACTTATTTAAAATGATTCCCATTACATTATAAAAAACCATCTGTAAGGAATAAAAAATAAATGTTTTTACAATAGCATAATTCAATAATTCCTAAAATTTTACAAGTGTTGGAACATTGTTTTAACAGCCAAGAATCCACTGTGATGTGTGCATCTAAGTTTGATTATGTGCATGTGTGTGTGTGTTTTAATGAGGTTAGGAATTTACTTTAAACCATCTGGGACTGGTTATCTTAAATTTCCATTTTGTTAAATTTTGATATATTTTTACAAGATGAATTTTTTTTGTATGTTGCAAAGTTTCTTACTCATATGACCTGTTGTATTTTGGTAACAAAGTGTAAGTTTAGGGGAGAGATAATATTATTATGTTAAGAATACATGTCAAATGGAAACAAAAGAAGCATATAATTCACAAGAATTATTTTACTGAAAAAGTTTCAGCAGCGTACCTGCTTCAGAAACAAACCACATATATTCCTATGTATCTCTATGTAGATTATGAAATATTATATAAGATGAATACAAATATAAATACACAGCGGAGGTCTTGGAACACTTTTTACAATAACACATTTCCATATCCCAGAAGATGATATGCCCTAAAATTTGTTTCCTATTTGAAGTGAAAGCCTAGAATCCCTTACATCAGTGATGAAAGACTTTCCCCCACTTTGCTTTCTTGCACATGTATAAGATTTATTAACGTCAAGGTAAATATTGGCTTTAATTTCATTGTAGTCAATACCTATAACTTACATGAATTAATCTTGTTAGATACTGTATAAGTTAATATTTTCTTAAATATAAAATTCTTAGATTTTACTGTATACCTTTGATATAATAAATGCTAATATTTTAATAAATTTGATGCATGATGCATGTTGATAAATTAAACAGAGGAAGTTAGGTGTTTTAATCTATACTAAAATTCCATTTGCAACCAAAGGATGCTTTCAAGAGGTGTTAAAGGGATCATTTTGCCTTCTAAGTTACTCAGTATGAGCAGTCAGTGCTGATAATAAGATATAAATGAACATAGCAAGTTTTATCTTCTGTAATTGTTCTTTTAATACATTCACACTCACACATACATGCATATGTATGTAAACTAACAACAGAGGTTGAGGTTTAGAAAACATCACAAACACTTGTATAAACCTAGAAAATAAACTGGACAGTATTGAAATAGTTGATCAATTATAATAGTCTATGTAAAATGAAAATTTTATATCAGTTTGTTATTAACTCTCCATTTCTGTAGATTTGGTGTCTGGGAAATGAAACACGATTCCATATCAACAAAACTGTGGACGCAGCCATTCGTTCTGTAATAATTGGTGGATTATTCCCAGGTATTCAATACAGAGTAGAGGTTGCAGCCAGTACCAGTGCAGGAGTTGGCGTAAAAAGCGAGCCACAGCCAATCATAATTGGTGAGTATTTACCTATTGTTTTTGCTTTAGAATAATCAACTAACAACAAAGTCCATTATGTTTCTGAATCTATAGTCTAACAGTGTATATACACTTATGGGTATGGGTGATAGGGTTTACACATATCATAAGCAAATGGATTATCTGACTAGAATTTCTTATAAAAATGCTTGGTACAATAGCTTATGATCTTAAGAGTCCCACAATCTTCTGCATATAGCCAAGAGTTCAAATTCTGAAAGGATATTTTTAATTAGTAGATGCATTAGCCTTTTTGGTGTCATTGAAATGTAGAAAATGAAACAGTTACTAAAGAGAATATGTTGTGTTTTGAATCTATATGGTTGCTCTTAGCCAGAACATGTAAAAAGTTAACCAGAAACAGGCCTAAAGAGACCTTGTAATCCAAGTGTAGTATCCCAAAGAAGAGATTCATATTAACTCTGTCATCATCATAAAATTGCTTTCCATCACAGTGGATTATATTGGCTTGTTCTCGAAATGTATATCAATGAAATCATATAGAATATGATATTTTGTAGTTTCTTTTACTACATATAAAATTTTGATATTTGTGCATCACTCATGTTTGTTTTATGGGTGGGCAGTAGTCACTTGTGTAATTACTCCATAGTTTCTCTGCTTTTGTCTTGGGAAAATGGTCATTCCTGTGTGTCTTTTTGAGGCTACCTGTTTTATTTCTTTTGGAGAAATACCTACTATTGGAATTTCTAAGCAATAACATCGAATGGTTTGACTTTATAAGAAATTGCTGAACAATTTTCAAACTGTTGTATCACTTTCTATTCCCACTGGCGATGAAAAGGATCTCTGAGGTCACCATGTTGTCACCAGCATTTCATGTTGCCAGTCTTTACAGTTTTAGCCTTTCTAGTGGATGCGAGGCAATATCTCATTGTGATTTACACTAGGACTTTCTTTCATGACAAATGGCGTTAAGCAACTCCACAAGTGCTTATCGGACATTCACATATTTTCTTCTGTGAATTAACCATGTCTCTGTTTTAAAAATTAGGCTGTCTCTTGTTACTGTGTAGTAGGAGGTATGTATACACTCTGAATAGAAGTTCTTTGTCAAATATGTGTTACAAATATTTTTTTGCCTAATCTTTTTCTTCCCTAATCATTTTATATTTAATAGGTCCATCTGAGCCGGCGCCGTGGCTCAACAGGCTAATTCTCCGCCTTGCGGCGCCGGCACACCGGGTTCTAGTCCCGGTCGGGGCACCAATCCTGTCCCGGTTGCCCCTCTTCCAGGCCAGCTCTCTGCTGTGGCCAGGGAGTGCAGTGGAGGATGGCCCAAGTGTTTGGGCTCTGCACCCCATGGGAGACCAGGAGAAGCACCTGGCTCCTGCCATCGGAACAGCGCGGTGCGCCAGCCGCAGCGGCCATTGGAGGGTGAACCAATGGCAAAAGAAGACCTTTCTCTCTGTCTCTCTCTCTCTCACTGTCCACTCTGCCTGTCAAAAATAAAAAAAAATAAAAATAAATAAAAAAAAATAGGTCCATCTGATGAATAAAGCTTTTTAAATTTTAATGAAATACAATGTATCACTTTTTTTTTTCATGTTTTGTTCTTTTTAGGAAATTTTGGCCTGCTTCTAGGAAGATAGTTTCTTATATGTTCTTCTGGAAGCTCTGAAATTTTGGCTTTTATGGTCATGTCTATGATTTATATTAAGGCAATTACATATAGTCCAAGGATAAGACTTCTTTATTTCTGTATGTACATCATAGTGTGTAGGCACTATTTGTTAAAAAGGGCTAGTTAACATTATATATGTGAATCCATCCCTGATTTCCCATGTTGCTCCATTTGTTTATGTAGTCCACTCATATGCCAAATCACCGTGTATTGATAGCTCATATGAGTGTTGCATCTTGAAATCATTCAATGTGAATACTCAATCATTTTCTTCTGAAAATTGTTTGGGTTGTTACAAGCCTGCTGCTTTTCTATATACTTTCCAAATCAGCTTGTCAGTTTCTACAAAAGACTGTTGGAATTGTGATTGACAATGCAATGAATCTCTGCATCAAGTTGGGTAGCGTAAACACTTCCGTAGTGACTCTGTCTTTCCAGGAACATGATATACCTCTGCATCACGTCAATCTTCTTTACTTTGATGCAACAAGAGCTTCCAGCTTTTACTGTATGATCTTATATGCTTTGATAAAATATTTCCTGAGCAGTTGGTGTTTTTTACATTAATATAAATCAATTTTAAAAAATACTTTGTACAATTTTTATATTCTGTACAAATTTTATATTGCCTTGCAGTTTGTGACTTTACTAACTCTACTTATTCATTTTAATAGTTGTGAAATCGCTTTTCAACTTATGGCTAAGATCAAGAGTAGTATCTATTCTTATCAGTTTGCTAGTTATGAAATGCTTTTTCTGGATTGTTTCAGATAATCATGTTTTTCTCTCTCCTCCTGTAAACATGGTGAATTCTACTGAATAGATTTCAGACCTAAATCAACTTTGCATTCCTGGAATCAGTTACACCAGATCATGATATATATTATCTTCACAGATGTTGCTGGACCTGAATTACTGACACTTGGTGAAGAATTTTACATCTCTGTTCATGAGGGTTATTGATCCATAGTTTTTTTTTTTTTTCATTCCTTGTTAGGTTCTGAAATCAATGTGTACAGCTTCATAAAGGAGGTTGGGAAGTATTCTTCCCACCTATATAATTTGAGTTTTTGTAGGACTGGCATTATCTTTTCCTTAAAGATTTTCCAGAACTCAGTGACGATATCTCTGCCTAGAGTTTTCTGTTTTACTTGTATGAATTTAGACCTATTCAGAACTTTTATTTCTTCTTGATTATTTAACAAATGGATTATTACTTTTGGCCACCATTGGATTTGTCTGATCCTTCTAAGTTTTTGAGTGTTTGTGGTTGTTTCTAATGATCCCTTTAATTGCTGTAATGTCTGAGGATACAGTGGGTAATGGAATATCCCCTCTTTTATTCCTACATGCTCAGAATTTATGTGTTCCCCCAACTCATTTCCATGTTCCCATTCTTTATTGTTGTTTTGCTTCTCTGTAAGAGAGATTTTAAAAGTTCATTGAAAATGCACACTATTTCCTAATTCCATTTTTCAGTGGACTTTTTGAAGCCCTTTTATGTAGTAAACACCAATCAGAAATTATAGTATCATTATTGTTATTTCTCTAAAGAATTATCTGTCCAGCAAATTAGAAATAGGAACAAATATTTTGTGTTTCTGATTCTCCATAAATTCAGTTCTTGCAGCCTTCTGAGTGCTTAGATGTCTTCAAACAGGCTGCTTGGCAGTGTTTGTGTTTCCATTTAATGCATCCCATTTTCCAAATTGTCTCCTGTGAAAATAGGAACATTCCCCTTGTTTGTTTCCCCCTCTCTGTATAGCAATATTCACTTTTCCCTTTTCTCTCACATGTTTTGCCCAGTGCTCTACTTGTTTGCAGTGGGAGCACCTGTCTCATTCCTGTCATTCCATTATGGCAACAGGTGGAAAATCCAGAGAACTATTCATTTCATATGTTACACCATTAATTCTACAGTTTTCATTTTGTTTCCTTTATATTTTCATTTCTTTCTAGTATTTTTCTCTATGTTCATTCATTATAGCAATATTACCTTTATGCCCATAAACATACTGTACTTACTGCTTTAAACTCCTTTTCTACTAATGTCAATGTCTGTGTTTCCTCCTGGTCTATTTCTGTTGACTATTTTTCCTGTTGATCGTGGGGCATATTTTTATGGCTTATCTGTTGTTCATTTATGTTTACATGCCCAGTAAGGTATTTATCTATTTACCTACTTAGTGTATAATGGGCATTGCAGATGAGAGACTGTATTTCTGATATTGTGAAGAGTGTCGTTTGTTTGTTCTAACAGGCAGTGGCATTACCAGCTGATCACTTTGAACTTATGTCATCTTGGTTTTTCTATTTTGTTTGTATGCAACTGCTTATGGTTTACCCTTATTCTGAGGGAAAAATCATGACTCTCCTAAGTTTGTGGATTGAGAACTCTAATGGGAAAGAAAATAGTCTCAGAAATGAAGATTTTGTTTGGTAGATCTCCATTCACTCCAGAGGCAGGACCCTTTCAGTTCATTAAGCTTTTATTTGCTTGGAAATGCATTTTAAGTTTGAAAAAATATTTTTAAATATTCTTCTCAGAGTTTTCACATTTTTAAAACATTTGTCTAGAGTTTTATACAAGCTATTCTCATTATTTTCTAAAATGGTGCATACAGAGTATAGTTTCTGGATAATAATTTCTGTTACAAACTATTTATTATGTATGGGCAGATCTAGCATTTAGTCATGATGGGAATGATTTTTAGATAGTCTAGGTTTTCTTGGTTTTATATGTTAAAAGCATTGAGGAGAAAAAGTTACAGTATTACCTTTTCTTTAAATTGCCTTCCATTTCTTAATTAGCCATTCAGACTGAATTAATTCCTTAACCTGAGGGAAACCTACAATCTTGCCCTTCTGAGATTTTCTAAAATAAATTGGAATAAGAAAGAAATACAGGTATACCCAAAAGGATTTAACTAATATCTATATGTATGTATGAAATATATATGTATATTTGACACATGCATTTCTTATATACTATTTAGAAATAAGTAATTCATTTTTCACTTTCAAACTATATATGAAAAGTGTTTGAAAAGTATTTTTTGCTATATGCGAGTCCTAGATAAGTAAACGAAAGTTTCCCTTTTTTCTGTCTCTCTGGTATATATGTATGAAATGGATTGATTGATGTAATTATTCTATTTCACAGTAAGATTGCCAAATAACTGTATTTTCCATTCCCATTTTAGTTTTCTATTATCTTTAGTAAAATATATATTTCTCAATGCCAGAGAATCTTTTTCCCCTTTTCCTAGTAACTATTTGTTTCACAATGTTTTGGAGATTGTACTTGGAGTCCAGTAAGACATTACAAGCACTATATAACCAAACTCATGTCCTAACTGTCACAACTAAATACAAAACAACTGTATGGTAATTTAAAATAATGAAGTTAATTTAGATTGTTTTAAATCAAAGAGAAAATTTTACTTAACTCTTTTTTTTTTAATAAACGATATATATATTTATTTGATAGGCAGAGTTACAGTGAGGCAGAGAGAGAAGTTTTCTCCCCCAAATGGCCGCAATGGCCAGAGCTGCGCCCATCTGCAGCCAGGAGCCAGGAACTTCTTCTGGGTCACCCACGTGGATGCAGGGACCCAAGAACTTGGACCAGTTTCTACTGCTTTCCCAGGCCACAGCAGTGGAGCAGCCAGGACTCAAACCAGCACCCATATTGGATGCCGGCACTTCAGGTGGTGACCTTACCCACTGTGCCACAGTGCTGGCCCCTCTTCTTTCATTTGAAAGACTGAGTCTTCAAATGGATGATCAGTAGGTCTTAATTTATTGTTTAATGTGCCATAGACATGCTTTTCAATTTTTTTCTCTGAAATAAAGCACAGTTTAGTAAATGACATTCAATATCTCCTATTAAAGTCATTAGCATGTGCTGTGTTCAAGATGTAATCTTAGAAAAGAAACTGTAGCACTTAAAATGAGCACATAGGCACAAGGGCACCGAAGCACAATTCAACCCAGAAAACCTTATTTGCCCTCTAGAGATTTATTTCTTCTTAATGTCCACTGTTGTAGTGAGAAGGCTTCTAATTGTTTCTTTAATTACCCCTGCATATCTACCTTCAAATCTTGTCTGATAACCTTATCTACACAAATGTTATTCTTCAGTTGAAAGGTGATTTAGTGATAACTAATCTTTTCTGTTTCACTTATGCTTTCTCTATTGTCTTTTCCATACTGGCCACAGCTCTTGAAGTGACTCAAGCTCTACCTCATTCTCCTTTGCTTTAATTACATCATGCATTGACATCTGATGTAATTTATGGTTGATAATTTTAGATGTGTCCTATACCAAACCATGTACTGTATCATCTATCCCTGTCAGTTTAGTATTCATTCTATAAAGTTCCATGAAAGGGCTATTCATTGAAATATTGTAAAAATATAATATATAGGCTTAATAGGCTTCAAATGAGTGTTCTTTTCTTTGCAGTTTCCTATGATAAGGTTACATTTACACCAAAATTTCAATAATCGTAGACACAAAAATACAACCAAATACATTCACATATACAAGCTTCAAACAATCGTCTAGTATAATAAATATACATTGACTTAAAATTTTCGGTATATATTTGATAATATAGTAGTGTTTCTCTAATCATTTGGTCTTTTCACGCTTACATTACATAGTTGGTAATAATATGTGGAACAGCTGCAAACTTTCACAGTAATAGGTACAATCGAATCTGATGTGTCTAATTAATTTTTAGTCCAACAAATTAGTTTTGTTCTTCATTACTCTCCAATGGGAGGGACACATTATATTTCATTATATTTTTTGTCTGCAAGAACAATGGAGCGTTACAGGTCACACACATCCATGTCTATGCTCTAATTAGTCCAGTTGACAACATTGTTTCAAAAATACTAACAGCATAAAAAATAGTAATGTACCTTGAATAACATTAATACTGTACCATACTAAAATGTGATCTTTTATTTTATAAACCCTTTAAAAATGAGAAAAAGAAATTTCTATTTGTTCTGTAAGCTGTTTGTTTTCTCTTTTCAGTAACTGTTCATACTTGAGAAGTTCATCAGCTAGGTCTGTTAGCATTATAAAGTTACTTTAAATATGGTTTTATTCTTATGCATGTATAATTATAAATGGTACACGTATTGAGACAATGAGTGAGGTTACTGCACAGAGAAGCTGATTTTTAAATCTGGAATTTAACACAGGAGTGGAAAATGAATACGGTTGAGGAAACACTAGCTTTCTTAACAAACAAGCCTGCATTTTGATTGGCTTGACAAAACAAGTTTCTTTCTCATTCAGCGATTAGTCTTACATGTGTCAGCAGAATGGGGAATGGAGTTTCACCCCATGCAGTCATTCAGGGAATTAGTTCTTTCCAGACAACATCTCTACCACATCTTAGCCTCTCAGTATCCTCCTACATGTCCCAGGTTTCTGCTAAATGCATGAAGAAAGATTGTCCTGTACTGTCAACTCAGTGTTATGGGTCAGTCCTTGAGAGAGTGTGCATGACATGTGCCCATGTCCCATTGGCTAATACTTAGGCACTTTGTTGTATTCAGCTGCAAGGAATAATGAGAAAGTAGGCTCATTTTCTGTCCTCAAAAAAAGGAGAAGCAGGGTTTTAAACAAGTCACATGTGGATTAGAAAAACTTAAAAATATGTTTGTTCCTGAAGTTGAACAAAGAGCTCTTCAGGTAGCCATTAGCCTTACATGGATCATAATTTTCATCCAAAAAGTGTTGTATTCCCAACCTCTTTCTCATCATCACTTCAATTACCTTCCCAAAATATGTAGACAGTACTGTTGCCAAATGATTGAAGCAGGGTCTCAAAGATTAAGTGCCTTGTATTTGCTTACTGCTTATTTGATTAGTAAGTGACAGAAATAGTACTCAAATCCAGGATGTCAGACTATACTCATTCTAATATATTACTGCACCATGATTCTAAAACAATGAGAATCTTATGTCTTTCTTGATATGAAATACTGAATGTATCATTGATATTTTCCATGCCTTTTTAATGTCTTTGATTAATCACTTACTGATATTGACATTGGAAATCACTAATTCCCAGTATCTGCATTTCTTAATGTGTGAAATAAGCACCTAAATCAGTGTTCTTTAATGATTTTTATGATTCCATGACTTTAAAACCTTATATAAAATATGGACTAAGATTTTCATCATTGCCTCTGAGAGGTCCAAGTTTTCAAAAACGTGACCACTTCAAGAATAATCCTAGTTTAAATATAATTTTTTTTTAGTTATGGAGAACATAAAATTAATTTTACAGTTATCTGTTATATTCAGATTTCAAATGAATTTCAAATGAATTTCTTTTTTTAAGGTTTTTATTTAATGACTACAAATTATATATGTAAAGCTTTTAGGGATATAGTGTTTCTTCCCCCCATTCTTGCCCTCCCACCCCCACTCCTATCCCACCTCCTATTCCCTCTCCCATTCATTTTCTATTAAGATTCCTTTTTTTATATACAGCATACCAACTCTAAGTAGAGATTTCAACTATTTGCACCCACACAGACACACAATGTTGATGATTTAATAGCTGACACTCTTATTTACACTGTCTGTGATCACCCAAGGCTCTTGACATGAGCTGCCAAGGCTATGGAGGCTTTTTGGGTCCACAAACTCCATCTGTTTTTAGATAGGGCCATATGCAAAGTGGAAATTCCTTCCTTCAGAAGAAACTACAGAGAAACTACATCTTTTGACGGCCCCTTTCCACTGGGGCCTCACTCACATAGATCTTTCATGCAGAACCATTTTTGCCACTATGTCTTGGCCTTCCATGCCTGAAATGCTCTTATAGTATTTTCAGTCAGATCCAAATGCCTTAGGGGCTGATTCTGAGGTCAGAGTGCTGTTTAAGGTATTTGTCATTCTATGAGTCTGCTGTGTGGACTGCTTCCCATGTCACAACTTTGTCTCTCCTTTGTAATTCTATCTATTGTTATTACCAGGCACTTGATTTTTTTTTTTTTTGACAGGCAGAGTTAGACAGTGAGAGAGAGAGAGAGACAGAGAGAAAGGTCTTCCTTTCTCCATTGGTTCACTCCCCCAAACGGCCACTATGGCTGGTGCATTACGGCTGGTGTGTTGCAGCCAGTGCGCTATGCCAATCCAAAGCCAGGAGCCAGGTGCTTCCTCCTGTTCTCCCATGCAGGTGCAGGGCCCAAAGACCTGGGCCATCCTCCACTGCACTCCTGGGCCACAGCATAGAGCTGGACTGGGAGAGGAGCAACCGGGACAAAATCCAGAGCCCCAAGTGGGACTAGAACCTGCGGTGCCGGCACCGCAGGCGGAGGATTAGCCTAGTGAGCCATGGCACTGACTGGCACTTCGTCTTATTTATGTGATCCCTTTGACTTATGGTCCTTTCTATGTGATCAATTCCATACTTAATATGATCACTTTATCACATAAGATGAGATTAATATCACCCAGCTAAATGGGATTTGTAGTCCGATGGCAAGTTTTTAGCTTCATCCTCAGGGGTATGTCTGTGGGAATGTGTGCTGATCTGTACAGCTCCTCCCTCTCTCATTCTCATTCTTATTTTTAACTGGCACATATTTTCATTTAATCTAATACATATATGATTAATTATTTGTTAAGTAAAGAGTTCAACCAATGGTATTAAGTGGAGGAAAAAAAAGAATAAAAAATAAATAAAATAATAAACTGTTTCTAGGCAGTCAAGACAAGGGCTGTTCATTAATTGCTTCTCATAGTGTCAGTTTCACTTTACAGGTTTCCTTTAGGTGCTCTGTTAGTTGTCACAGATCAGGGAGAACATATGGTATTTATCCCTTTGGGACTGGCTTATTTCACTAAGTATGATATTTTCCAGATTCATCCATTTAGCTGTAAGAGACCGGATTTCATTTTTTTTTAACCACTGTGTAGTATTACTTAGAGTACATATCCCATAGTTTCTTTATCCAGTTTTTCGTTGATGGGCCTTTAGGTTGATTCTTGGCTATTGTGAATTGAGCTGAAATAAACATGGAGGTGCAGATAACTCTTTTATTTGCTGATTTAATTTCCTTTGGGTAAATTCCGAGGAGTGGAATGGCTGGGTTGTATGGTAGGACTATATTCAGATTTCTGAGGTATCTCCAAACTGTCTTCCATAGTGGCTTTACCAGTTTGCATTCCCACCAACAGTGGATTAGGGTACCTTTTTCTCGACATCTTCCCCAGCATTTGTTGTTTGTTGATTTCTTTATGAAATCCATTCTAACTGGTGTGAGATAACACTTCATTGTGGTTTTGATTTGCATGTCCCTGATGGCTGGTGATCCTAAGCATTTTTTTCATGTGTCTGTAGGACATTTGGATTTCCTTTTTTGAGAAATGTCTATTTAAGATCTTTGCCCACTTCTTGACTGGGTTGTTTGCTTTGCTATTATTGAGTTTTTTGATTGCTTTATATATTCTAGTTATTAATCCTTTATCAGTTGTATGGTTTGCAAATAACTTCTCCCATTCTGTTGGTTGCCTCTTTACTTCCCTGAATGTTTCTTTTGCTGTACAGAAGCTTCTCAATTTGATGTAATCCCACTTGTTAATCTTGGTTTTAATTGCCTGTGCCTCTGGAGTCTTTTCCAGGAATTCTGTGCCTAGGCCTGGGTCTTGCAGGATTTCCCTAATGCTCTCTAGTAATTTGATGGTATTGGGTCATAGATTTAGGTCTTTAATCCATTTTGAATGGATTTTTTGTGTAAAGTATAAGGTAGGAGTGTTGCTTCATATTTCTACTCAAATTAGTTTCAAATACTTTAAGGGAGTACAGTTTTCCTTTTTCATGAAATTTTATTATGCAGGCTGATCTCTGTGAAAGAATGCTTACATAAGTGTCATTGTTTTATGTAGTATGTATTTTCCAGAAAATTAAAGTATGCTTGACAAAAAATAACTCATTTGGTAGAATATTAATAGTATCAAGTTATATTCTTATGATTCATGAACATTTGAATAATGGCAGTGCCATACCAGAGAGGCGATCTGTAAATACCTTGTACTAAATGTAATTTTTAGGGAGAACTGTATTAAAATCAAGCAAAGTTGCTGATACTTCAGTTCCTAGCACAGGTGGTAAATCAGGAAGTAGTTATGGATCTCAGTTGAAAACCAAAACATAAGGTAACCACATTCTTCTAAATTTATGTTTTGATGTTTCCTTTGAAATATCTAACATTCTTATCAATAATTGTGACAGGTTTGGAACAAAGCAAATACCTGCCTTTGAAGAAATTGTGCCTTTGGTGCGTCATGTATGTGTTCTTGCATTTATTTTACTATTATTTTTTTTCCATAGGGGGACGTAATGAAGTTGTTATTACTGAAAATAACAACAGCATAACTGAGCAAATCACTGATGTTGTGAAGCAACCAGCCTTTATAGCTGGGATTGGTGGTGCCTGCTGGGTAATTTTGATGGGTTTTAGCATCTGGTTGTATTGGCGAAGAAAGAAGAGAAAGGGACTCAGTAATTATGCTGGTAAGAGACAATTTCTGGCTAAAAAAGAAAAACCTCTTTCAGAATGTAATGAAATGAATGGAAGGAATGGAATGGAATAAGAAACGAGGGAACTGGGCTTGTTTTGAAATCCTGCCCTGTAAAATGCAATTATGAACAACATGCTTTAGTTCACTGCTCTTGACCATAGTGCTTTATGACCAGAAGGCTATCTTTTTGCTCATATCTCCAGTGAAGCATTACAGGAGTACATACTGATAAGATGCCTCACTGTTTTTCTCAACTAGTTCTTCAAAACCATACAAGACTTTACAGGTTAGGGAGCCATTGTGTGAGAACTGGATATAGGCAAGGACATTGCTAAAATGCTTAGGAAAAAGAAAAGATTTGAAACATACTTTCCCGTGGGTCAGGATGCATATTGCAACAGGCAGTGTCCCAGATGGAAAATATAAACCCGCAAAATCTCACCAGAATTAATAAGACTGATGAGGCATGAAATAAGTGATTTACTATTCACTTAAATAGGGTGTCTTTGTCAATGCAAACAAGCAGCCGTTTATAAGGAAGCAAAAGGAAAAGAAGGAAAAACAACATAATAAAAAGATGATCCTGGGTGGTTTAATGTTTGCAAAAATGTTTTCTTCTTAAATTCCAAGGCAAAACTTAAATGACTTCAGAATGTATGGCCTTCAAGATATCTCCCAGGCAGAGAGAGAGAAGATATAAATGTATAAAGTCAGTCTTTGAGAAAATGAACTTAATGCTGAAGTGTCATTTAGTTATATCTGCAATTCATTTTAAATATCTTCTCCAACAATGGCGATAAAACAAAACTGCCTCACAATATTCTATACTTTTAGAATTCATAAAGAAGGAATCATAATTTTACATTATCCAGCAAATGCTTTTGGAGATTGTTGAAGCTATATTTAATCTTGTAATGTTTTGTAAGATGCATAGATATCAGCATAACTGATTTTGACAGGGGCCTCTTTACTTATTAAGCTTCTAACCTGCTGTATCTTGTAGGAATCTATGCTACTGAGAATGTCTACATAGTACAAAATGCAAAGGATAGCACTAACTTGGTCATCTTCCTAGTTATTTGACAGCATTTAAATATCATTTGATGATACCATTTTGTCTCATGTTTATATTTTACAAAGATAGAATTTCTTAATTATTGGTTAGAATACACTGGGAGAGTGAGAGGAAAGTGGGATAGCATATCCTTTGGCATGGAGTGTCTATGTGTGGTCATGCACTGATATTGCCATTCTCGTTTCTCACTGGTTGCTGGCTGCCTGCTTCCTTTAGATCTGTACCTAAGTGCCCAGTCGTTTCACGTCAGAAAGGGGTGCTTGGAAATCACTGCTGAGTTTCAGAGGTCCAAACCTTAACAATACTTCAGTACACCTTCTCATTTTGAAGTCCCTCTCTCTACCTTCTCCCCTCTGCCTTCTTCTGACACCCATCTGTTTTGTGAGTCACCATGTTACGTTTCATCTCTGTGACACACTCGTATAAATCATGTAAAACATCAGGAAGAACTAATTTAATTCAAGGACTATTTTGTGTTTTATCCCTTCACTTGACTTTCTGGACAATAATAAAAGATGACTGTGCAGTCACTTCAGTGCAGAGTTCCAATACATCCACATTTGGGAGGGTGCCTTTGATCCTCCATGCTTATTCATTCACTTGCTCTTTATAAATAAAATAGCTCTCACAGCTAGTAGGCTTGCACTGTTAGAAATTATAGCAGACAGACTTTTCTTTTTCAACAGCAGTTCTTTGAAAACTCTATGCACTTAATTGGAAAATATCTGTTGGTCTTTGAGCTTGACAAGAATAGTACATTTCCTATCTTCATTTCTCATTGTGATTGATAGCAGTCTGCTTGCTGAAGAACTGCTAACTCAGAAGGTGATACGCCCTTCAAATATTTTGGAAGAAGGCCAAGCCAGGGAAAGGGCTTTCAAAACTTTTATACTTAATTGATAGATGGCCGACTCTCAGAATGGATTTCCTTTTGACAGATAATTTGCCTTCTAGCAACTGATGTTCTCTTCCAGATGAAAAGCAAATGAAAACCCAAGCTGCGGGTACCTAGCACTGCATCTCACATGTGGTGAGACTTTCTACACATTCCCTTCCAAAAATGGTCTCTCCTCCAAGTTTTAGAATTTTCATGTTATTATCCTTATATATTTGAAAAGAACAGAATTATTAGTAGGAATGGTTATCAAGATTTATGATATGTTTCTATTTCTGCTATTTTAGGCATGAACAAATAATGCATTTTAAGAACACAAAGATTCTGTATCTAACCATTTTCCTTGGAAGAGGGAAAATACTCATATTGGTCCTCTCCATATGTTGGTTTTTGTAAATATTTATCAAGAAACCTTATAATTTTACAAGTATGAAAACTAAATCCAGTATAATTAAAGTAATGTGATTTGACTTACCAGATGAAAAGTCTAACATTCCCACATTGTCACCACATGGTCATATCTAGACAGTCTCAAATCATTGATTCAGGAAAGCAGAAATAAATATTTTTTCTAATTAACAGTCAATTTTGGCACTAGTAGATAAATCTTTATCACAGGATAATTCACTTATTTAAGGCTTCAATTGAAATTATAGACACACAACTTCATATAGTAGAAGATATGATGCAATTCACATATATTTAATAAAGTTAGACTGACCGAAGTAGTATTGTAAAGCCAGTCACCTTTGTTTTCAGCACTCCCTTTTTCTTATTTCTTCATTCTGAATGTCTTCTTAAGCACTACAGTAGGAAGGGGAAGATATTAACTACTTGGAAGACATAAGAATACCTTGCAGGGTGGAGTTTCTAACTTGGGCAGGATGTCTTCCATGCACCGTACATAGGCAAAAATGTATCCACTCTTTTTGAAAAAAGGTGTTTGTTTTGTTTAATCTGGAGATGAGAGGGGAGAAAGATGGGAGAGGAAGGAAGAGAGAGAGGGAAGACTCCTAACTTGAGGCCTCCCACATGTTACAGAGGCCCACCCAAGCCATCAGTGCTGCCTCCCAGAGTCTACATTCACAGAAAGAGATAGTGAGGAAACAGAGCCGGGTATCCAATCCAGATGCTCTGATGTGGTATGCAGGCATCCTAACGAGAGTCTCAACTTCGATAACAAATGTCCACACAGAATTACTTTTATAATGGCTGCTCTTTTATTTGCTTTCATTTCCAAAAATGATATTTGAACACTTAGAACTAAATATATATATATTTATATATATTTAATATGTGTATATAATATGTATGTATATTTAATATGTATATATATATATACATATTAAAAAACCTGCTACACATTGTTGATTTCATTCTTTGTGTGTCAGAGGAATCACCATATTTATCAGAACATGAATAAATGAGATTATATATGCAATATGACTGTCAAGAGTCAATTCAACCTTTACATGTAGATGTTCTGGGAGCCTGGGGGCCAGCATTTGGTGCAGCGATATGTGGGACACCTGCATCCCATAGCCTGGCTCCTCCACTTCTGATCCAGCTTCCTGCTAATGTATACCTTGGAAGAAAGCAGGTGATGGCTCAAGTCCTTAGATCCTTGCCACCCATGTCGGAGACTGAGATTTGAGTTCTGGCTACCGGGCTTCAACCTGGCTCAGTCATCTCTATCTTTGTTCCTCTTTTTCAATCTCTCCCATTCAAATAAAAGGAAAATAAATGAATTCAAATGAAATTACTTGGGAGTGATAATTCCCAGGTAATGTGAATGTGTTCTGCTTCTTTCCATGGCAGAAAGTAGAGAATTCCCCCGGAACAGTCTGACACACTTCTGTGTTTTTCATATTTATTCTTTCTTTAACTGCCATGGCCCAAACATGGACAACTTGAACACAAAAAGTATCCCTGTATCTCATGTTCTATATGAAATCATACTCTTTTCTAGAACAACACACAATGTTATTTACCCTAAGTCTCATTGACTGCTATCAATCCACTGCCTGTGGGGTTCCTCACTGCTAGACATTGACTACTACAGTTGTTAGAAAGGGAAGAGTAATTGTAAAGAGATTTGGGCAGAAAATAATAATTGAGTAAATATTTGATTATATCTATAATAGTGTTTGTAAATAGAAAATGAACTTTGTAAGCTTGAGGAAAAGCCATGTAGCTTTCAGATGGATTACATATAGCTATATTCTATGTTATCTATAACTGTATCATGACCTTTATGAAGGCTGCATGATTTCTTTTCAAAGCAGTTCTATTGATAGTTCCATTTACAATTTCTGAACTCATCAACTTTTTAATGAAAGTAAATTTACTTTTAAAAGGGTAAGTTACGTTTTATGAATATTGTCCCTGTGAATAACAAATTTTATGACACTCAGTACACATGTATAACTTAATATGAGTGAGTAAATTATAGAATGTTGAGCTCTTCACATACAGAGTTTTAAGGCCACTGATGAAACATAATTTTTTTGACTAAACTCTCCAAAGGCAGCTTAAAGATTTGATGGAATTTTTATTCTCTGATTATCTGGGCTGAGTTAATACTTATTAAAGAGGATTAATCTACATTCATTTTGATACATAGCTTATCAGGGAAGGGAATGGAGCTTGGGCACTACATTAAAGTTTCCATTTGGAGTGGGAAAATGTGACCCACTAGAGATAGGCACTTTGAAGTCTTCCTTTCCTCAAAATGTCAACTTGCCATGTAGCTATGTTCCCATCCCTTGTCCCCCAATTTTAGCTGGCATAGATAATAATTAATCCTGCTAAGTCATATTAGAGGTACTTTGCCTATGATATAACCTTAAAAAATCTTTTTACTTTGTATCTTTTATAAAATTGCAAGAAATGCAAAATATTTCATGCAATTCTAAAACATTTTGCATTGTCATGTCTGTGGAAACCTTAAAAACTATTCATATAGTTGTAGGTAACATCTCTAAATGGTATTCCATGCTATTTCTTATTTTAGATACTAGCAGAGACCCCTAAGATTCACAGTTATTACAAATTACCTCTGATCAATTGTCATCAAAATTGTGACAAAAATAAGATTATCCAACCACCTTCCCACCCTACTTTCCTTTTACTTCAAGGCAAATGTTTCTTTGAAATTATAATCACCTCAAAATAGTTTTCAGTTTGCTGTGGCATTTGTTTTTGCTGATCAAAGTTCCAGATTTAAGTTCCATTTTAGGAATTCTAATTGTTTATTCTTATTTGTAGTCTGCTTTTAATCTCAAGATCTAATAGAACTCAGTTACTTTTGCTCCATTTTTCAAAATCTGAAAGTTTTGGAGCACAGGGTAAAAAGGAAACTTGAAAAAGTGTCCCCTTTTTACCCTGGACTTAAAAAAACACAACTGAACAACTCAGTATGATAAAATGTGTGTTGTGGGTGTTTTTGGACAGAAACAGAAAATGGAAGGCTCTCTTGTATACCAAGTTGTGTAAGGCTATTTAAGTTAGTCAAACATGTCTACAATAAAAATGCCAATGAATTTTTGCCTTTGTGTAGTTGATAAACAGAAATACAAAAATAAATGTGTTTATAGAATAATATAGAATATTATTAGCAGTCTAGAACTATTTGAAAAAAGTTTTTAATGATGATCAGAATGGAAACAGAGAATAAAGATGTCCTGAATACTGAATATTAAAAGCTTTGAAATTTAAATTAGTTTACTCATTGCATTCAATTCTTAATAGACAAATATGGACTGTACCACATGTCCTGTATTCCAACATGTCTACAAATCAGCCTTAGTAAATAAGACTTTTTTGTAAGGTTTTCAGTAACATCCTAGTACTTGAAATTTTATATTTTATGGAGACTTTGCCTTTGAGTACTTTGTAAATGTTTTGTACAACTCAATTTTTCTACCTCTGCTGTACTGGTGCTCCTTTCTTTTGATGTTATTCATTGCTTTGGCAGTGCCATAAAGTTTGAGTAGGGAAAAAGGAGCATTTAAGTGAAAGAGAATGGTTTAGTTCTTCACACATCTACCAAACAATACATTTTGAGGTGTAGCCCATCTGAACCTGCTAATTTGCATATTCTCAATGATATTCACAGCATCAGCATCCTCTGAACTCTTCTCTTAACAGACTAAAACACTTACTTGATAGTCCATTAAAAAAACCACATAAGCAGAAAGTCACATCAGATGGAAAGCTAATTAGTTGTAGTGTTTTTGCATTGTGTGTATGTATGTGTCCCCTAATAAGGCCTTTGTTTAATACTGCCAGTGCTCAATTCTTTTCATTAATTGTTTCAGATTAATGCTTTTCTGTTGAAGGATTTTATTGAAGGGGTACAATGTGGTACAGATACAGTGCTGATCCTAGATTCCCAGCACTTCTGTGAGCCTTTAGGGATAGTATTTTTCCAGATGCTGTAAGGAGTTATTTGGAACAAGCCCCAGACAACTGCAAAGATTATGTCAGGGTTGTTTTACAATTCATTTGGGATGCTACCTGAAATGCTGACTGGGGCAATATATTTTGGGTACTAACAAGACGTTGCTGAAAGTCCTGATAGACTTCAGAAATGGGATCATATTGCCTATTATGGTATAGAGATAATGTATTAGATGGTCTTAAACAATGAACAGGAGAATTGATTTGAAAATTTACAAAATTTAGAGTGTATGTGTTTGACAGCCCAAACTTGAGAAACAGAAGGATTATGGAGTCATTCACTTAAAGAGTACTAACTATGCATGTCAAGTGGGGATGTACCCTCAGTTTATATAAAATATGAATCAATTAATAAACCATTTATTTTTTCCCTTACTCATCTGATAAAAAAGTCATAGTAAATATAATTAGTATATTCCAAAGATAGGGTGTTTGGCTTCACAGTTATGAAAATGGTACATAATTTTTTCATCCCTAGGCATCAGTTTATCTAATACATGTTAATTTTGGTCAGAACTACAAGTTCACTGCCATTTTGGCATCTATGAACTTCCAAATAAATTTCTTTTCCATAATTTTCTGGGTAAGTAATTTAGTAACAAAATCTGATCCAAACTTAAATGAAGCTATTTATAGACTTTATCCCAGTAATGCAGATGTTCACATTTCATTACAGAAATACTAAATAATTTTCAATAAAATCTGCTGACTCAGACCCTGTATGTCGTATGTAAAGTGTATTACCTTTATCTTATATGAGTCATTTTGAAGTCCAAATACATTTAGCTGCAAATGTATGGATAAAGGATAATGGACCTGCTATATAGGTTCTTTGGCCAATCCTTGAAATCTACTTTCACATTATTGGCTTTGTGGAGTGGAAACTATTGGCCTTCAGAGTGGATTCACTGACCATGGGTCTAACTAGATGTTTGTTAGTGTTGCTAATAAGTTCCATGGTTTTAGAAAGAGTTGAGCTTTGCAATCATCACATACAATTATACAATGCCCAGTATCAAGTATTTGAAAATTTAATTTTTATGAGTACCTTATTCTCTATTAATTATAGCTCATGTCTATTGTAATTATTACTATTCAACTCATTGTGCTTATAAGAGTCTGAAAGGATCTGTGATGGTGAGAAATATGTAATCAGTAAGTATCTGTTTCCCTTGTTCATTGGAAGCACAGTACCTGCTTGAACTCCACTTTTCCAATTTCGGTTATGTGTATTATGCCTGATGCCTTCTAATTAAGATAGTGTGTGTCAAGAATCAACATGTTGATTTGATAATTACACATTAAGGTTAAGTCGATCTTCTAATACCTCTATACATATATAGTACTTGTAACCATATTACACATCTAAAAACAAATTGCCACTTTAACTTAACCATGCATTTGAGTTGAAGAATCTTAAAATAGCCTCCTAATGTTGGAGTAAGTAATGGCTTTACCCTGAGTCAAATCACTGCTTGTTGCTCTCTGTACAATTATGTTAATTATATTTTGTTAAAATTCCCAGAGGCCTCAGTTCAAGACTAAGTCCAATATGTAGCTGTTATTAATTGTAATTAATATCGACTATGTGTGTGTCTTTTTTTTTAACAGTTACATTTCAAAGAGGAGATGGAGGACTAATGAGCAATGGAAGGTAGGTTAAGGAGATTTTTTAAAAATTTTTATGTTTACTTGGGACTGTGGAAATTCTATAGTAAGAGGCTATTACTGTAATAAATGATCACTTATAAGTCTGAGAATTCTAGGAGGAATTAAATGACTTACCGTGAGGTTTAGTGATCTATCTGTTGTGCACTTTAGAGGAATCAAATCCAGATGTTTCATATCTCCCAGATGCCCCTGAAGAAATTAGTAGTAAATATCACAAGGAATGTGTTCATTTGTTAGCAGGATGTTTATTGCATTAATTAGACATTAGCAAATGAAGTTGCTGTTGTTTAAGACTCCTTATTGGCTCTCACTAAATTGCTGTGAGTGAACAATTACACATAATCGATCACAAAGTAAATGATTCATGGATGATGAATAGGCTGTGGATTGATAGGACTGAATTCCACAACTTTGGATACTCAATTGAAATTGATAAAAGCTGATAACAAACCCATATATCCTCATCTATTTTCTCTTTGCCAATATGGAGATTGTAATTAGGCTGCGGTAATAACTTCCAATCTCCCATTTAATCAATATTTTAGCAAAAAGAGATTAAGTCTAATGAGAGCTAGTGACTGTAGCGAGAAAACAGTCGGATCCCCTTATTGCAGTTACCATAGAAACACATGTTTCTCTTAGGGATTCTACCAGAAGGGGTTTACCAAAAATAAATAAATAAAAAGTACAATGATTATAGATGTTGTATTTCTTTGTAAATATTCTAATAATCTGGAAAAGTATCAGGTCTCATCGTTTATATTAAAGGAGGAGTTTTTTATTAAATATGATGGGGCAACAGTTTCCCCTTTGCACTATACTCACATGTAGGATCTGATCACAGTGGATCTTTTATTACCTTTAAGAAAAACAATTAAGACACTCTTGATATTTTGCAATGTAGACAACTTGGAAATGTTCTATTGATGGAACAGTATACGTAGTGTCCATTGATTTCCTTGAAGTTCCTTGCCTCTGATTTAAGCATGAGAGCTCACAACAAGGGTTACCACCTAGTGGGGACTGATTCATATGGGGGCTTCAGGAATTATGGAAGGAATCGTCCGAAATCCTGGAAATGGCGGATCCTGGAAAGTCACTCTGAGCAGTTGTTCCCTTGGGACACCAATTTAGCATCACCCCATAAGTGCTACTATGTAACTGATTCCCTCCAATTTCAGGGCAAACAACTGAACTCCTTGGGCTGTGGGCAGAATCCTAAACAAGGTCTCTGTGCTTCCACTGACGGTTGATCTATATATAGCCTTAATGAACTGCTGAAGTTCCTTAATTCTTGGGAGCTTACACATTTTAATTTGAAGTCAATTAAAATCTTCTTAAATGCCTTAACCTGTTTTAGGGCAAGAGCCAGGTGTCAAAAACTTGTGTTGAGTTCAATATGTTGATTTCCTTCTAATTTCTGTCTTAGCCGCCCAGGTCTTCTAAATGCTGGTGATCCCAGTTATCCGTGGCTTGCTGATTCATGGCCGGCCACAAGCTTGCCAGTAAACAACAGCAACAGTGGCGCAAACGAAATTGGGAATTTTGGCCGTGGAGGTAAGCTGTGTTGGTTTTCAAAATGCTGTGTTTTAACTCTCCTCTATTTAAATGTATGTATTTATGGTTATATATATTAAGGAATATTTTCTCCCATATTTAAAGTTCATGAAGCACAGATACTAAAGTCCTACACATTTGCTAAGAAATACTGTCTTGATATTACCTTGAGTGAAACCAAGTTCTTAAAGAAGTGATTACCATATAAGAAGATAACAATTCATGATACATTTTGTTTTCTGCAATATTAGTACAGGGTTACTGAGATCAAAAACTCTGTTGATAAATTAGGGCTTATACTTTTGATCTAGACATTTCACATCTCTACGTTATCATTCAACAAATACTTATTGAGCACCTCCTCTGTGCCTAGTAATATGGCAGACATAAAAGTGTAATGTAATTATGTTATATAAAGAAATGATCTTTGTTCTCATGTACTACATCATGTAAGGAAAAGATAGCCAGGTCAGTATGACCACAAGTTGGGAGAGATCGTTTTATACTTCTATAACTGACAACTGGTATCCCAAATGAAAAATAATAATAAATAGCTGACATGTGAAAACTTCCAAAATTGGCTGTTGTAATCTTCTTGATAGGATTTTATAAGGAGATGAATTTGGACCCCCTGTAAATAACTACCACAGCCCACTGACCCACTCACTGTTGCATCCAGGTAATAGGAAAGAGATGGGATTAGAGAAGGATGGGCAGAGAAGGAAGCCTGTCACTCCCTTGGTTGGCTTGGCAGGTTCATCTTAATTTTCCATCATTCAATGATGGAAGAGACAGTGAAAGGACTTGCACTGCCTTGCCAAAAAGGCTACCATTGGGAGTCACAGAGCTCTATGAAGGAAGAATTATGTGGATGTCTGAAGGGGAAATAGAAATTAATTGAAATATGAAAAAGTGTGTGGAGAAGAAATTACCATATTTTAAAGTCCAGGAATAAGAGAGACATTGAGCTATTTGAGGAATGGATGAATTTCCTAATGGTTCAAACATAAAGTACAGGCCACAGAGGTGGTAAAAAAAATGCAGATATATGGATACCAGAGGACATTCTAAGTCACAAAAATAGTTTAAACTTTGTTGAAAGGGTAACCAGAAACTGTTGATGAATCCTTAAGAGGAGAATGCTGGAGTCCATGCAATGTTTAGGTCATCCAGTCTGCTGCTAGGTAGAGAACAGAGTAAGAGGAGCAAATTGGGCTGATTAATTAGGACAGTGATGTAATCCCAGCAAATTTGGATCATCTCACTGGAAGAGTTTACAATTTCTAGAGTTAACTCAGGAAAACCAGGGCAATGCTAAGCCATTCAGAGACTGATGTAAGCCTCAGGGTATGCGTTTCACATGTATCTCAGCATAACCATATTGACTTAGAAAAATAATTATGGATACTGGCATTGTCTCCTTAAGAGTGAATTACCAATACATTTAAATATAATAAATGTGGTATTTCAAATAGTGGAGTTACTAATATCGCGTTAAGTCTGCATTCTGTCAAAACCAACTATAAGAAGGACTCCCTCCTCTTCTCCAAATAAAGTATAGACAATAACCATCCCTAGCTTGTAGGTGTGTAATAAGGATTAAAAAGATGATTCTGCAGGTTCAGCAGAGTGGGGCATGCAATCAGTGCTTAGTCGGCATAGTGGAGTAAGTGAGAGACTAGAAAATAAGTTATTGACTCCATATCTTCCTGTTCCCTCTGCAAACCTGCACACCTCAAGTAGGATTTTTCACTTGCCCAGAAACTCTGAACGGTAGCCTCCCTGGAGTGACCGCACTTGGAGCACATGTAGGCTGGTACTCAACCATGGTGGATTTCTGTAGCTGAGCCTCTCCTCACTGAGAAAGGCACATGCCCCGATTTTGCCAAAAACAATTCTGTCCCCAAAGCTTTTACCAATCAAGGACTAGCTGCTGCTTTTATCTGTTGTGTCAGAATAGTACATTATTTTATCTTTATATCAAGAAAGAAATGCTCAAAGATGAAAAAAACACTTTTTTAAAAAAAGTTTTTAGTGGCTACATTAACATCCAAAATGTCTTGGTTTAATTTAAACTGAGGATACTTTTTGTAAATTTGCAAATTTTTTTCTCCTATTTCTACCTCAGTTTCATGACATGAAATAGTTCATGGGTGAACATGAAGGCCAGCACAAAATCTTTGCACAGTTTATTATATCTCTGTTCAGTGTTATAGCCATTTTAAGCATTTACTATTTTCCAGAAATATTGTCGAAATTTTTTGCAAGATTTCTTTTGATTTGCTTTGCATAATTTTGCATGACACTGATAATCATTTCCATTTTAAAAGTCAAGAAACTAAAGTTTATCAAGAAGAATAACTTGAGATCTGGGTGCAGGATGCAGGTCGGCTTTCCGAGCCTAGACTCCTCTGTGCTCAAAGATGAATTAACGTGGATGACTGTGCAACAGATCCAATTAGAACCACATATCCTACATTTTCCCTTTTGAGTAGAATACCAAATGCATGTCTGGATACAATGAAAATTGTATTTGAACAATAAATTTATTAATTATTGTATCATGATTTGCCAATGCCAACTTAACAAACTCACGTAACCAATCAACAAGTGCTTACTCTCTTTGCAAGAACAGGTGAGGAATTATGAAAAATGCAGACATAAATGCCATATATTCCTGTCCTCAAGTAACGTATAATTCAGTGAAGAAGGCAACTATTCATAAAAATAACTGTATGAGGTCAAAAATAATAAATGCATAAGAGTAAGGGTAACCAAGGGGTTGACAATTACTGACCAAATGAGTCAGTAATTCCGGCTAGAGTGTAATGTTTCTATAATTGCGAGGTTTCAAACACCAGTGTTAGCAAGCCTCAGTCAGCCAGCCTACAGCATTAGATGGGGAATTAGAACTGGGAGAGATGGAAAATAGAAAATCCTGCCTAAAGATGGCAGCACCTATTCAGGTCCAGCCTTCTGACAGGAAAGCTGCCCAGAGTTCCAAACCATCTGATGCTGAAGAACTTTCCTCCACATCCAAATATTCATGCATAATCTTCCAATATTTCAATTTTTGCATATAATTCAGTTTCGTTTTTGAAAACGTGGGAGTGATCAAATAATATTTGAAGAAAATGGGTAGCCCCCAAATCAATATAAAGCACTTGGATTTGAAAACTGTCTATAATTTAATGCAGCAGGGAGAGAGAGATTTGGCTTCCAGAGCTGTACTAGCTTTGGCTTTTTAGAGCGGTACTATGTGGAGTTACATTCTTGAACCAGTTTACTCTATAATTTATCATTTGAGCACACAACTATTTTATGCAAAAGCTTGCAGCTAAAGTATTTTACAATCTCAAACTAAAGCTTTGGAATCCTCAAATTCAAAGAATCTGAAACTGGGATCCAAGTTGGAAAATCATTTCTAGTTACTATTTATTCATCATCAAAAAAATTGGTGGAAATGTCAAAAAGAGAAGTCTGAAAACTTACCCAGAGTGAGGGATCTATTTTGTCCAATCTTAATGTAATAAATATTAAACATTTTAAGAACAAAAGTGATACTTACACTGGAAAGTGAACTATGCTTGTTCAACATCAAATTTTATAATTATTTTATACTTAAAAGAAAATGAGCAAGAAGGTAGTTGTGAAATTCTGAACTCCAAAAGCAAGTTCACTTGTTTTCAACCTGCTGAAATGTTATAAATTTGGATATGTTTAACAATCAAAATGATAAGTGTGTAAAATATTTATTTCAACAGAATACATATCCACTTAATTGTGAAGCAAATTACATTTCTTGATTTCAAAACCATCAGAAAGATTGAAATTATAGTGTACAAAACATAAATTTCCTGTAACTGATGCTAAAGAATACAAATTTTAGCTTTTATAAGATGAAAATACAAAACCAATATTTCTGTGTGAATCTTTCAGATGCTACTGAGTATCATCAACTCTAAAAGTTTTAAGGTAGTTTAAAATTTTTTCTAATGAAGTCAAGTAGTTAGATGACCTTAAGTCCCATGAAGTGAGGTTTTAGAACATACATGATTAAGGGATGTACTATAATTAGTGTCACTTAACTCTACAGGATTGAAAATAGTGTTATCTAGTGATTTCCTTTTTAGATTCACTTAGAAGCTTTATTCTGAAAAGAGAAAGTAAGAGCTCAGGAGAAAGGTGGCAGATCTGAATTATAAAGTATCGTGTAAAGATAATTCAGCATACCAAAATGATAAATGGACTGATTTATATTCACTGTTGTTCCTGAAGTTTAATTTTACTCTTGCTGTATTACAACGTGAAACTATAATTCTCCACTTCTAAGAGTTGATAGCATAAATTAAACTCACTGATCACTCAGATTGCTTTTTCTATAGTTAAATCCTGCCGTATTGTGAAAATGACTTATTCATGAAAATTTTCCTTTGTTATCCAAGAAAAAAAATGTTTTCTACCATTAGTTGTTTTCCCTGTCTGGAGCTATGACATCAGATCATATGAACAGCAAGTTAAAACTTCAAAAAAATGTACATTCTAGTCAAGATAGAGTAGTTTTGGAAATCTTTGCAACTATTCAGCAGTAGCAGTCCGTGTGTTTTGGGGTAAAATGAAAAGAGATGTTTTCATCTCTGATTTGTAGAGCTTCTTTTATCGCTGTTTCTGGGAAACGCTAGCACTTTTGTTGCTTCTGAAACAGAATGAACACCTGAATGCATTTTGCAGTAGTGAAATATCCCAAACTTCCCATTCATGGTTGGAGCAAATGGGGGAAGGGGTCCGTTAAGCAGTGAGACATGAAGGGCGAGCTGTAGGCCTGCCTGTCACCGAGCTGATAGCTTGGCGATGGTTGTACATCATCTACCCTTCATTGGCTCATGAAGCCCGTTTCAGCGGAAATGCAAACGTGCTGCATGACACATGTATTTTTCATCCTCAGTCCTGATAGTTTGGGGCTTCCTGTGCATCATTAAATTGTTTCATTCCCCTGTGTTCCCCACAGATGTGCTGCCACCAGTTCCAGGCCAAGGGGATAAAACAGCAACAATGCTCTCAGATGGAGCCATTTATAGCAGCATTGACTTCACGACCAAAACCACTTATAACAGTTCCAGCCAAATAACACAGGCTACCCCATATGCCACGACACAGATCTTGCATTCTAACAGCATACATGAACTGGCTGTTGATCTGCCTGATCCACAGTGGAAAAGCTCCATTCAGCAAAAAACAGATCTGATGGGATTTGGTTATTCTCTGCCTGATCAGAACAAAGGTAACAATGGTGAGTCAGGTCCTTGTGTTCCTGCGGAGTTGTTTTCATATCATTTGTGCATGAGATAGAAGTTGGTGTCTGTTGTTTGACTATGTGACTCATTACCAGGTTTACTTCCTAAACCAAAAAAGATATACCAGCATGTATTCAGTACCTTGAACAATCCCTACCACCACCACTACCACCACCACCGTCTTCGGCCACCACTGCCACCATCACACACCAACACCTATCGGTTTCATTCCTTTAGCTCTTTTCCAATATGATGACCAGCAATCCATCTCTACTTCCATTAGGACAGGATAGACAAAAACATTCCTCCACTCTCCCCGACATCTGCTTCTGAGTTGCTAACTGCATGTTCTGCATGGGCTTGTGCTGTGAACTAATCACATAATACCACTATGACCTCTGCCCTTTAACCCTTAGCCTTACTTTACATCCCTGACTACCGATTGGCTGAGGGATTGTCTAATAGAATGCCACACAACCAGTCACAGGATTTCAGCACCACCAGCTCTCACAACAGCTCAGAAAGGAGTGGCAGTCTCTCAGGTTGGTCTCATCACAGTAAGGAGAACTATTTGTTTGTCACCAGCATATGACCTGTGTTCCTAATCGTCATGAAGAAGGGCAGAATCACTACTCTATGTCAGGCATTTATCTTTCAAATGAAGATAGTACTTTATCCTAATTAAATCATGCTCTGGCGAGGTGGCGGTAGAGGGAATAAAACTCACTGTCACCTTTTTATTGTGCAAAGATGTCTTTAAAGAAAAATATTCTCTTTTGTGAGTACTATTGATTAAAGAGCAGATGAGTCTGATCTGCCTTGAACCTACCTAAGAGTCGAGAGAACTTTATAATGACATCTTACATGAAAGTCAGTTCCATGTTATGGGTACTGAAATCCGAATTCAACTGAAATGAAAGTGAATTAGGGGCTACTCATAATATTAGGATCCCAGTGATATGACTTCCTATTTTTTAAACATCTATCCAAAATATCATGTAATAGAATTTAGTGTACATTGAATGGCATAATAATGCACTAAACAGGATTATTAACATAGGGAATTGCTATCAATATTTAATAGCCAGTAAAATCCCTATAAACTTTGATATTGATCATTATCTTATGCTGTAAATTTTAATATATATTTGAGGTATATCATATAAGTGATAATCTATAACATACATATTATAAAGTACATGTGCAGAATGTTACTGGACAGAAATGTACACCAGTTGTAATGTCAGTGACACCTTTCTTGCTCAAAACTGATGCCTGTAAAATAAGGCAACTGCAGTAGACTCACTCTACCTTCCAATCATAACATTCACACTGGAATACTCACCAGGCATAGAGGGCTTTATCTGAATATTTCTAATTAATTCTGTGACTCTGATTACTAATGTGTTCAGATTCATTGTATGCTATTTTCTTTAATTTCAGGTTCCCAGTAAAAGATTAGAATGTGTTAAATGTGACATGTCACAGGCTACCAGGCATCAAGGCCATAATGAGTTAACTTTTTTTACATCACTAGGGTAACATTTACTACATTGCTTTTCCTCAGGAGATAGAACCCTCTAAGACTGAAATGTTAATGCTCTGTCTTCCCTTCAAAATGAGTCAGTCACTCTCCTTGCCTATTGGCAGGGATACATTATAGAATCAAGGAAACTTTAAACACTTGTTATGAATTTAATCTGGCTTTATCATATAGGGAACTTTTTTAATGACCTTATATGTCAATTTTACTGTCGATTATTTGTAAAAATCTCATGATTTTTCTGAATAATTAAAATTAATTTATCCTTGACTTCCTTCTTATTTCATTAAAGATATGTAAAGTCTCAGGAATATATCAAAAATCTGTATGCTATAATCAATGGTTTACAGAAGACCTGTGAATCTGTCATTAAATATGTGTTGATTGACATACCATTTTAAAAGTTATCTTTGAGTAATTGTGAACAGAACATTGCTTACAATAGCAGTTGCTGCTTTTTGAATCTATTAATATCCTGAGTGACACACACACACATATATATATGCATTATATTAACTAGTTCATCTGCATTTGAATAAAAATTACTTAAGTTGGTGATAGAAATCATTCTTCAATACATGAGAGTGAAGTGATTACTCCCTTTTTAATTTGATCCAATAGAGTTTATAATCACAGAGCTTTTGTTTTATTCTTACAATAAAAAATATGCTTCTTGTGGCTCAAACTTAAGATATAACTGCCCTATGGATAACTAATTATATAGGGTTACAGATTATCTTAATTTAGTACATCAATGTAATCAATTTCACATAATCACAATGATAAATAGGATGCTTAGGAATTGTTTGCATGTTTCAACTTCTTTGAATTGCTTTTATGATTTATTCATTATATAGGTTCTACGCATGTCTGTTCTAAATCCTATAAATCCAACCACTAAAACATATAAAAGAAAACTTGTTTCAAAATGATATCTACAATGATAATTTTATCTGTAAATATTATATAGCTAGATAACAAAACTGGTAACAATAACTGTATCTTAATACACCAGTGCTTTTCAATAGTACACTATATGTTAAATATTCAAGCAAATTTTTTCCTAATTTTCTTTAATTGGAAGTGATTTGCTAGATTTAAACAAGATCCAAATATTTCCATTTTGAGTTGAAAAGAAAGGAGTCAAGTAT
The DNA here is from genome assembly GCF_033115175.1 of Lepus europaeus. NCBI lineage: Eukaryota > Metazoa > Chordata > Mammalia > Lagomorpha > Leporidae > Lepus > Lepus europaeus. The sequence continues at coordinate 35,034,293 of NC_084828.1, forward strand.
GTTTACAAGTCATCAAAATACACGGGGAAGAGAGGTGAGGGCTGATGAGTGGCTAATGTTAGATAGTAGAAAGAAGTTCTGGTGTTCTCTTGCATAATGTGTAATTATAGTGACATTAGCACATTTTTTAAATAAAATAAAGCCTGGAAGAAAGGATTTTGAGTGTTTTCCCTATAAATAAATGAAAAGTGTTTGAGGAAATAGATATGGTTCCTCTGTTTTGGGCATTACACAAGGTACACATGTATGAAACATTACATGGTGCCCCATCAATATGTACAATTTTTATGTGTCAGTTAAAATATTAAAACAAATATTAGAGGCAGTTCTCTCTTTGGTTGCAATTGGCAGCATCAGACTGGTGATTTCACTTAATTTTCAGTTCTCTAATACAGAGTTGAGTTGCCTTAGATTGTGTCTCCTGTTCACCATCATGCTAAGAGCCCATCACTTAGCTCATGGCTTGGAGGAGATATGTTGAGTAAACTAGCTTAATGATTTAGGGAAACTTTTGAACGACCTTACATATTTTATATTGTAATTTATTTATGAAAAGTCCTAAAATTGTTTGATACTCAGTGTACTAGCAATTTTATACTATCATTATCCTACCCTGAGTGCCCACAATGAAAGAACAGAAATTTCAATGAAAGAGGGGAAAATGGCTGTTGAATGGAAAACCCTTACAGATTCCCTGTGTGAATCAGCTCTGTTTTGAAAATACATTTTTCAGAATGTTAGCTGGAAGAGTTGATCATGAATCTATTTCTTGGACTTAGGGAAGGTCTTCACTGAGAGCTCTAGAAAAAGTCATTTTCAGTAAAGGCACTGCATTCTCAATTCCGAGTTCTCTCTCCCACTGGATGAATGTGAACCACGGAAGACGTAGAAAGAACCTCAGAACCTCATCTATAAAATGGAGATCTAGGACCTTTTCAGTTTCTGTCACTCAACTCTGGTGGTGATCACATTTCTAAAAGAGTTATGATGAGTGTAAAGAATTGTACACATGTGGCCGGCGCCGCGGCTCACTAGGCTAATCCTCCGCCTTGCGGCACCGGCACACTGGGTTCTAGTCCCGGTCGGGGAGCCGGATTCTGTCCCGGTTGCCCCTCTTTCAGGCCAGCTCTCTGCTGTGCCCTGGGAGTGCAGTGGAGGATGGCCCAAGTGCTTGGGCCCTGCACCCCATGGGAGACCAGGCGAAGCACCTGGCTCCTGCCATCGGATCAGCGCGGTGCGCCGGCCGCAGCGGCCATTGGAGGGTGAACCAATGGCAAAAGAAGACCTTTCTCTCTGTCTCTCTCTCTCACTGTCCACTTTGCCTGTTTAAAAAAAAAAAGAATTGTACACATGTAAATATACAAGAAACAAACAAGGTACAAGTAGGAAAGCACAAATAGATTATTCTGATGCTATAGAAGAAGAAACTCAGTCCTTGTTTATGATGTTTGATGAGTCATTAGGAAACAAAAGATTTAGTTTTATCTACTTGAAAGAAAAGTCACAGACTTTAGTTCAATCTAATTTGTTATTCTGACAGCCACACCATTTCTGGAATACTCAATAGGCATAGAGAAGAAGTTGGGAATGGAGAAAGATTGTGAAAACTACAGAAGCTGGGTTTGCTCTAAGATAAAAACGGCAGGCAAGAACAGCAATGATTGGCATTTACTGAGCATTCTGTACATTGTGAACACTTAAGCATTATTTCTTAAAATTCCACACTAACTCAAGGAAGTATTAATTTGATATCTTACACATATAGAAATTGAGGGGATTTTTGTTGAGCCACTTGCCAAGAGGGGAGCTAGTCTTCATACCCAAAGATCAAGCCCTAACCTATGCAGAAGATATCTCCTGTCCTGCCTTTTTATAACTTTTCTTTTCCCAAAGATAAGCAGTGAGAGGAAAGGTGAAAGCAGTGGGTTTGCACGGATGCTCTTGTAAATATGTATGGATTTGTGCATGCTCTAGAGAAAGCATAACAGTTTCATTATGGGCCATGCTGTACATGTCTTGTTTAACAATTTTTGTCATTTCTAACACTCAAATATACTAGTTGTAAATTATCTAATCTTTTGATTTGCCTAATGCAGATTAGTGATAGTAGAAGAAGGGATAAGTGGAACGCATTGATATTTATATGACTTGAAAGGCTTGCTACAAGTATCTTCTGCTCACAGCTTTTAGTTCCAGAAAGATGAAGAACAAGGGGCAAATACGATGTTTTGGGCAGAGATAGCTATAGTCCATGTTGGAAGCGGCAGAAGTCACTTAGGTTCATTCAAGAAGTACTCATTCCTGTTACCCCCTTTTTATAAAGAAGTATCATCTGCTTAATTTTGGAAGAGTAAAATGTACAAAGCTGCATAAAGGATCAATTTTATTTTTATATTTCATTAAGTTCCATGTTTGCCCCAGTATCTGGCTTACAGATTGCTGACTTAATTTCTGCTAATGCTTTGCGCATGGATTCATTTGTATTACAAGTAGTACTGAGACTAATTATTGTGTTTCCATTAACTTTCCTCCTTTTTGGAATTTTACAAAATGTTATGCTAAAAAGAGCTGGGAACTGTACTGACTATATGCCAAGATAATTGTGCCACTCATATTTAACAAGTCTAAGAAAAATATCATTGTGAAAGATTTGCAGGTATTCTCAAGATTGTTGTTGATTGATTTTTATCAGTGACTTTTGAGAGAAAAATGTTACTCTCTTGGATTAATTAAATTGAGTAAATTCTAATGGAACAGTTTAGGCTGTATCCTTAGACACTGCATTTTCCACTGAGAGAGATTATGCAAAAGAGCATTATAAACGCACTAAAATCTGACATTTAAAAGAATTTGTTATGGACCATTATTTCATCTAACAATGAAAACGTGGAAGCAGCAGACACGAATAAATCAATAAATGTGCTTTTGATTCACAGCCATATTTTTGGTTTATTCAGGCCTGCAGTTAATGCAACGAGAAAGAAACAATATCAATTTGAGTGATTTATAAAAATGTTCTTCTGATTATATCATTTCATTGTTTATAGCTTTTACCAACTCGAACATACTGATTCTGGTGTTGGGAAAACATAAATACATCTTCCCATCTGATTTACTCTGTTTCTTCTGATTGTTGGCATCTCTGAGTAAATGCACTCTTACTTTCAGGTGGAAAAGGTGGAAAAAAGAAGAAAAATAAAAACTCTTCTAAACCACAGAAAAACAATGGATCTGCCTGGGCCAATGTGCCTCTACCTCCTCCCCCAGTTCAGCCCCTTCCTGGCACAGAACTAGAACACTATGCGGTAGAACAGCAAGAAAATGGGTAAGCATATTTTATATACCAACATACCAACAAAATGGCCAAGGCCGCATACCTCTTTCTCATTCATTTTTGCCCTGTGTTCAGTTACTGTTTCTTTGCTTTCTTCCCACCCTGTTTGCTGCATTTTTCTCTCCTTTCATGTTGGCATGGTCTTTCTGTGTTTTAGCTGATAAATACAAAAACAGCACGTATTGAGGACTGAGCATCCTTGGCCTTCAAGTGCCTGAGGTTGCCTGCAATCATGATAATGCAGCCTCCATTTATAATATTGCTTGTTGGTTTGAAAGCAAGTACCCACAGCTCTGTGAACTAAAGAGCCACTCCTGAGATGCTGAAAAGGGAATTAAAATAACCTGCTTCATCATCTTGTGCCGTTCCCTAATGACTTGATGCCTGGCCATAGCAGGGCGCCGCTGTAGAGGGCTGTTACAATGGGATAATTGTAGGGACCTGGCCAGTGGGTAGAACTTTAATCATCAGCTCTGATGGGAATTTAGGGGCCAGAACAATCAAAGAGGTTTAAGCCAATGTACACCCTATAACAAAACCTTTTTAAGTGAGAAAATTCCTTTTGAGGGCCTTTAAATGTGACCAGTTCCTAATTCTTTCCCAAACATCTCTCAAAAGTTAGTGTGTTGTCTGCTATAAAATTTAAGTGTTAATTGATTTTAAACACAAAGACATGATTTTTTTTTTTATTTCCAAAACAACAGCAACAAAAGAAAATGGAAAGAAACATGCTCAATGTCTTTTTCTATTTTAATAATTCTAAATCTCTTTCTTATATTTTCCAGGTCACTTTATTTTGACTAAGCCTTTATTGAACCCTGAAATACAGAATGAAGGCAGTTTTCTCTCATAGGTTTTCTTTATTAAGAACTATTTAGATATTAAAACATCTCAGTTTAAATGGATAATGTTTTTTGTTCTTTCTCAACAAAGACAACATGTACAGGCTTAATTTTTTTCTCCCTATTCTCTTCGTTCTGTATACTTGAGGTGTCCAGATTCATTTTCCTAACTGCAACTCTCTATTTGCTTCCTTCCAAAGATGTCATTTGTGTTTTCATCTTGATAGGTTATGCACACACACACACACGAGGGTACTTCAGAAAGTTCATGGGAAATGAAATTAAGTTTGTTTGGATTGAAGACAATTGTGGAAACCATGCCTACATGAGGTCTTCCAAAGTTCCCTGGAAAGTGGGTATTATGAAAAAACTATGCGTAGATTTCTAAAATATTTTGGAACCAAATTAAACTTATCTTTTAATTCAATTTTTCCACAAACTTTTAAAAGTACCCTCATACATCATATATGTAATATGTATTATATAGATATAAAAATACCTGCAAGTATAGGTAAACACACATATACACACAGATTTTTTTTGTCAATGTCTTTCTATCCCCCATATGGACTTCATTCTTTTAGGCTGGGATTATAATGCCCATAAACATGCAAATGACTATTATTTTAACATAAATAAAATGCTTGGAATAGGAAACCAAGAGCATACCCTGTTTCTCTGAGTTTAAAAAAAAATTAAAACTCTCTATACGCTGTTCCTTTATATCATGATCTCATTTTATAGCAAAGGTATAAATGTGTGTCACATGAATCCTGAGAAAAGAAAGACCAGAGAAGTGTATTCCACAAGGAAATGTTAATACAGGTTTGGAAATCTGAATTTTAAAAGGTATAGTCAGAAAATGGGGAAATGGAACTTGAAAAGAGCGAAGAGAAAGCAGTGCTTGTTAAATCCTTATAAGCATAAAGCCTTGAACTCAGATCACATGAAAATTGTGGGTAATTGGGAATCATTTCTTTCTGCTGTTTCCATTCAGTCTACTGACAAAAACATAGAGACTGTAATAATGCCCATTACCCACTGAAATAAAACTAATCTAATTAAAATAAATGCATACTTCTCAGGTGATTTTATTACTCAGCAGTACAACTGGAAGTATTAATAAGTGAAATGATAATGTTGGTAAGATTTTTATTTTTTGACACAAATAATTTTCAGTATTTAAAAGATAAAATTATTTCTACATGTGAGAGAATTATAAATTATTTTAATATTGTCATAATGGATGATGTTAGAAAATTTTTGTTTCTAAAGATTTTTTGAAAATGGATGAAAATAGGGAAAATTGGATATAGTTCATCCATTGTGACAAACACTAATTTGAGATATTAATAGGAGAAATCAGATTAAGGTCATATGGAACTCATCTGCTTATATGTACATTTATATATACATATCTGTGTATATGTACATACACATATACTCACATATTCATAGTGTTTTGTGAATAGTTGATTTCTTATTTACCTTTCAGTTCTTATTTGCCTATATACCTAGTATTTGCTGAAAAGACTTACCATTCTTACCAAAAACCATGCTCAGTTGTCATTTAACCTGTCTACTGAAAGAAAAATTCAGTTTCTTATACTTCAGTGTCCAATTGTAAAGACTAACATTTGTAAGATCTTATTTTGTTCATAATAAAAACACATTTAAAGTCAATATGGCAAGAACAAATAAGTAGATTTGGAGAGAGTTTAGTCTATTTCTTGATATATTATTTATATATTTTTCTCATTATCTATTATGAGAAGAAAAGGCAAGATTATTGATCTTAGATTACACTTTGCTATTTATGATGTTATCATGAAGTATTTTACAAAGAGATCTTTTATAGAATCTTTTATATGCTTTATTTTGAAAACTACACAATTTAAGCTTAACAGTTTCTCAGTATAAGAAATTCAAAAACTTTAGGTAGTTTATTTTCAATAATTTTTCATTTGTGACAATAAAGGATTCTACAGTTGTTCTTCCTATGCTGACATACAATTTTTATGTGTTTTTTTTTAATATATCCTAAAGAGAACTTAAGCAATTTTCTTTCCAAAAACATAGGAAGTGTTATGCCCAATGTTAGGAAAAGAATCAGCAGAAAGCACGGGGGTGAATACTCAACATAGTAAGTGATCCCTTACCCAAGCAGCCCACAGGAAAGGGAGGCAGAGCAAGACAGGAGACTAACTACACACACATGCATTGTTGTACACTCACACATGCGAATGCACACACACACACTGTTGCATAAGGTCTGCATGAGCAATGTATACAAAAGAATAAATTGACAACAGAAAGAGGCAACTGCACTTTCCAGGAAAGCCAGGGTAAAGTTCCTAGAAGTTGATTTTTGAGGTGAGTCTTGATTTGTTTAGTCACAAAATATTGAACCCATAGTTGGGTGACTTAGGATGCCAAGCACTGATAGAAAACAAAGGACAGGGATAACAACCAGTAGTTGCAGTAGAATTGATTGCAACAACCAACAACTAAAATAAAACGTTACTAATGTCACCTTTTCTATGCAAATAGAATATTCCCTGACCAAAGACAAAAAATAAATACAATAAAAGATGAGAAAATAGGGAATAACAAATAGTGTATTTCTCTTCCCTCCAAAACTCTACCCTATTCTAGTCAAGGTTATTTATCTTTGCTTTCTTTTTCATTATTTCTTAAACTTAACTCCTCCTCTTGTAGTACTTAACACATTATATTTGAATTATTTGTTTCCTTCAGCAATTGGTAGCTTCTTTATGAGCTTTGTTGAGTTTGAACCCTGCACAAGTTAGGAGATAATGGAAGAACGTGTCTTCAGGCCAGCTCTGAACCACGTATGTCATTGAAGGATTCCGATCTTTCTGAGCCTCAGTACAGGTGGAATATTGCAGCACAATAACCAGGACCACGAAAATGTGGAGTGTAGACTGTGCTAATGATGGAAGGAAAGAGGGAAAAGGGAAGATTTAGGAGATATTCTGAAATGAGAATAATGATAATCTTGAAAGAATTGTCGCTAGTTTTTTGTTATTATGTTTAGGATTGTTCCTAAAATCTTCAGTATTTTTTTTTTTTCTGAGCCTTTCTTAGTCCACATTTACCTGCAACAGCTCAACAGTGCAAATTATTGTCCAAAAAATATTTAATTGTTAATTCAGTAATATAGCCATGATGATAAATGTTTTTTATCAGCCATAGGTCTCTCTCAGCCTGACAAAAATGTGTCAAAATACATTAGTGTCTAGTTACTATCACGCATTTTATTATAGTCATATGATGCTAGGAAGAATTCAATACTAATTAAGTGGAAAACAGCCTCTTTGTCTTGTTACTATAATTAGAGCTGGGCCAGCTTTTGTGGGTGTTGAACTTTATTGTATTTTTATTAGTAATTTGGTATTTGTGTCTGGCCTTTAACAAGTTAGTTCAGATGCAGCATTGATTTGTTGTCATTTTTATCCTTATTTGTCAGGCTTGGCAGATAATATGATGTCTCTCGCTTCACTGGCAATGTCAAAGAACAAAAGCTTCTCTAGGAAAGGTTGGCTAAAAGACCTTTGCTTGGGAATTAGCAACATTTTCATAGTCTTTTTTTATGTTGCTGTAAGAAAAGCTGAAATTCTATCATTCAAATAAGATGTAAATACGAAACTATGAAAGAACCCATGAACACAGAACTACAGTTTTTCATCACATTTAACCTCTTCTGTGACTTGTTCATCCTTCTGCAGTATTTGCATGAAGCCTAAGTATCTGTTTCCTTGGAATGAAGGAAGGTGTAGATACCAGATATGTTGAAGGATCTTCTCATCATCTGCTAGGCACCGTATCCTAATTTCACTTCTGTTCCTTTATAAACCTCGCCTGGTGCTCTGGTTTTTATCTCTCTCCATTTCTCCTCTTTTGGCACCAACCACTTACATAAATCCACAGACCTTTCTCAGTGTTACCCCATAGGAATACAGTTTTCTTACTCCTGTTCTAGATTGTCTTGCAAATAAAAAATATGGGACAATTGGTGATAACATCTTTTGTTGTTTAGTGGAATAGCTAAGAAAATTAGCTTTAGACAATTAATATATTATGCAATGTGTCTGAATGATGTCAATAGCAATTATTATATTGAAATACTCTCCTTTGCCTGAAATTATTTGAAGAACAAAAACTGAATCAAGTTTAAGTAGTTCCACGTTGTCTGTTCTACCTTCATACGTGATGCATGCAACATCCATTTTTTCTCTTATATCCTCTATGCATTTTCATTCCCAATGTATAGCTCTATTAAATTATTAGAAATAAAATTAGTTTAGCACTTATGGAGTAGGGAAGTTTTAAGAGATAACTGGCTGTTTGCATAGGAAAGATTGAATCTATAAACATGTGTTTTCTTTATTCAAAGGTGTAATATCCTTGGCGAAAAGCCAGTGTAAGTAAGGAAAGTTAACCTATTAAATTTCTGGTGCACAAAAAAGTGCTCTTTTGTAACAAGTTTTATAGAGTAAATTTAATTGTAACTATTGATGAAGTATAACGGCAAGCACATATTGAAAATAAGCAGTTCTTTTTAGACACCTTTTCTGTGTGATTTAATTATATGATGTTTAAAGCCAAATAAGTAAGCTAAGGAAAGAAAGCTATGCATTCTTATTAATGGAGCAATTTGTGTGTTTTCATCTCTAATCCACACATATGCTTATGACCTATGATTTTTAAATAGGATGAATACTGTACCTTAACTGTGGTATAGTTAAATCCATTTGTGCAAAAGACACCAAGAAATGTAAAAGTTAAACACTGAGATAAACCAGACAACAGTTAAGGGATCCAATATCCAAAATAGCATAAGACTGTATGCAATCAACTTCCAAATAAATGTGCAAAACTATTGTCATAGACATTCAGGAGGGTAATCTATCAGCACTGGTTGGTCTCATCAGGAAATTTTTTAAAAGATATGAGATTTTGCCTATAGCTAGGAGGACTTTGAAGATTAAGATAGGTAAAATTGGAGAATAGCTTATTTGAAATAAGTTGAATTCTGTAGTTGAATGCACCCAGATGGAAAAGAACAAATGAAAAGAAACTAAATATTTTGAGCAGGAGATTCATTTTGATAATTTATAAAAACTATCTGGGGGCTGGTGCTGTGGCGCAGTGGGTTAAAGCCCTGGCCTAAAGCACCGGCATCCCACATGGGCACCGGTTCAAGACCTGGCTGCTCTACTTCCGATCCAGCTCTCTGCTATGGCCTGGGAAAGCAGTAGAAGATGGCCAAAGTCCTTGGGCCCCTGCACTTGTGTGGGAGACCCGGGGGAATCTCTTGGCTCCTGGCTTCAGATTGATGCAGCTCTGGCCATTGCAGCCATTTGGGGAGTGAACCAGTGGATGGAAGACCTCTCTCTGTCTCTGTCTCTGTCTCTCCTCTCTCTGTGTAACTCTGACTTCAAATAAATAAATAAATAAATATTTTAAAAAACTATCTGAAGTGGTGTCAGCTTAGCCATATTTGATGCACAGAACAGATAGAAGAAAGTAGCTGTTTTATTGAGGTCATTCGAGCATTTTCACAGACAAATTATTGAGTGGTAGGCAAAATTGAGAATATGGGGAGAAACTAAAAGTGATACATCCAACCAGGACAGTCAATTACAAGCATTCTAGGTCATAGAGTTCTTTTTTAAAATTTAATCTGGAGGCCAGTGCTGTGGCATTGCCAGTAAAGCCGCTGCCTGTGTCGCCAGCATCCCAAATGGGTACCAACTAAAGTCCTGGCTGCTCCACTGCCAATCCAGCTCCCTGCTAATGTACCTGAGAAAGCAGCAAAAATGGGCCAAGCACTCAGTCCCCTCCCACTTTGTGGGAGACCTGGAAGAAGCTCCCGGCTCTTTGTTCTACCTGGTCCAGCCCTGATTGTTGCAGCCATTTGGGGAATGAACCAGAGAATAAAGGATGTCTGTGTGTCTGTCTGTCTCTCTCTTTCTCTTCCCCACTCTCCTCCACACTGTAACTCTCTTTCAAATAAATAAGTAAATCTTTAAAAAATTAAATCTGTGATTTCCAACACTTGAAACAGATAAAAATGAAATCATTTTACATCAATATATATGTTTTGCAATTGTGATTAGTACTCTTTTGTAAAATCAGTTAATGGGTATACAAGTTTAGTTGAATTAATTTTCTGCATTTTGGACCAGACAGTGTTTGTTTTAAATGTTCAAATGTATTAAAAATGATTAAATTTTTTAAAAGGTGTATGTCATATTAGATGTTCTACTATAGTAACAAGATTTTTTTTTAGGGAAAGATTTTCAACTTCTGTTTTCTGATTTGAAATCAAATGTCAATCTAAAGACAGACATTACTTTCTACTAAGAATATTAAAAGAATCAAAGGAATACTGAATCTATTTTTATAATGAAGTCTTAGTGGCATATCATTTGGAATAGTTGTCATGGATCTCAAAAAATAATAAAGAAAATGCTCCAACATTTCCTTAGCCTATCCATTTGAAGCACAGGGATGAACAACAGGAGGAAGTAGTAACATCTCTATGCACTAAATTCATTAATTTTCTTTAATTAGCAATTTGGTTTTTCTACATGGGCAACTTCCGTGGAAAGTTATTGCCTTTTGTAACTGTGGGGTAACAATTAGCTAAGAAGATCTTTTAAGACTAAATGGTATACTGAGATAACAGATGTAATTACAATTAGAAATTAAGATAACAGCCAGGTGATTTACCATGATAGCACCAACAATTTGATTAGGAGGAAATAAAGTGAGGAAATGTTTTAGATACTACATATATTGTTACTGTTTCCTGCCAGTGTAATTGTGTAGGGGTGTGCGGGCATACGTGTACATGTATGTCAATGTATATTTTTCCTCCTTTAATTTCCAGCTATGACAGCGATAGCTGGTGCCCACCATTACCAGTGCAAACATACTTGCACCAGGGTATGGAAGATGAACTGGAAGAAGATGATGACCGAGTCCCAACCCCTCCTGTCCGAGGCGTGGCCTCCTCTCCTGCCATCTCCTTTGGACAACAGTCTACTGCAACACTCACTCCATCCCCACGGGAGGAGATGCAGCCCATGCTGCAGGCTCACCTGGACGAGTTGACGAGGGCGTATCAATTTGACCTAGCAAAGCAAACATGGTAATTATTCTCATTAAGAGAAGCAAGCCTTCATGTAAATATCGAAGAGATTCTATGGAACTATACATCTGGGGCTAAAAATACTTTTGTGTGACTTTTTAATCATTTAGATAAAGAAATTGAGTACACAGATGTTAAATAATTTGACCAAAGTTTTATAACTAGTTAGTGATACATAGCAAGAATTCAGATCTGAATATCAAGGATAAAGTGCTTTTGGCTATACCAAAATATTTTCTAATTTACAGTTTAGCTTCAATTAGCTTAGCCTTGAACTTACTTCCAAAGCCATAATAAAGGACTCTCTTTAGATTCTTCAAAGTGCCTGTGATTAATTCTGTATGTGGTTATGAATATGTAAATGTAGCCTCTGCAAATCACTTATGGTCAGTGTCAGTATGTGTAGGAATGAAACGGACATTTTGTGATGCGATTCGTATTTTTAGCCCTTGTGTATACTCCTGTGGACTGTGGTCTTCCTACTTTTTACTTGTCGAATATTATGGTTAGTAGTGATTTAAGCCTGTGAATATAGAGTGGATTAACATTATGTCTTTGCAAAAACTGATTAAAGAAAGAGAGGGGAGCGTGGAGAGGGGAGTGGAGGAGAAAAAGGGAAAGGAGGGAAGTGATGGTATCTTCTTGGAACTGTACCTATGCAAGCATGAGATCTGTTCTCTTTATATATTAATAAAAATGGGAAGAAAATAAATAGATAAAAGATCCTCTTTCAGTTGAATTACATGAGGCAGAAATAGAAACAATATTAGTACAAATAAATGTAAAGCCCTCCAAAAATAAACAAGAATAAGTTAAAAATCCTAAATTCCTTTTTTAAAATAATTCCATAAACTTTCATAAACTATAGAAGACAATATGCTTAACTATTCAGAGAAAATTCACAGAAAGACAAATGAGATCAATTCTCATGATTTTATACAACTTTCCTCTTATCTTAAGGTTTTTCCCTTATTTATTTTCTTTTCCCAAATAATGATATATGAGAGTCTAGACTTAAAAGTGAAATTTCAGTGACATATCTCCAGTAATCTTCTTTTGATTAATACTTTGTGCTTAAATCAGAGTATATTTTCTAAAAATAGTATTTGCTATATATACATAAATATATATATATATATGAGTTGATAAGAGAATGAGATAATGAGATATATATTTATATGAGTTGATAATGAGATGATTCTTATTTTTGGTGTTAATGTTTAAAATTTTATTTTTAAAATAATAGTTTTAGTTCAAAAGCAATCTATCAGTTTTAGATAAAGCTAACTATACATACAAAGATCCCTAGACCAGGAATATCACTTAAAGCTTGTTACAAATAGGCTGGGGTTTATTTTCAGAAAGGGACAGATTAGAAGTTCTTAAAAATTTTCCTGAACAGTCATCAGATGTTTTTTTCTAAAAGGCCAGAGATGACCTATTGTTAAAAAGGATTGTTTTGCATCAAGCATCATGTTATAAAACATCACTATTTTTAGTGGAAGTCAGCTACTTAAAGAGCCGTAGAATCCCCTTTGAGTCCATTGATGGAGTTCTACATTGTATTCATTTAAAGCACAAATTCTATCTCATGGGTTCTTAAATTTGGCTGCATTTTGCAGTCAGGTGAATAATCCTAAAACAGCATGATACTCAGGCCACCCTCAGATTCTTGACTAAGGATAGCCATGGAAGTAAACCTGGTCTTACTTGCTATCTGATCTTGGGTAGCTTGTTTAACATTTACATGCAGTAGTTTCCCCATCTGTAAAATGATGGTGACAATGCTAAGTTATTTCTTATGTGCAGTTAGAGGACAGTCCCCAAGATTAAGCACCTTGTGACACCAAGTACAAGTTAGAGGTCTCTAATCCTACCCTAAATTTCAAGAATTCACTAGAAGTCTTGTAAGTAACCAGAAGTTGTAAGGGTAAGAGTTACAGTTTTTTGCAGTAAAAGCATGTAGATTAAAACCATCCAAGAGAAGAAAAGTATGAAGAATAGGCCAGGGAAAGTCCAAAAGCAGGACTTCCAGGTGTCTTCCCTCAGTGGAGGTCATGGACAAGTTTACCTTCTTGGTAAAGAGCATGGCATATGCTCAGAGCATTGCACCTCTGCTCCAAGGTCCAGAGACTTCATTTGGGCTCTGTCACATAGATTATATTGTCTACCAACATGGCTGACCTCAATCTCCAGCCACCTCACAGGCAATACCATGTGAATCAAAGCACCCCCCCCCAAAAAAAAAAAAAAAGTTTGACTTTCTGGAGTATACTCAGCCAATCCTCCAGACAAACAGAGACACTATTGTCAAACATTCCAAAGGCTTAGAGATTACTGCGCAGTAGTACATGGCAAAGGCTAGCCTCTCTTGAGTCAAGGATAAATTCTTACTTAGGATCATAGTTTTTGTAAGAACTAAATGAGCATGTGGTTGTATAGAACTTAATAAAACGCCTGACTGCCTTCTAGCTGTTACTTTTCAGAAAGGCTTGGGTGTTCACTTGAGTTGTCCAGTGCTACCCACCTTTCAACACTTAGCAGTATCTTATTTAGTAACTGTATGATGGATGCTTGTTAAATAGATGTACAAACTAGTTCTTCACCTGCTGTGAATACCCATACATCAGGTATGATACTACTCAACCCAGCAATCTTCCAGAATGCCCCAGCTGACTCCACATGTGGGAGTTTGGAGCCTCCATGGGCTCACACAAGACCTGGCCCTTCTTGTTTGGAAGTGCCTCTCCATCCATGTTGCATGAAAACATCATGGGAGAACTGTTATTTATACAAAAACAATGGTTCTGTATTTTTCACCTATAGATCACCAATAGAAGCATTTGCCAGTCTGTGCCAGGGCTGTTGTTTGGTGAGGCAGGTGTTCATAGCCCATTGTGTAAGAAAGTGTGGCAAGTTTCGAATTTAGTCAGTGGAGAGGTAGAAGACAGTGTTAGTCCCTATAGCATACCATCGAATTCTAATTAGTCTTGCCGAATGTTAATGAATTGCTCTCCTTGAATCCTAGGCACATTCAAAGCAATAATCAACCACCACAGCCACCAGTACCACCATTAGGTTATGTGTCTGGAGCCTTGATTTCGGACTTGGAAACAGATGTTGCAGATGATGATGCTGATGATGAAGAGGAAGCTTTGGAAACCCCCAGGCCCCTGAGAGCACTAGACCAGACACCGGGATCCAGTATGGACAATCTAGACAGCTCTCTGACAGGTAACGGACGAGATTTAATACAAATAACTGACCTATTTGCAACATTAAAATGCATCAAATATCAAATACTTTCTTATGGAAGATTTATTGCACTCCATCTATTTCTGTAACATTTTAAGTATGTTAATGTTTAACAGAAAATTCAAAAAGGATTTGGAAATACTTTGCTTTGCCACAAAAATGATAAGAAAATTCATGAATTTTAACAAGCTTTAAAGACATGAAAGAAAACTCAATTATATCCAGGGCTTTCATGAAAAGTTCACTCTACTGGGGAACTAAGTCTATTACATAAAAAAAAAAACCTTGACTTTTAGAAATGATATATTTTGTGTATCAGGAGCAACATATAGAGTCAATGCAATCTTAAAATACTCCTTGATATTCCTCTGTAAAGTCATTCACTGATGAAAATAAGCAAGTCTTCAGAGTAAGCCTCTGTAAGGTTGCACAAGCTTTTATTTATTTATTTTTTTGGAGTAGAGAAAACGTGTAGCAAGATAAACCATGTATTTATTGCTGAATACAATCACTGCTCTTCTCCAAGAAACACAGTTATTTTTACTGTGGACTCCTCTGATTTCCTCTTGCCTTCTTCACCAAGTAACAGATTTCAGTTGGTACTTTCCCAGTGATCAGCCCACCGTGGGCGGCATATCCTGTTTCCAGTTTTTCAAATTGATCAAATTTGGTAAGAAAATGTAAAGCCCTAATGTGTGCAAGGTGAAGAAAAGTGAACATTGGGGTCTCTCTGTTCAATTAGATATCCATTCCTTGATGTAGAAAACGTGCCTCTTCCATGGCTGTGAAGACATAGCTACTAAAACTGAGGTCTAACCTTTGCATTTCACTGCATCTTCTCTGAAAACCACCATGTCCACATATCTTGTGGAGGATGTGCTTTATCACGGTCTCATTTAAGTCGTTTCTGGACTGACAGCTTCTGAGCTTCCACTGGGTTTGCACGACATGTTAGAATTCTGCAAATACTGATGCACGCTGCTCTGAGATAATGATAAAGCAGCATCAGCCCCTAACATCATCTCTGCATTCCTTCCTGAATTACCCAGTGTGTGATGTGGAAATGCACATTTCAGTTTCTCATCTTTCCCTGGAGGCTGGTCTATTTGTCATACTAATTAAGATTTAAAAACTACAGGTATACTGGTATGGTTTGAAACCCAGATCCATCTAATGGTGATGGAGCAAAAGTTAAAATCTTTGAAAGCAGAGAGCTGACTTATTAGTGCTCTGCTATATTAAGTCCCTTTTGCTTCAATTTCTAGCATAATCTCCTTCAGGGTAAAATTCTGCATATTTTTGCATATTTCACTAATGGTACTGAACTCTTTTCCATTAGGAATGCAGTGAAAAATAGTGATAACTTATGTAGTTCTTTTATTAAATATTATATTGTCAAAGATTATGAATGGATCTATAAATTAGGAGATTTGCCATCTTGTGTATTTGCATGTTCACCTGTTAGTAACATGTTAGGCTGTCTAATCTGCATTTCTCCTGTAACTGGGGTCATGTTCATTCCAATGAAGATTTTTATTGCTAAGAAAGCAAAGTCTGTTTTCCTACTTGAATTCACTGCTTAATTACTGCCATATAAAAAACCTCCATGTTTAGGTATGTATTGCACAATGATTTTATGCAATGAATAATACATCTCCTTAGTCGAAGAGTTGCAGTCTACACGAAAGTAGTCAAATAGGAATCTCTTTCTTTCTTTTCATGCATCAATAGCTTAGTGAGAGTATGTGATCAAAGATATAATTTGCTTTCTCCTGTATATGTAAATGTGCATATGTACACAGGGACTGTGAGTGTAGGGGTATTGTGTGTGGAGTGTATATAAAGGTGTGAATGTAGACAGGTTGTGAGTATATGGAGAGGTTGTGTATGTAAACAGAGAGTGTGAGTACACCTAAGGTGTGTGCAGGGTATATGGGTGTATTACAAGTATGTGTGCTTGTCTGTAGGATTATGAGTGTGGGTTTAATGTGTGTCAGGGATAGGGTTGTGAGTGTATAAAGGGACTGAGTGTTTATAGGTGTGTGTGTGTGTGAGTAGTTAGGGTAGGTGAGTATAGGTAAGGAGCAGTTATGTGTGTGTGTAGATAGAATGAATGTGTTTGTAAGTATTGGACAGAATGTAAAAGATTGACAGTGTAGTTGTGCATGTGTGTGTGTGTGTGATTGTAGAGAGTATATTCAGGTGTTTGTGTGAGAGAGTGCAGGGTTTGTGAAAGTGTAGGAGTATGTGTATGTGTATTGTTTTGTGCAAGTATAGGCACATGTACCTTTGCATGGTAACAGCCCTAAGGGTAGATTTTTTATGGACTGGATGGCATAGAAATGAACATGGTGATGACTGTTCTAATGTGCTTCTGTTTTCTTCAGACATGTAAGGCTAGTTCAATAGTACTGAATGAAATGGACAACCAAGAAGGCACTATTCCATTTGGCTTTTTTGTGTTTTTTTTTTCTTAAGATATATTTCATTTATTTGAAAGACAGAGTGAGAGTGAAAGTGAGAGAGAGAGAGAGGAAGAGAGAGAGAGAGAATCTTCCATCTGTTGGTTTTTCTTCCTAAATTGTCACAGCAACCAGAGGTAAGCCAATCCAAAGCCAGGAGCCAGGAACTTCCTCTGGGCCTTCCAAGAGGGTGCCAGAGCCCAAGGATTTGGGCCATCTTCAGCTGCTTTACCAGGAGGATTAGCAGGGATCTGGATTGGAAGTGGAGTAGCTGGGACTCAAACCGGCACCCATATGGGATGCCAGGGCCTTAACCCACTGTGCCACAGCACCAGCCCCAAGAAATTTTTTTTTTTACATTTCTTTTTTAAATTTTTAAAAGGCTTAAAAGAATAAATGATAAAGATGGCAACGGCTAAAATATTAGCAAGTGGCACATATAGAAAAGTTTTCTGATCTTGTTCCAATGTTTTACCATTAAACTAACTGATGTAATTCTCACAATCCTACCAATATGATTGATGTCATTTTGTAGATCAAGGAATTTGTCACAGAGCAGTTTAAAAGCTTATTTCAAGGTCACCCACCTGATAAGTAGCAGAAGCATTATCAAAATCAATTAGTCTTACTCTAACAATAAATTATCATGATATCTGCTCTGGAAATGCCCAAGTTTCTTGCAGTCCCTGGAATTAGCATATTTAAGATTAAAATAATCTTTTGAGTCTATATATGTATCTACAAGTAGATATTTTTTATGAACACAACATTATAATTTGAATTCTGAAAACAGTAGTCCTTACCCACTCTGAACTTAATCAAGACACAAGTATTAATTTTTCGATGTAACATTTATATTTTCATATTTCCTTCTATATTCGATCGCGGTGACCCATGCTAACAAAATTCAACTGTGTCAGCATTTTTAGTATTGAATCTCATGTTTATCATTTTTATTTTTAAGCTGCCCTCATAATAGCACTGATTTGGTTGTAATAGACTATAAAAATGTCTTTATTACAACACATCACACTCTGGGACCAAAATGTCTACCTGCAGAATCGTTTGAGTCTAGGAACATGCTTGCCATATCGTCCTAAATGTCAAGCCCACAGTCGTTTGGTAATGGGGGAGGAAGCAGTCAGTCATTCTTGCTATAACTTCCATAGTGGGAGCCCAGGGTAAGTGTTGGTGGCACCTAAGGACACTACCAGCAAGAAGGCAACAAGAGGCCAGAGGAGAGAGGGCAGGAGCAGTGCATGGGCCACTTGGCCAAGATCCTCCCTGCCTCAGTGCTCACAGAGGGTCAGACTGAGAGTGACTGCTGTTAAGAGAAATGAATCAGAGTTCCCCTGGCTGCCAGACCACACGTGGGCACTACAGCTCAAAAACACTGCCCTGTATTTTCTCCTTGATGTGTTCTGAGGTTTCACTGGAACTCCCACACCAGATCATTCGGAAAGCAATACAACCTGGCAACCACCCCACCTGCCTTTATCACACAGCTTTTAGATTGAGCTCTGGGCACCAAGAGGTTTGACCTGAAGCTTTGCCCCTGCTGCAGAAATTAACAGAAAAATAATTGTAATCTTAACGAAAGTTTCAAGGATAATGCTAAAAATCATTAAATACTTTTTTTTGAGACTCTCTCAATGATGTCTTCAAGGAGAAATTAAAATTAAGTATACACTTCAAAATGAACCACACAAATAGAGGAATATGATGTGTGTTTTCATCTGAATGAAATGTCAAGAGGTTTCATATGTCAAAGAATTTTTTTCTTAATATTTTGCTGTGCCTATTCCTTTCTGTCTGAGAAAAGTGGGTAGAATTTTTGTATATTTAATTTTTTTGACAGAATAGTTCTGAACATTAGACAAGCTTTTCTTTTTTTTTTTGAAGCATACAAACTTCATGCATTTCTTATAAACAAATTTAGAAACACCATGATTCCTCTCCCTCTACTCTCCCAAGTTTATCAACACCTAGACAGAGGTGAATATTTGGGTTGATTTGTCCAAAGACTTTTATAGCTGAAGATGTTATTCAACACATAGTTAGACAAATAGCATTTAATAGGAAGAGTTCCTAGATTAAATATTGGCTGAAAAAATTGGGGGACAGCTAGTTTTTGTATCTCATAAAAATGGTAATGCAACAATTAGCAGGGTCATATTATAAAGCACAGGCTTTACTCAAGCTTAATGGATCTAAGGATAAGCATTTATCAGCAAGGAAGGATTTAGCATAAATGACATGTAAATGAATTGATGACTGATCATAAATTAATTTTAGTGCTGAAGATGTAATAGAGACACAGCAAGATGCCACTTTATCATGGTATTTTACTGCTTGGTAACGTTTGAGCAACAACTTAATGTCTTATGTGCAGTTCTTTCTTAACAGTTTGAATAAATTTGGGATTTTTTTCTGTTCTTTTAGCAATTTTAAACCTAAGAAATTTGGAAACACTAAACATGTAAACATAAATAAATTTAACTATGTGACAAATTCATTTTTCATTAAATGCTTAAATATGTATTGATTATGTTTGGAGCAATAACTTGTCCAATGGAAATGGATTGCTTATAATTTGTAAAGCCTCTAGCTGAGCTATTTTTACCTGGTGTTCATTTTTAATTTTCATGTTTGTATTTACATTTTTTAAAGAAAGCCAGTTATCAAAATTTAATTCATGAATCCATCTTTTTCCTTTTCATCTAATCATTGTCTTCTACTCTTTTTTGTTGGGGAGGGAGGTAATTGTACACCAAAATCTTCAATTTATTCTTGGTGTTTAAACGGGAAAAATGGTAGCCACTGAATGGTGAATCAGTAAATGTTACATAAATTACAGCAATTTTATGGGAGGAGTCTTAGTATATGTTATATGCTTTATGTTTTTTAAAAAATATTCCCCAGTAATGTACCTGTTCTATATCTCTTAGGCAAACTAAGGGAAGTGAGGTATGGAAGCTATAGCACAGAGGGGCAGGAAGACAAAGGGAAACAGAGAGAAAATGTATTTTCCCCTGTTTTTTGTTCCTTGCTGTCCATCTTGAAGACATGAATACCTGCACTAGAAGGAGGAGGCCCTTTCCTCTCCTTAGCTTGGGGTCTTGGGTTTCCTACTGCCCTGGGTGGCCAAGTATCTCTGACACATGTCTCTTCAACTCAGAAGCCATCTCTTTAGTCTCTTTGCTCTTTTGGGAATATTACATATAATGCATTATATATATATATATATATATGTATATATAAAATATATATAAAATAGTGTTTCCTATGTAGCTGATGTCCTTTCTGCATTGAACGATCCTCACTTGAAGCACTGTCTGCCATGTTGCTTTCTCTTCCCAGAATAGAGAAACAAAGCATCAGGAAATCCTCATGAATAAATGGATTTCTATAGTCCTGGCAAGATTGGTTCAAAATGAAGAGAAAGATCAAAGACATAAAGGCAGGGAAGTAATGAATTTGTTTAAGGTATAGCGAATGTGTGTGTGGAAATCCTCAAATGAAGGATGCACTGTCGCACAGAGTGTATTTTTGGGGAAAGTTAGGCTAATTCTCTGTTAGGTGGTCCCAAAGGATGGCATTTCTTTAGGGAAGAAATCACACCCAAAATATTAATTGCCACCTAATGTAAATTTATTGTCTTAACTTGAATAAGACATAGCTAAATATAATTATCCAAATGTATCAAAGCATAGTCAAGATACATAATCAGGTATATTTTATTATATAAACGATATTTCATTATATAGTAAAATTATATACTAGTATATTATTTATTATTGTTTTCTTCTCCATTTTGGATGCTTTTGTCACTGCTTCTATCATTGTCCAAGGAATCAATGAGTTGACTAACATTATATTCTTTGTTTAATAATTTTCTTGGAGTTTTTATGAGGATAGTCTTCCTGTAACTAAAATAAGTTCCTTTCTAGGAAGTTATACATCAAATAGAATCACACATAGAGTTTACAGTGAATAAGGAAAATATTTCAGACACTTAATCCAAGATGTACTTTATTGGTTTGATTTCTACTGTATAGTGTATTTGTATAAGAAATATGAAACTGAATGAAAGTTTATCTCCTATTATACAAAATTCTGTGTGTTGAAGAGGAAATATATAAATGCAAGGAAGTGTAATGCAAGGGAAGAAAAACTAATGTGCTATTGCATTTACAGTGTTTAGGAGGAAAAGGAGGGACAGAGATTGATTTTTCCCAAGATGAAATTAAAGGTAGGGTAGAATTAAGATAATAAAGAAGATTGTATTTCTTTTAGAATTTAGTGATTGGAGGTTTCTACTGAAGTTGGTAGCAATACAAGTATATCCAAGGAGTGTGAGGTGATGTGTAGGTGAGATCAGGAGATTGCACTAGCTGTAGGTGGAACTGCAGCTGCAAAGGTAGACTGGGCTGGATGCTTAAGGGTCCCAAATACCTAACTGGGGGTTTGGGCATTGTATTGGCAAACTAGGGAAGGCCTTAAACAGTGGAACAAACGTGCATGATACATGCTTCTGAATGATAATTCAGAAAACAAAGGGGAAGACAGAAGGATAGAGAAGGAAGTCAGATAGGAGTTTAGGAGTGAATTGGATGCTAAGAATAGAGAGATGCTTGTTTGGAGAGTTAAGAGCAGACATTTAGAAAAGCAGAAAAGAGCTCATGGAAAGGATTAAAGCTGAGCTTGTCAGTGTTTCCAAACTATCCCCAGTTCTAGAGTTTCATATTCTTTTATGACCACTCACTGAATCACGTTGATTTTTTTCTTATCTACCAGAGCTTTATATTGCAAGGCCTACTGCATCATTTCTTCTTTCATTTGGGGCTGTTGGTCCTTGACTTGTGATTATTAACTCAGAAACGATTCTCTCGGAGGAGGCTCAGTTGCTGGTGTTATCTCAGCTTCCTTGCAGTGGTCTGTGTCAAGGGAATTTATTTGGAGAGTAAAAAGTGTATCTTTGTACTTCTAGCAAGTAGAATCAGAATTCTATCTTTTTCTGCTACACTTAACACCCTTTTAACTTCTCGGATCATTCTAACCCCTTCAGTTTCTGTTTTCTCTGCCTTGAAAGTGCATGGAGCCATGTTATTGTATCTTGGTCCCTTGTCTAAAATTAGAAAGACTGCATCATGGCAACAGGCCTAACTATACTGTTGTCTTAAATATTGAAGAAAATAGAAAAAAATCCATAACATTTGACTTACATGTCTTTCATGTAAATACATATTTGCTTTACTTAGAAATCTTAAATTAGCTTTTTATAAATGTTTCTGCCTTTCTAAAAAAATGAGCCAACTTAAGTATTATTATTTTTATTATTTTTATTTCGTAGTTAAGTACATAGTATGTTCTTTTCTAAGCAAAAATATAATCTTGCAAATGACTTGCTAGAAAATTAAGAATAAAAATTATTTCTCCTATCTTTACAATTTGTAGCAATTTACATGTAAAGCTGTCATTGCTTTCCTCTATTATGTTGCACTTTGTGGAAAAAATATCGATGCTGGCAATGTTCTTTATAAAGTTTTTTTTTAACATAAAAATGCACTTCTTAAAATAATTAAAAAGAATGATCATTGAGATAAATACAGCTTTTATAAAAATGTAATTCTTGTGTTGTAAGTATGTTTGATTTTGTTGATTTATTTACTTGCAAATTTTTGTTGTTACTTTATGAGCAACTTCATTTTAAAATCTTGAAATATTCTAGCCCTTCTATAATATACGCATATCTACAGTATATGAGTATATGGGTTTTCATGGAGATTATTACTGAAATCTGAGTTCAAGCAAAATATACTGTTTCTTCATGTAAGTCCTAAATTGATTTAAATGCATATAATTTCTTTCAATAAAGGTGTTCTTTGAATTATAGGAAATGAAAGTATATAATCACAGTTCTCCTGGAAGGTGATCTTGTGGTATAATTTGAACAATGTGAAAATCATACCATATGAAACAGGTTTTGTTCTTGGGCTAAAAACAGATAACAGGTTTTATTTTAGCTTCATTCTTCTGCACTAGCCATGTTTAAAACAAGGAGGTCATGATGATACTTCAGGGAAGAAGCGAGGAGTTAAGGCAGCCTACTTGCTCCTGAGTATAGTGTGTACAAGCAGATGAGATATCCAATATGAAAAACTCACTAGACAACTACATTTGTTTTTAGGTTCAATGGTAAATGGATGGGGCTCTGCATCTGATGAGGATCGTAACTTTTCTAGTCATAGATCTAGTGTAGGTAGCTCCTCAGATGGCTCCATCTTTGCCAGCGGCAGTTTTGCACAAGCACTGGTGGCAGCAGCAGATAAAGCTGGTTTTAGGCTGGATGGAACCAGCCTTACAAAAACAGGTTGGTAGACTCCCAAGTGAACACTCTTTGCATGACAGAATCTTGTCCTTTGGGCACTCACCCCCCTTTTTTTTCTCTTGTTCTTTCTCCTCAGTGAGTCTAACCACAGGGCTTTCTTTAATGTGCATGGCCATGGTTTGGATGCTCTAGTATCAGAACTCCCCTCTGCTGCTAGTTTTGCAGAGCCAAGAACAGGCTCCTGTTCACCACCTAATCTCCCATATTGCCTTTTTCCTTCAGAGCTCTGCTGATTAATTGGAATATGCTTCCTTTTTATATTACAACAAAGCCGCAACTAAGATTGCCATTAAATTTTCAATAACTCACACTTTTCAAAATCCTCACACAATCAATAATGTGCACAGTGATTAAAATTGTTCAGCTTTTATCTCCAGTGCCTTCCTTTGCCCCATCTCTTTCTGCAAATGCATTTTCTGGGAAGGCTTTCTCAGCATGAGGTGCTTGGGTCTAAGACTGTCGCTCTGTCAGTTCAAATGGCTGATGGTCTTATTAATTGTTTGGCTAAGATTTTAATACAATAATTTATTATTTGTTTTAAAGGATGCTAATTAAAGATACACCTACTGCATTTGCGAGTTGAATAAAATGATGACTAGATGTGTATTACTCTTTAAAGTAATTTAATTTTGCTGTCTGAGAGTAATAAGTAACAATATAGAAGACTAATTATGTAATTTTTCATGTGCTGCTAAGTAATTTGTAATCATTTATTGGGCTGAAACAGAATAACTTTGGCATGATACATGCTCTTATATTTGTATGGATACTTATTAACTGCACATTTAGGAAGGTTCTAAAATGAACTGAGCTACCATACAAAACAAGCTAATGAAACATTAAGTACATTTTTGAAGTCTTAATAGTGTTCAAGTAGTAAAGAAAAGAAAAATGATTTTGACCCTTCACTAAACTCCCAGGTCATAAAAATGAGTCTGGGAAATGTTATTTGGATCATACCATCAATATTTCTTTTTAGCATGCATTAGGTATCTTCAAATGAGAAACATTTTCCAAGCACAAGCATTGCAAAGGTTTATTTTTCATATAGCATCCAAACTAAAATATGTTGTAGTATACTGTTATTTGAATTTTCTTGCTTTAAAAGGCATAAGTCAGAAATTTTATATTGCCTGAATGCTTTTTTTGTAGCACTAGCTGTAAGAGGAGCAGTAAGAAAGTGCAAGGAAACTAATAAACTCCTAAGTGTGTTTGTTGCATGTATGCTGATAGCTAATAAAGCATTAAGCAATATCATGTCACATTGACTTAAGAAAATATAACTACATATAATTGTGTGTGAAATGAAAACATGCATAAGAGAAAAATACAGGAACATAAACCAGACATCTCTCTCACCGTAATAAACACAGTATTAAAATCATAATCTGATTAAAATTTGTTAGCTAACCTTTTCCCAGAATAAATTTCCCTGCACATTTACACTCAACCACAAGACAAGTACATAGCACATTTTTTCATGAGAATTTGGAATTTTCTTGGGTACGATAATTTTCATCAGAAAACACCTATTGCACTTTGAATATACAAGGTGATTTTATACTGCTATAATGTTATTGAGTTTCTGCTAAAAACTAAAGGTAGAATTCATCATATAGTGCATAGGTGATAAGGTCAATTTAATAGATGTTTCTGAGCAGACTTTTCTTGTAAAATTTCAAATGTAATTACTACTGGGCATTTTTCAGAGAAAATTTGCCAAATTCCAAGGTGAAAGTTGATTAAACAAATAGCACAGTACACAATTCACTTCAGAAGTAGCTTAATTTTAACAAGTGAAAACTTCATGAATGTGCAAAAGTCTATGAAAACATCACTAGCACTGTCCATATTAAAGAAAGCCATAATTAAGCAAGATTGAGTTTTTGGTTGCTGGTTGGTTTTATGTGGATTTGTCTGAAACTTCTTGATAAATGGGTGGTTGCTACCTTATCAAAACTGGACAAAATATCTGCAACAGAGTGTATTTTTTATAGAAATGCACCAATATTTGATATCTTCAAGTGGCATCTGCAGATAGGCTTATAGGTTAGTCCTAGAAAGAGCAGAGGCATCAGGCAGCAGAATCAGTGTATTGTAATGACATTCTCTGTACCCCATCCCCCTTGTTTTCTTTCTAGGAAAAGCTTTTCCCTCCTCTCAAAGACCTCGACCCACCAGCCCATTTTCTACTGACAGTAATACCAGTGCAGCCGTGAGTCAAAATCAGAGGCCTAGGCCCACTAAAAAACACAAGGGAGGGCGAATGGACCAACAACCAGCAATGCCTCATCGAAGGGAAGGAGCGACAGATGGTAGGTTCACTTCCTTTCCTAGTGTTTCCTCACTGATGAGATGTGTACCCTGTGGCCGTTAACTTCCATTAGAGTAGCGATGGCAGACTAGGCACTGTCTCCTTGTACAACATGGCAGACACCTGGCAATGCGGTCTTGCTTAACTAAAACACCCTCACACTGGGGTTCAGGATCCCAACATATGGATTTGGAGTGTACACAAACATCTAGTCCATAACCAAGGGGAAGCAAACTTCTCTTAAAAAACCAAATGGTTTTTGGCTTTGGGGGCACATGATCTCTGGCCCAACTATTCAGTCCTTCCACTGTTACAGGAGTATGACTAAAAAATTAAATGAATGGGTATGAGTGAGTCCTATAACACTCTACTGACAAAACAGGTAGTGGCTGGATTTGGTCTATGAGCCATAGTTGGCTGAACTTATACATAGCATCCAATCTTTGAATGTTTGGTCAAACACTACTAGTTTCAGGAAATACAATATTGCTAGAAAAGGACTATATTCAGTAATGAGTATTTTATACACAGCATGATCCATTTCTCATATTTTCAACTTAATTCTTCTTTTTATTGTTGTTAATGTTTATTTAAAAATCAGAGTTACAGAGCAAGAGCGAGAGCAAGAGATCTTCCATCTACTAGTTCACTCCCCAAATGGCTGCAATAGTCGGGCCTGGGTCAGACGAAAGCCAGGAGATTCATCCAGGCAGGGATCCAAGCACTCAGGCCATCTTCTGCTGTTTTCCCAGGCACATTAGCAGGGAGTTGGATTGGAAGTGGAGTATCAGGGACTTGAAGCAACACCCTTATGGGATGCAAGCTGTTACGGGTGGTGGCTTAACCTGCTGTACCACTACATGGCCCCAATTCTTGTATCTTTTAAAATATGAATACAACTATTTACACTGAAATTTTAAAGATGTTACCTAATGTACTTAAAATAGTATAATTTCAGACCCAAAAGTGAGTTTATTCCCCCCATCTCCACAATTTCCTCTACAGGCACACAAATTTATCCAGAAGTAGTTCTACAAAATACTAACCTAACTGCACATTAGAACTTTCTGAAGATTTGGATTTAATTGTTTAATTTTGAAGCTTCCATAGTGAATCTAATGTCCATTTGGTTTGCGGAATCCATGACCTGATACTTAGCACTCTTCAGGCTTATTATAGGACAGAATGAGGCTCAGTTTGAAAAGATAAAAGTATTTGTGCTTCAGTGGTTTACAGAGAGAGAGAGAAAGAGAGAGAGAGAGAGACTTTGGCATTTTTATTTTGCTTTCTTTTGTCATCTGATAATGCTAGGAAAACTTAAAAAAACAAACAACCTTGTTTTAAAAGCTTTCAGGCTTATGTTTTCCTGCTTTATTTCATTGGGAAGTGTTTTTCCATGGAATATGAAGGTTAGGCTACAACTGAGATTTTGATTCCTTGTAAATAGGTCTCACCTGGTGAGCAAAAATTTACACTTAAAACAGTTTGTAGTCGCGACCTTACTCTTTAGCTTAAAAGGACTGCTATTCTAGCTATAAATCTGAAAGTCAATCGTTTTATATGTTTCCTGCTCTGAATATTGTTGAATGAGAAAACAACTTAGGTATATATTTTTCTACATTTTTTCAGAAATATTTCAACACCATATGTAGAATATGTGGAGATATAAAATGTAAATCAACAAAATAGATCACTCTCTTCCTAAAATACTATTATTTCAGGTTTTTTTAGAATGTCTGCTTAAAGCAGGTTGCCTCCTACTTTATGGTATAAATATTATATTTCATATCTGCTTTTAACCTAGAAACCAAATTGCATCTTTTAAAAAATCAAACAGCTTCCTAAAATCTCAAACTTCCTCAAATTCTAAAAAGGGCTTATGTATCGTTAGCAATTATGTTTTGGAAATAGTGAGATTTTGAAGGAAATTTTGGCTCATATATCTTCCCAAGTGTTTGATCCAAAGGCATTTTATTTATGATACAAGCTTTTGAGTGGAACTGTGCAGATTATCCTTAAAAATATTGTGATTTTACAACAAATGCATATGCCACAGCATTCATGTGATATGAATCCATCAGTCAGGAATAATTTTGTAACATTTTACAGGAAGCATTTGCATTATAGATTTTACAATAGTGTTTTATGAGTATATTAATTAGGGTAATTATTGCTAACTGCTCTACCAAAGAACCTTTAACCTTTGCTTGGCATGGGGCAATTTTCTCTTTCATTGACACAATCATCTATAAAGATCAGATGGTTCCTCTCTAAACAGTAATGTAAGGCCATAGGCCTCTTCAGTATTCAGAGGCTATCATTTTGAAGGTCAGAAACTTTCATGATTTCTGAGCTAAGGGAAGCAGAAGCTGGGTGGCCACTGGGCAGTTCTAGTGGCAATGGCACATGTCGTTTCTCATGTGATTGCCAAGAATTCTGTCACATGTTGTCAAACTATCTTCCCTGTGTCCAGTAAGAAGAAATGCATCTCAAATGCTATGCAAGACGTCACACAAAACACAGGCATGATCTTCTCCCTTGAGTAGTCTCTCCTAAGTAGGCATTGATGAATACAGATCTTTGTCATTTGCATAGTAAGTCATATCCTACTCTTTGGAGCAGATACACTGACCAGTGCTTAACAACAGAAGGCACATCTCTACCCCCATCAACCTGCTTTCCCTAGATTAATTCAGAAAAAGTGCTATGTTTGCAGCACTGCCACATATTAGTTTTATCTTTGAGCAAGTTTTATATATATATATATATATATATATATATATATGTGTGTGTGTGTGTGTGTGTGTGTGTGTTTATATATATTATATATTATATATATATAATTCACTCATTACTCATGTAAATATTTATTAAGTGTATACCATCTGGTAGGCATCATGGACCAAACAAATGAAATCCCTTGCCCTCCAGGAGCTAACAGTTTAATGGGAGAAGATCAGTAAAGACCAGCGTAAACTCATGAGTGAAGGATGCTCAGTCCCATGGGGATAAATGAAAGGGAAGGACTTTCAGAAGACAGGGCTAAGGAGAGGGTACTTCTACATAGGATTCTCAGGGATGGCCCTCATAAGAAGGTGACATTTAAGTGAGGATTGGTAAAATATAGTGAAAGAACAATGGTGATATTTGAGAAAAAGTCTATCAAGGAAATGAGAACAAAAAGTGAAAACCTAGGGCCTAACAGAAGAAAAGGAAGGGGAGCAGTGTGTGGGGAGCCAAGAGAGCAACAAAATAGAATACAAAGGCAAACATGCACCAACGTTTGGAGAACCTGATAATGATGTTGTCTCATGCAGTACTTTAGTGTGTATACTTGGATTATGTGCATGTGCTTTAAACAAATCAGTCTTGCTGTGGTGTTGTGATATACAAAATGGGGCAAAGCTGTAAGCATACAGATCACATAGGAGATTATAGAGGCAACATAGGAACTAGATGATGGTCACTCGTACCAAGATAGAGTCGGTGGAAGTGATGAGAGAGATGGGATTCTGGGGAGAGAGCTAACGGGATTTGTGGATGAAATTAATACAGGTTGCAAAGCAAGGATGTTAAGATTATGCTGAGGGTTTGGACAGCTTGAAGAATAAAATTGTTGTTAACTGAGAAGAAACTACAGAGAAAATATATTTCAGAGATTGTCATTGAGAACTTAGTTCCAATGTGTGAAATTTGGAAAGTTTGCTAAATATGTAATCGAAGTGTTCGGTGTAGATTTGGTTATCTAAGTCTAGCGTTCATAGGAAGAGAAAGGCAGTCTGGAGATACTTGCATTTAATTTCATCATGCTTCCATTTTCTTACTTAATAATGAGTACAATAATGACACCTGTGCCATTGTGTGCCTGACAGTGGCTAATCCTGAGTAGGCCAGTAAAAGATTCTTTAGTGAATTGATTTTTGTTGAAATGAATCCACATGGAAATGAATAGTAAATTAAATTTAAGTTAATGTATTTGATTGTATACTTTATTTTTCCAACAACCATTTTTAATTCTATCTTTTTCAATTTTTTAATTCATGGTGCATGCAATATCTTTTCTTCTTAGAAGATACAAAATCCAAGGCTATTATTTAATTATTAAGCTATATAATTTTGGATTAAATTAAACAGTAATCAGAATTTTAGCTGGCATAAGCAGATGGCATTTTGGCCATTTTAAAAATTAATCTGCCCTAATGGAGAATAAAAATCAATCACAGTATCTGTTATTTTGGAAACAAACATAATAATTTCTTCTCACTGGCAGTCCAAGTTCAATAATTCACATGAAATAGTTCATTTGAATTTATAATAATACATAGTGAGAGAAGTCAGTATTGAATAGAAAGGAAACACTAAGATCATTTTATTGCCCAATAAACAGATTTCCTCAATATCGGGTTAGTGCACTGTTCTAGTAGAAATATTCTGAATGCAACTTTGTTGTCCCAGAGACCTTGCTGCCTTCAATACTTAGTAGAATGAGGACATCCAGAACTGGAATGCTGCTCCAGAGAGCTCCCAGAGCAGATGCTGGAGAGCATCATTGCCAGTTTCATTGTGAATAATATCATTTTGTTCTTCCATAAGAACAGAAAGCTTGTTAAGAAAGTCTTTAACAGGTTCATCTTAGCCTTTCTTTAATGAAGCTACCTTTTTTATACACAAATCTTATTGCTTTCCCTTTTTAAATTCCACAAACAAAATGTTCTTATAAATAAGAGTGCATTTACAAAATGTCCTGGCATGGTAATAATTGCATATGTTATGTATAATATCCTCTACTACAGAATATATTATAAATGGGGTTAGTTTTTATGAATAATAGAATAACCAAAACTGAAGGTGAGCAAAGATGTGGAAGAAAATTTCAAAATCTTCAACAGTGTAATTTCAGAACTAGTCTAATACTTAGGGGAGAAAGAGACAACTATGGTCTCACAACAGAAGACACTCAAAATAGAAAGGTAAGGATTTGAAGAGCTAGTTAAAAAGAACATGAGAAATTAGCTGATACTTAAACTTTTAATTTTTTTCAAATCTGGTATTTAACTTGAAAAGCTTTTATAAAATTATCTGTTCCACTAAATCTCAAATTTCCATGATACATTATCTACTCTAGTACCATAAAGCATATTCAATCTGTACTCTGAACATTGGTTATTATTAAAATTACTACATTGAAAGATTATAATATATTAGTTGTAACTCATTAGCTAACTCATGAAATGAACAGCCAGAATTAACTGTCAAGCAGAATGTTAATTACATTTAATAAATGCTGGCTTAATCCTTTGCCTGTTACTAAATGTGCCACCTGCATGGGTAAAGGCAGTCGTACATTGCATATGATATGGCCTATAGTTCTTAATTTCCCCAGGGTGTTAGTGCCCACGGAGTTGGGCAGGAAAGCTTTGGTTCTCCCTAGGGCCTTTTAGCACAGTTGCTAGAGTTTTTAGTGATCTTGTGTCATAGTGTTTCTACTTGGGTGGGTGGGAGTGAACATAGACTGCAAATGGAGAAACCAGAAAGTGCCCTTTAACCTTAAATGTGAGCCTCAATGTGCAATTGAAAACACTGTCCACATTTAGCAGTTGGATAAAACCAGTCAGTTTTATCTCAAAGATGCTGTGACCAAAAGGCAACAGAGAGGTTGATAATATGCATTCTTGATATCAATAGTTGATTTTTACTTTTCTAAACTTTCTTTTGCATGGCTGATAACCTGTATGATGAGGGCAAAGATTTTCTTCGACTTGAACTAAAACCTGTATTTTTTCATTAAATTCTAGTCCATTCTAAATATTATTCAAAATTTTTAGATCTTCCACCACCACCAGACCCCCCACCAGGTCAGGGTTTAAGGCAGCAAATAGGCCCGAGCCAGCATGCTGGTAACGTGGAAAACTCAACAGAGGGAAAAGGAAGCTCACTAGAGAGACAACATGCAGCCAACTTAGAAGACACAAGGAGCTCCTTGGAGTGTCCAGCTAGAGCCTCCCTAGACTGGCAGCGACAAACCCAGGAGTGGATAAGCTCTACAGAACGCCAAGAAGATATACGGAAAGGCCCACACAAACAAGGTGTCGGAACAGGTGTGTTCTGCACGGTCCCCAGGAAGTATGGACTGTTACCAATTTCTTTCCCTCTACCAGGTATTTTAGAAATGGCAGTTATTTAAGGGCATCTGAAATACAATTGCCTTATGTCAGTAACCAAGGTGGGAATTCACCAGCAGAGCTAACCAGCACATGCCTAAAGGTGAATTCCAATAAAACCTTCCTCGGGTTAGCCTCTTCATGGGGTCTTTGAGCTTCAGAGACTTCCAGGCCTCATCAACAGTGCCCAGGAGACAATTTGATTCTTTTGCTTTTTAATATTAGACCAAGTATTTTTAAAACTACTACGTGGTCCCCACAGCGGCTCTGTAGGCTAATCCTCCACCTGCGGTGCTGGCACACTGGGTTCTAGTCCCGGTCAGGGCACCGGATTCTGTCCTGGTTGCCCCTCTTCCAGGCCAGCTCTCTGCTGTGGCCCAGGAGTGCAGTGGAGGATGGCCCAAGTGCTTGGGCCCTGCACCCACATGGGAGACCAGGAGAAGCACCTGGCTCCTGCCTTCAGATCAGCGCAGCGCGCCGGCCGCGGTAGCCATTGGAGGGTGAACCAACGGCAAAGGAAGACCTTTCTCTCTGTCTCTCTCTCTCACTGTCCACTCTGCCTGTCAAAAAAAACCTACTACGTGTCACCTTTTGTGTCAGTCTAATCTTGGTCTCCAAGTAATTTGTTCATTTTGGCTGAAGTAATGAGTTGTTTGCAAGGAGAACTCAATGCAGTCGTATGGGTGAATTAACTGAAATTATAGAGTTTCAACTAAATGCCAAATCACAGAATGCTCAAGCTAGGTTAAAATGGACCTGCGCTTTCTCCAATTGAATAAACACAGTTGATTGTTAACACTGAGATGGGAAAGCTCCGATTTATAAATCAAGCTTCCTGAAAGTGTTACAAAATAAGTTACATGGTTATTGGTTGAAAAAAAAAATGTTTTGGAGGGATGGGCACCATGTGAGACAGATGTAGACATCCACTTTCTGGAAGATCTCTTCTCACTTTAGATTTCTTTGAGTGTTCACACACACACATATACAACTTTTGAAATGTTTTCTTTATTCATGTACTCATTGGGACCCAATCTTTTCTAGCTATGTTTTTCCCTCATGCATTTTCCACAGTTAGGTTATGGAATTCAAGTTTATTTGTGCAATTGCCAAAGGATGGTAATTTCAGTATCCAAATTTAGTGATCTAGTAAGGGGGGCAAGGATTTTCTTCAACTTGAACTAGACCCTGTATTTTTCATTAAAATTTAGTCCATTCTAAACATTATTGAAATTTTTTAGATCTTCCACCATCACCCGAATCCCGACCAGGTCAGGGATTAAGGCAGCAATTAAGGCTTTTAGAGAAAAGCCCCTGTGATCCTTATCATTAAAGACAAACTAAGGAGAGAAATAGTAAGTTTAGCCTACGTTTTATTGATCATCTAATCACTTAAGCATAGCCCATACTTGAAAAGAAAAAAGCAGAGTAATGAGGTTGATTGAATGGGAGACAAAAGAATAAAGACAATTTTTTCTTATTTCAAAGCATAAAATTAGTATTCTTTTTATGTATTGTCTCTACAAAAATCTCAATGCATAATATTAAATAATAACAATTATTATAAAAATGTGTAGGTTTTTTCTTTTAACCCAATGTGGAGAATCTTATATTTGTGTCCCAAGAGAAAACAGAAATACAAGAAGCTTACTTTATAGCTCTTCATCTAAATAGAGAAAATTTCATCATCATGTAAATTAAAACAAAAAACTATGTTCCTTCATACTTAATGGGAAAATTAAATTGGAGCCTTGTTGAACTCCAGAAAGTATTCTGATATACTTTTACTAAGCAAACTATGGTTCATTATATGCAGTGCTGTTTTATAATGAATTTAAATTTTGCAAATAATATATAACAATGTACACTTATCCCAAGATCTCTTTTCATTTAATCCTGCTTCAGTTCCTATTGTAGGAAATGTTGTTTGCACATGGAAATTCCTTTAATATCCGGGACTGATTACAACTTATGATTTTCATTTTACTAAAGCAAGAAATGGTAAAATAGTCTCTGAGATCCACATTTTTGTGTTTTCAGTGTGTGTTTCCTGCCACGGGCAGTACGGCTTACCCGTTGGTGTTTCTTTTCTCTTTCAGAGGAGGCTTTGGTGCCCTACAGTAAGCCCACCTTCCCATCTCCAGGCGGCCACAGTTCATCAGGAACAGCTTCTTCTAAAGGATCCACTGGACCTAGGAAAACCGAGGTGATGAGGGGAGGCCACCAGCGTAATGCCAGCGACCTTCTGGACATGGGCTATATGGGTTCAAATAGTCAAGGACAGTTTACAGGTGAATTATGTAAGTGCTTTCAGCCCTTTAAGAGGCCATTGTGATTCAGAAAGAATATTTTATTAATAATAGTGCCCTATTAAATGAAATCAAAATAAATTAAAAGCTTCCTTTATTAAAAAAAATTCCTAATTTTGAACAAGTTTTGGCATTACTTAGACCTTTGCTATCCACAGCTGTTAGTTAAATAAATATTTTTGGTATTTTAATTGTTTTTCTGCTTGTTTTTTAAAGTTATTTTTTAAAAGGTTGAGTTATTTTATTTGAAAGTCAGAGTTACAGAGAAATCTTCCATCCTCTGGTTCACTCCCCAAATGGCAGCAACAGGCCGAGCTGAGCCTGTCTGAAGCCAGGTTCCAGGAGCTTCTTCCAGGTCTCCCATGTGGGTGCTGAGGTCTAGGCACCTGGGCCATCTTCTGCTGCTTTTTCAGGCGCATTAGCAGGGAGCTGGATTGGAAGTGGAGCAGCCAAAACTTGAACCAGTGCCCATATTTTGTTTTTAAAATAAGAGTAACTGACAAGCAGAGTGACAAAGAGAGCAGAAAAACAAAAATCTCCCATCCACTAATTCACTTTCCCAAAAGATTGCAGCAGCTGGACTGGTCCAGGCCAAAGTCAGCAGCCCAGAACTCCATCTGGATCTCCCACTTGGGTGGCAAGGCCCAAGCACTTGTGCCATCTTCCACTTCTTTCCTAGGTGCATTTTCAGGGAGCTGGATCAGGAGAAGGATAGCTGGGACTTGCACCGGCACTCTGATATGGGATGCTGGAGTTGCAAGTGGCACTATACCCAGCCCCTCCAAATTTGTTTCATACTGTAAAAAAAATGACCTTAAATCAGTTAATCTGTTAAATCACAGTTAACTGTAATTGACAGCAGTTAAAAATAATCTGCTTTGTGGTTTTCTTTGTCTTTTTTTACTCCTTATGCCACAAAAAAGACTGTGTGTGAAGGAATTTCTCTCCTGTTAGCTGGGTTAGATAATGCTGGCTGTAACAATCATGCTAGATGGTTTTCATCTGGGCTTTAGGGTACAGTGATGCAAAGGAACGATGATGTTGGCAAAGTCTCATCAAGTACAATTAGCACTGCCTGAAAACCGATTCTGGCTGTTCGTTTCATGAGTTAGCTAATGAATTACAACTAATATAATCTTGTAATTCTAGTTTTAATAAGTCATAATAAGTAATAACCAGTGCTCAGGTCGAATATGCTTTATAATCCTGGAGTAGATGATGTATCAAGGAAATTTGAGAGGCCACTGCTGTGGCATAGCAGGAAAAGCTGGTATTCTGCAGGTCCGGTATCCCATGTGGGTGCCAGTTCAAGTCCCAGTTGCTCCAGTTCTGATCCAGCTCTCTGCTATGGCCTGGGAAAGCAGTAAAAGATGGCCCAAGTCCTTGGGCCCCTGCACCCTGGTGGGAGACCTGAAAGAAGCTCCTGGCTCTGGATCTGCACAGCTCTGGCCATTGTGGCCAACTGGGGAGTGTACCAGCTGAGGGAAGGCCTCTCTCTCTGTCTCTGCCTCTCTAACTCTGCCTTTCAAATAAATGAATGAATCTCTAAAAAAAAGAAAAAAGAAAAATTTGAGATGCAGCATAATAGATCATTTTTAGAATTAAATATTGGATGTGAAAACATTGAAGGGTAAAGCATCAGCTAATTTCTTTCAATATCTGAAAAATATGTTGGCCTTTTGGTCATTTAAAAAACCATCTTAAGATTTCACTATGACATCTTTCTTGCTGCTCATTTTTTTTTCCTTCTGGGAATCAACATTGAAAAATTGATATTTGATTTTACTTAATTGGTAGCATCTTGATTATAATGTACTATGTATTTATAGTTTTGAATAAAAATTGGAATGTTGGTAGCTATTCTATTTTATAAATATAAAAAACTAGATAGCAGCCGGCACCGTGGCTCAGTAGGCTAATCCTCCGCCTTGCGGCGCCGGCACACCGGGTTCTAGTCCCGGTTGGGGCACCGATCCTGTCCCGGTTGCCCCTCTTCCAGGCCAGCTCTCTGCTGTGGCCAGGGAGTGCAGTGGAGGATGGCCCAAGTGCTTGGGCCCTGCACCCCATGGGAGACCAGGAGAAGCACCTGGCTCCTGCCATTGGATCAGCACGGTGCGCCGGGCGCAGCGCGCCTACCGTGGCGGCCATTGGAGGGTGAACCAATGGCAAAAGGAAGACCATTCTCTCTGTCTCCCTCTACTGTCCACTCTGCCTGTCAAAAATTAAAAAACAAACAAACAAACAAAAAAAACTAGATAGCAATGATAGGACTATCACAGTATGTCAAATTAAGGTCATAGTGGTTAAAACACTATTTTAGAATGCTCATATACCAAATGGTTATAATTGGCTTAAATCCCCAGCTGCAACTTCTAACTCCAGCTGTCTACTAATGCAGACCCTGGGAGGTAGAGGTGATGAGTCGAGTAATTGGACACTCTAGATGGCCAGGTCAAGGCCAAAGTGAACCAGAGAGTGAACAGAATATGGAAGCTCCCTTTTCTCTCCCCACTCCACTTCTCAGATAAATAAATCATTGAAGTCCTTTGTCTTAATTTCATCAGGAAATTTACCAATTGCTCTATTCAAAGGAAGAAGCTGAATATTTGCTTTTGCCTCTTTGAATTCATCTTAAGAAATACCATTGAGAAAACAGTTATAGGTTCTAATATTCTCAACCACTCAACTGATTCTATGACCTGAGAAAGCAAAGTTCCTCTGGAATCTATATTCTCATGTTACAAATCAGAATTCCTATTACGTGCACATCACAGATCATTTGAGGGATTGTGAGAGACAATGAAAGGAGAAATACTTCCATGTACGGAGTCATGACACGGCAGGTAAAGCCGCTGCCTGCAACATTGTCATCCCTGGGTTGCAAGTCCCTCTGCTTCACTTCCGATCCTGCTCCCTGCTAATGCACCTGCGAAAGCTGCAGAAGATAGTCCAAGTGCTTGGGCCCCTGCACCCACGGGGGCGCCCAGAAGAATCTCTTGGCTCCTGACTTAGTCCATTTGGGGAATGAACTAGCAGATGGAATATCGATCTGGATCTGATTTATCACTATAGTAGGCAGTCGATAATCTGATTAGTATAGATTTGTTTATAATTTTTAATAAGGATATATTTATTTATTGGAAAGGCAGAGTGACAGACACTGAGAAGCTTCCATCTGCTGATTCACTTCCCAATTTGCCCACAGGTTGGTATCAGTTATAGGGACACAAGTATTTCAACCATTGCCTGCTACCTCCCAGGTACAATAGTGGGAAGCTGGATTAGTAGTAGTGAGGACTGGAAGCAGGCATTCCGACACAGGATGTGTGTATCCCAAACAGCAGCTTACCCTACTGTGCCACAATTGCCACCTCATACATTTTTTTAGGATTTTCTTATTTATTTGAAAAGCAGAGAGAGAGAAAGAGGTCTTTCAACTACTGGTTCACTTCCCAAATAGCCACAATGGCTGGAGCTGAGCCGATTCGAAGCCAGAAGCTTCTTCCAGGTCTCCCACATGGATGCAGGAACCCAAGGACTTGGGCCATCCTCCACTGCTTTCCCAGGCTGTAGCAGAGAGCTGGATTGGAAGTGGAGCAGCCAGGACTCAAACCAGCGCCCAAATGGGATACTACAGGCATGCAGGCGGTGGCTTTACCTGCTACTCCACTGTGCCACCCACCCTACCCCACCCCTGCCTTGTAATTTTTGACTTGTAGCTCCTTGGATTTTTCTTTATCTTATATTTTGAAATATGGACTCTCAAAGAGCACAAAATAGCTCTTTCTGGAGGTTAAAGAACCTAATTCTATAGTGTTTTTTTTTTTCTTACCCTGTTCAGTTCCTTCAAGGAAAATTACTTAAATTTACAAACTCATAAAATCTGTTTCATGAACTTCTCTTCATTTATCACCTACATGCTTTGTTCAGGAAAAATGGAGTATTTTATTTCAATGTAAACTTGATTTCTGATTTTTTTTTTTATCTCTTTTTAGAGTAACTGAGAGGAGACATACGAAGCTGCTCTGAAGGACCATCAGGTCCGAACTCATGGAAGTGATGACACTAAACAGTGCAATGAACAATTTCTTTATTTATGTACTATTGAAAGAACTGCAAATGCAATGTAAAGACACACAGCCACACATATCCCACAGATATTTTACTTGTGTTCTTCTCTTAAGTACACCACCCACCTTAAACTCTTTCTTGTCAGGAGTATATAAAAAAGAAAGAAAACTCGCCCTCCAGGAACAAAAGGATTTCCCTCTGTATATAATTTTTTTTTGTGCATTGCTATGCAAGCTCACTCTTTTTAGCTCGGTTCATATTATTGTCTGTTCTTCTTGGTCTGTTGTACTATATGTGAATTAATAGGCTGTGGTGCCATATATTAACTTTTAATTGTGTAACTTTTATGTTTAAATTTTGCACTGCAATTTTATTTGGTGATAAGCACAAATCTCTACTCCTCATGACATGAAGAAAAAGACTGAATGTGAAGGGAGTTTCTGTACTGTAAGCTGGGTTGGATAATGCTGGCTGTAACCAATCATGTTCGATGGTTTTCATTTGGGGTATAGAATAGGAAGATGCAAAGGAACTATGGTGTTGGCAAAGTCTTCTTGGAACATTACAGACTGAAAGGTGGCTTTTACTATTGACAAAAGCAGGGGTCAAAAGAAGGAAGTTGAAGTCTTTAGACTGAATATGCATTAAAAGACACAGGTAGTAAAGATGTACTAAACTTGCTAAAATAAAATAATTAAAGTTTTATTCAGAATCAGCTTTACTGGTCATTGTGATTGACCCATCTGAGAATTGCAACAAGCAAAAGGAAATTATGGTATTTCACAAGAGCTGTATTTAAATACAGTTTTTGAAAATGCTAATGCTGAATTACCATAGTTACTCTCTCCAACTCATTAAGTCAGAAGATAAATTGAAGTTCCCCAAGGAAACAAGCAAAATGAACTCTAGAATATCTAGCAAATAGTTGAACCATTAGGACATACTCGAGCTGCTTCCAAGTGTAAACTCTATTGGAATATCGTGTTTCATCATTCTAATACATGTACAGTATACACTAGAGGATAGAGCTGCATCACTTAAATTCTTGACTTTCTTAAAAAAATTGCCATCTATCTGCAATTCTGTTTCATTCGATTAAGAAGTCAAGTTGATGCCACCAAATATTTAGCCAAATTGTAAGTGCTTAAAAAGCAGTGCTCAGAGTATGTTCAGTTCTCAGTAAGTAGATTTATTGAAATATTTTATGGTACATTCTCAGAAATTGGCTACCAACTAAAATACAGCTGACCCATTTTTTGAATGAGTAAATTGGAAAGAAAAATTAAAAAGGAGAAAAATGCATGTTTATACACTTTTTAAATAAAACCAAACCTTGTAAGTGGACATTAATGACAGCGTCCTGCCTCATTTGTTTTCACGACTTTGAAAACAAGAAGTTCCTGCACATCAGTCATGTATGCTCAAAATAAATGTGACTTTGAGAATGTTAGCTACTGTACATGTATAGTCAACTAGTCATGTAGAAGAGAACCTCCCTGAGATTTCCACTTGTGACATTTTCCCGTGTGCTACCCACACAATCTAAATTCAGTTTCCGTCTTTCTCCTGTTTTTCTTATGATATGTTTAGTAGTTGGTATTTGGAAAAATATTCAAGGTCAAATTCTAAAGTAGGTGACCCCTTTCGAAAGACAACTCACACTACCTGCGTTATTGGTTCGTCACCAATTTATGCCATGTTGTTGTAGCGAAAGATTACATAACTAAGTGATTCCACCTTTTTACCTGAGACTGCATCAGCACAGGCAAGCATGCAATGCCATGCTCATTAAGGGCCCCAACAACTTCTTGGTGCCATGTAGTTCATTTCTTCAATGAAGGGAAAATACATTCTGTGACACACTTATTAAACCCTTTATCAACTTTTCTACCATTAGTGCCTGAAGTTCAATGCAGTTTGATTTCTCTGGGACAGTGACTGGTAGGGGAGAGAGAGTTGCAAAGTTTCTGGAAAGCATGAAAATATACTTAGTCACACCTCTGGGAGGTGAGGGAGTCCTTTTTTTTTTTTTTTTTAATTTATGCAGTTCCGTGCTTTACCTCTTTCTATTTGAAAGCAAATTCTTAAGATCTTTTATTCATTTGTGTTTCTACTTTATATACCTCTGGAACCCTATTCAGCCTAAACCTTTAGTTCATTACACACTTGGCACATAGCCTTTGACCCTGACATCTGTAGATGATTCATCAACAAAATTTTCAAAAATGAAATTTGCATATGCAGATGACTTTTGGAATAACGAGGGGCATAGCATCATACTTCCTGATTGTTGGCAGTACTAACAGTTAACCCTTACAGTTAGATTGGATCAGTGCAGACCTTATCATTACTTGGAATGTTCTTTAAGAATAATCCTGTTAAATTAGCTGTTAATACCTTGGGCAGTGAAATCATATACTTCAAAGGATCATCTTCACAGATAGAGTGTGAGATAATGCTCCAACCAAACTAATTCAGGATCACTATCAGAAAGCAAAAGCCTTTGTTGACTTGTTATATGTAAAAAGCTACTCATGGATAGAAGTCAGAATCTCAACAGAACACAAACACATATGAAAGCCATTTTTATGATTAAATGAATGTGACTACAAATTCTCAGAGCTCACTCTTCTGCAGATCTAAACAGAGAACATGAACCTTCAGAAGGAGATCTGGGTGGGAGAGAATGTAAAGCTATCTTGTACTGCCAGGCAACATGACTTCATTCACAACAGGCAAAATCTCTTTTGGGAAAATAACTGAATCAGTGTCCAAACTCAGGTATGCCAGTGTATGCAGGTGGAGTCGCCCGACTGCTCCTCCCAATCTTTTCCATACCATGTTATAAATATAGTGGGAGAGTTCAGGGGCATAGAAACAATGGATTCATTCACAGAATGAATGAAGAACATTGGAAAATAGAGACCAACATGTAAGGTATCACACAACCAAAAAGAGAAGTCAAATAATTGCAAGTTTTCTTGCTTTGACTG
This sequence comes from Lepus europaeus, assembly GCF_033115175.1. Taxonomy (NCBI): domain Eukaryota; kingdom Metazoa; phylum Chordata; class Mammalia; order Lagomorpha; family Leporidae; genus Lepus; species Lepus europaeus. Next base: position 35,075,605 of record NC_084828.1, read on the forward strand.
ACAAAACAGATTTAATGGTGTTCTATGTCATAGTTCAATGCTCTGGGTATTTAAGTATATTCTCAATGGGATTTAATAGTTTGTATGTGCTTTGGTGGAAAACCTTTCAAATTCTCTTCAATAAATTTGTGTGATTTTCCACTGACAATATGGTGATGACAATACCAATATGCTCTAAATTGTGGATTATCTCCACTGGAAAGTGATTGTGTGTCAGTATTAAAGATATGCAGAACCATAACATTCACTAATTTGTTCATCTGCTTCTGTACATTGTGTTTATAGAATTTCATGACAAGAATTGGTGTAAAGCAACATGTGTTTCCACATTATCTTTGAGGTGAAGTTACTTTTATTTTGCTTCTCTATAATGTGTACTTCAGATGAAACACCGTATTTCTTTTTAAATGACTTTCGATTTACTAATTATTTTAACCTCATAATTTCAAAAGCATTTATTGTGATTTTAAAGTGTTCAAAATAAGGGATTTTTGTGGCCGTGGGTAGACTTTTTATACTTTGTTTTATAGATGGATTTTTTTTTTAACTGTAGTTAAAGTCACCAAACAGCGTCCAAAATCTTTATGTGTTTCATTTGATGTTGTTAGAACAGCAAAGAAATTGGCATAAAATTGGTTAATAGTATTGTCAAAATTGTGTATTGTGTACTCACTGGGAAAAAAATAAAATATATTCACATTTCAAATTTGTAAAAAAGCCATTTATGTAAAACTAACTTGCTTGTAGACAAACCAAAACTAGACCATTCTGTCACTTTGAGCCTTTTACATTAATATTTTGTGACCAGAGGCATTCTGTCATTCCCTTATTTAGTTGTAGACTGAACTAAGTATGAATTCTTATTTGTTGGCAGTCAATAAGACACTGGTGACAGTAAAAAGAAGCTGAAATTATCAGTCCCCCTCTGTCTGCACTAATCTACTGAACTGTTGGCTTTCCCACCAGAAAGATCTGTTTACATGTATATTTGGGAAAGTGTCTCACAGACTGAGTAGAAAAGAAAAATATCCAATTGTGATATACTTAATAAATATTTCATTCTTTTACACTGTAAGTTACAACTATATTTCTCTAAAAATTAAAAGAAGTAATTGCTGTCTTCTCTAGTAAAGACAGTATAAAAGGATAGAGGAAAAAAAGAAAATTATTTAATCCTGCAACATTCACTTAAAAATCTTTTTCATGGCCAGTATTGTGGCACAGTGGGTTAAGTTACCACTTGCAACACCAGTATCCCATGCCAGAGTGTGATAGGCTGCTTCGCTTACAATGCTAGTGTGCCTGGGAAGAAGAGAAGATAGCCCAAGAACTTGGGATCTGTCACCCATGTGGGAGAGACCAGGATGGACTTTCTGAATCATGGCTTTAGCCTGGCCCCGCCCTGGCTGTTGAGGCCGTTTGGAGAGTGAACCAGCAGATAGAAGATGTCTCTCCCTCTCTCTTACCTGCCATTCTCTCTCCCTGTCTCTCCAATTCTCTCTGATTTTCAAATAAATAAACCTTAAAATATTTTAAAAATACATGTTAAATGAACAATATCAAGAATCTAGATAATTAGATTAGAATTTAAAAAATAATTTCGCATTAATATAATGACCATATGTGATATAAATGATTAAACTGTATCAGTGTATCAACATGAAGAATTTTAGAACTGCAAAACAACCATTGCTTTATGGAATTTATATATAGTATGAAAATATTCTTGGGGCACAAGTATGCAAAATAATCAGAAAGGATGATTAAAATAATACACTATTGTGGGGCTTACATAGTGGCAAAGCAGGTTAAACTTCTGCTTGTGATGCCAACATCCCATATAGACAGTTGTTCAAGTCTTGGCTGCTCCACTTTTGATCCAGCTCCCTGCAAATGTGCCTGGGAAACCAGCAGAGGTTGGCGAAAGTACTTGGGCCACTTCCACCCATGAAGGAGACCCAAGTGGAATCCCAGGCTCCTGGCTATGTCCTGGCCCAGCCCCAGATTTTGTGGCCACTCTCTATATAATTAGGGCTCTCTATATAGATAGATAGTGTGCGCTCTCTTGCTCTCGCTCTCGCTCTCACTCTATTTGTAACTCTGAAATAAATAAATCTTTTTAAAAATGCACTATCCTTGCTTGAGTATATATTACTGAATTCTCTATTCTCTCAAGTATATAGTAAATACTAGTGTATTTTGCTACAGAAAAATATATCTGTGTTACAGGAGAGTATTTACACACTTAATACCATCAATGTGTGCAAATTCATTTTTACTCTTTCACAGAGGAGAGAACAAGGTTCACAATAAAATTCATTTCACAGCAGATGTGAAATACAATAACCCAGCAACAAAAAACCAAGCTTAAGAAAACAAAAAACAAAGCCAATAGAAAGGCTGTTAGGAGGGGAAGACACAATGTTGTCTCAAAAGCTCTTACCTTGGCAATCTCGGTGCAGTCTTAGCTTCGGCCTTGAGCTCCATCAGCATAGAGAAAGTACACATGGGTCTTAAGAAGCTACCAAGAAATGTAGATAAAAACTCTGAAGGTGATTTACCTTACATCTTGTAGTCCGCACATTTTCTCCTTGCAGTAGTCAAGCTACAAGAAAAAGTAAATACATATTTCCAAGAATTCAGATATTATAAGATATTACTAAGACATTTGATTATATATATATATATAAGTATATATAATTAAGTGTATAAAACCTGTTATGAAATTTGTGCATGGTATGTTAGTAATCACTGAAAGCTACATTTATGTTTAAGATACAATGGCATTGTTCTTATTCATTTCATGCCACTGTTAAATGCCCTTATTGTAGCTTCCTTTGCCTAAAAAAATTCTTTCACAGATACTGCATCTAGGAAGAAGACAGTAATTTTCATATTCAAAACAAATTCAAGAATTTTAAAACTTTTTTTTTAGTTAGCTTTTAACAGATGCAATACAGTTCATAGGTAAAATTCTGAGAATATATGGAATTCCCTTCCTCCTACCCTCCCTGTTTCTTTCTTCCTCCTCTCCTCTCCTCTCCCTCCTCTCCCCTCCCCTCCCCTCTCCTCCTCTCCTTTCCCTTTCCCTTTTTAGTTTTTGAGATAACATTTTAAATTTACAATACAAAGACTTAATGGTTCACCAAATGAAAAGTTTAACAAGTAAAATTAAAAAAAAAAATCAAAAACCTGGTTTACCTGGAATATAGGCAAGGGCTATCAATAATAATTGAATGCCAAGCTGACCATTTCATTCATATACAGCAAATTTTAAAGTAACCACAGATCATTGAAACTGTCATCTCTGGGGTGGGTTGATGCCAGGGCCCTGACTGACTGGGGAGCTGCTGAGTATGTAAGTCTGAACACTACTGCTGCTGGGGAAAAATCCAATCGATGCCTCATTAGCAGCAGAGGCGGGAGACAGGTAGGGAAACACTGGGCATCCATACTATGGTTTTCCAGACATAGCTGAAAGTTTTTTTCTGACAAACCTGTTTTTCCTTTTAATTTGGTTATTCAAAGGAATGCTTTGCAAACAAGCATTGAGACACCATCTTAAGAATTAAATATTCATGATAGCTAAAAAAAATAATTTTTGCTTTCATAAATAGAATAATATTTTCTGTTCAATGTTGCCCCAATATTTAGGACAGCATCTTTTTGATTAATGTTTTTATGGTGGGGGGAAAAGGCCAAAAAGCAAGGCATTCAAGTATGTTGCCAAGCAATACGTACTCTACAAGCTTTATTCCTATCTCCTACCTCATCATCTCATACATTTTCTTGTCTTTCTCAAAATGGTCTATAGGCTATTCAAAGGTATTTAAAAAATAAAGAAGGATGGGAGCTTCACACTGAATATGTAAAGAGCTTTGTATACTATTTGACTTCTTCTCACTTCGGTTCAAATCTTACAAGGTATAAAAATCCTTTATCCTGGGGCATCATAGGAGCTTAGTATTCTGTGAAACTGACTGAAAAATACTCTTCTAGAAACTGCCATTCCTCATTCTCCCCCTAGATTCTACTTTAGTGTCTTCAGAGGCACTGCATGCCACGACTTTCTGTGGCTTTTTAAATCTATATAGTCATTGGAAAAATCATGTAAAACACAAGCATTTGGCAGAAATGGTAGAAAAAATATGCAGTGAGAAATTTATTTAATTACATTTTGAAAACTTAGCTGAGATCAGTGTTCAGAACTTTAGCAACAAGTATCGTTGCATCATTCCCTTTAGCTTGTCAGCATTTCTTTTATGCACTGTCAGCTCTTGCAATTATTGAGCTAAAATTGGAGCATGAAAATATATTCATGTTGTATTCCCACCCCCAGCTCACAACTCCCACAAAAGGGTAATTATTTTTAAAGACTACTATCTGGTTACTACCAGGTTTTACTTCAAGTGGAACTTTGCTAAAAATAAGAGTAGAAAACACAAAATTCAGAGATTGGGAGCTTATAAATGTCCCAGAAATATAATCTAGGTCTAAGTCCCAGTGAAATCTGAGATATAGTTATCTAGAAATGATGAAAATCAGGATAGTCAGAAATAGATGTAGAATCACAGAAACAAAAACAGAGGGTTACTACTACATGATTTTTCAGTGGAAATGAGTACAATGTTATGAGAAAATAAGATGGAATAGAAGCAGTTAAGATTTAAACTTATTTGAGTAATTTTGAATGATGGTGGCGTGATGCCATCAATAAATTAAAATACCCAATAGAGGTTGATTTGAGAACAGCTGCCAATGGGTAATGGTTATTCAAATAAAATTGATGGGACATGGAAATGGAAGCAGCCTCAAAAAAAGACACATGAGAGTAGTGAGTGTTCAAATTAAGAAAAGGGATTAAAACATTTGCAACAAATATATACAAGCATTTCTTGTGCAAGTAATTAACAAGAATTAAATCCTTGTTTTTATCAGTGCTGGTCATGGTGTTTTTTCCCTACCATTTGGAGCATACTACAATTATACTTAAAATGTCTCATATAATACAAAATCTGATATCCATATGATAATAAACTTTAAAGAAATATCTGTATCCAATGTCAAATATCAACTAATTCCTAATCAGATCATCTGAGCAGTCATTTTAAAAGTTGAAACTCACGATCTTGATGAAAACCCTTTTTATCATTAATACTCCAGTAAAAAGATATTTTGTATTTAGCCTAATAATATTGCAAACAAAAAGAGTTATAATACTTGGATATATTAATTTGTGAGTAAACATATTAGGAGATAAACACACATACTACTGAACACAAATAACATATTTATATGCATATTATTTATAACTAATTGGGGTAATATAAGGCATAGAATGAGTATTAGAAGTAGATAGCAAAGCAAATCATATACCTGTAACATTGTTAATGTTTCAGAAATCAATTATGGAATTTTGGAGACAGCATTGAGGGATTAGTATGATCAGGCAAAACTTCAGTGATAAACAGAAATGTGTTTGGTTTGAATGGGAAAAATTGAGAGAAGAAAATTTGCAGGGGATGAAGCAGGCACAATGTAGTCGTTTGCCTGCAGAGAAACTGCACTGTAATGAGGAAACCAGTCATTTGAACCAAGATTTAATTCATGGGAATCCAAGATATGAAAATGAATTATATGTTGCTATAGTAGGGTAAGGTTGGCAGGCACCTAACTCAGACTCTAGGAGTCAATTCAGGCATCACAGACAGAATAACACCTTAGAGAATGTCTGGTTCTCCCAGACAAAAGAGTCAGAAGAGTGCTTCCCTTTTCCTGTGCAGAAGCACTGATCCATGAGACAGCACAGCCTTATAAAATACAGAATAGTAAAGGGTAAATGAAATAGTCAATGGTGCAGAATGTTGAGAAAACAGCAATGAAATATAATGGAGGAAAATAGCAGAGAAGAAGGTGAATGGAGCAAAAGAGGTAAACTAATGATGCATCAACTGAGGAAGGACCTAAAAGAATGTAGCCAAAGGGTGTACTATGCTCACTTCAAATGCTGCTCCTCTCTCCTCATTCTGAAGAGCAAAGGACATCTCACCCTATTCCATGGAGTTGTCCTTTGGGAAATGGAAAAAGTCATTTCACCTTCAAATTCTATGCTCAAACTGGCTATGTGTATGGTAAAATTCAAAAGAGAGTGGTATATAAGCACAAATCTGCAGCTTCATTAAATATCATAATTATAATGATGCATGAAATACTCCTACTTAGAAAGTGTGCAACTTCATGTAAACAATAACAGGAAATACCAGACAAAATACCAGACAATTCAGACTTCAGTGGTCAAGTAGAAACTTCATTATTGAAAATTAAGAACTCACACAGTGATGATAAATCTCACAGCAATAATCTGAACCAATCACAAAAGGAGCACAAATAAAGGTACCTCTTAGAAAGAATAGATGAATGAAACAAAGATAATGGTGTGCAATAAAACTTCCTACAGGAAAGTGGAATTGAAAGCAGAACTTGGTCTTTCTGTCTTTCCTCCCTCCCAGCCCGCCTTCCCTCGGGACTTCAATGACTTGTTCATTAGCTCTTATTAAAGACTAACAACAGAAAAGCTTATAAACATAAAAAATAATTATAGCATAAGACTAAATACTCATAAAATTGCAAAGTATAATTAATCATCCATTTCCTGCAAATATCTCTTCTAAAATGACTCCATAGTTATAAATATACAAGAACTCTATTTTCTTTAATACCCATATACTCATACACACACACACATACTGCATACAAAGCTATTTGCTGACAAAATAAACTGCTTTGAGACTTAGGGCGATATTCAGCATACACTTGAATACAGATTTGCCAGATCAGCTCTCCAGGCATGAATTTCACCTGCTCAACATTTTATTTGATATCTTTTTCAAGTTATAACTTGTTATCGGGGATTTCAAGTTTTCCATGTCAAAAATGAGTGCTATTAGAAATGATGCTTTCACCTTCAAAGACATGTATACATTTTTTTCCCATTTGATGTGTAAAAGAGCATTTCTAAATAAAGAGTATGGATTATTTAAAACTGCACACCACTAAGACACTATGTCTTTTTCTCCTTTTGCATCTGCTTGCCTCTAACAAAACCCTGAATTGAGGGGCTGACAAGTATTGAATTGATTTGAATATAGTGGTACCCACTATATTATTTTTATCATATTAAGTTGAACATCATTGTAACTTTACTTGTAAAAGCACCCATTGCATTTGACTGAAGAGCTTCAAGTCTCCACGTTTTGTATAATAATCTAATTATTATTGGAAATAAAGCACAGTGCATGAAAAATATATTTAGAAACTATTGAGTGCTAAGTTACGAAACTGTAAGTTTCAGGCTTAAATCCAACTAAAATAAACAATGAGGTGTAAAGCATCATTTTCCCTCCTTTTATCCAAGTAAATATGAAATTCCTCTGTAGAGGCAAACAGTAAAATTTAAAAGAGATTTTACTAAAATCTCAACAAGCAAAATGTTGACAGGAGATTCTTTTGTACAAATGCTGGATAAGAAAATAGTCCCATCTTCAACTGCAGCTTTGAATGTCAGGAGAGTATTTTTCTAATACATCATTTTAATATAAACCCTCTATAAAAGCTGAGGATTGGAGCCATAGTAAATATTACCTTATCCAAGGGGAATTTTATTGGTGGTGTAAAAGTGGAGGTTGTAGACTAATGTTGTGTACCTGGAGAGGTCAACCCATTTAAGCAACATACATTTAAGGAAAACATATGTCATTTTTTTCCTGTTAGAAGATCCCTGGATCATCTTAGGCATTTAGCTAATGCTTGTGTGCTGTGTCTGATGGAAGAAATTGTCTTTAAACTTAAAATGGTTCTTACATGTGCTCTCATAAAAGAACTTATGCTAATGCTGTTACAGAAAACCAGATTGGAAAAATTCCCTTAGTTCAAACAGGCACCAGAAGCTGGGTGGAGGATCAGCAGAAGCAGTTTATTAACATTGATGAGCCCAGTGGAATCACTTCCCAAGACTGGGTGGCCAATCCAGGTTTCTTACAATATTTATAGGTTCATCTGCATCACACATTAACAGTGATAGCAATGGTGGGCTTAGTTACAGTCTGTGAGACTCAGGACCACCCCTGAGACCACACTTATGGGGAACTTGAATGGGGGAGTTTCAGAAAACTGAGATTAGGACACCTACCCAGACATTTTAGCACCTACGGGGAACAGAGATATGGATGACTGCCCAGACATGCCAATATCCACGGGGAACTGGAACAGGGGTCACAGTAAACAGAGATTAGTTTATCTGACCTCCTTAGGGGTCTTGTCTCTTCCTTGTCTCTGTCTCTGGTCACGGCTTAAGTTCCTCTTCCATACTATGAACATGTGTTTCAATCTGTTGAGCCTACCACACAAGTCACCCAACACACATGACAATCAGGTCCATCTTTTTGCTTACTGCACAAACAAAACAATTTGTCATACTGTTCTTTTGAGAAGAGGAAAACTTCATTACTGGCCAGTAAGGAGAGCAAGAGATATGACAGAAATCTATATCCCCAATCTGGGGGAAGTTTTATAGATTAGGTAGAGAAAACTGGTATGCAGAAATGCTGGCAAAGCAAGTTCTGGATGGGGAGGTTTTGAATCCGGGCAGCATAGAATGATCGTGTTCTAAGCAGCTCTCTAAGAAAACACGGACTTAAAAAGTAAAATCAGCTTAAAAAAGTAAAGCACAAGATGGGGAAACTTTCAGGAAAGGAATGGGGAGATAAAACAAGTGGCAATTAAGTTTGGAATGTGAGGGTAAACTCGTTCAACAAGCAATCCAACCCAATATCAGATTTTTATGAAAAAAGCAAATCACCAGTTCAATGAGTAACTCTAAGAATTCCCACATTAGTTGTTGATGCATGTTCAATATACACATTTGTTTTGCTTAGTACACTGACTACTCAGCAATAATCACCAGAGAAAAATAGATGACAGGCTTCACTTCAGTTCTGCTTTTCTTGTTTACTAAATAAGAGGATATGCTTTTTTTCCTTATCATTGATCCAAGTTGTTAAGGTTCATAATCGAAATAAAAGATTAACTAAAAGAAAGTATATTTGATTAAAAACTATCATTAGACTACTCCCTGTTAATCTTGTTGAATAAAAGAAACAAACTTCTCCAAAAATATTGGTTTAAAGACACAGATTTACTATAAATTAGCAAGTTGTCAGTGGTAAATAGTTCCAGGATGGTTGTGATGGATAAATTGGAAACAAAAAATGCACAATTAGTTGTAAACTAATTTCATCCAAATTCTACCCACCTCTTATGTTGAATTTGCTCAAGAGAAAGGGCGCATTGTTTTGAAATTATGTTCAAAACTTTTTTTTTCATTAAGAAATATTGTCAAAAAACAAAGGAAACATTTATATAAGTAAATTTTTGAGAAATAATGCTTTATGCGGAGTATTAAAAACTCCATTGGAAATAATTATCTGGAGATCTTTCCAGTCTTATGTAAACTATCAGATACATATTTTAGAAAAGATGAGGTAAACAGTTCCCAGATGGGATATACAGAAGTAATAATCCTAAAATAAACTTTATATTCTGGATAAAAAAGTGATTCTCCTAGCATCTGCCTAATACTTTGAATGTCCTCGACATTTTCAAGGATATCTGCAAAAGCAGATACGTCAGACTGCACCAAACCATACTAACAGTCAGCATATTAATTGTATGTTTTCTAGGATTGTCCTTTAAAAACTACCACAAATAACTACATTTAAACACCATCACAATACCAGATTTCAAGGCATACTAAGGGACAGTGATAATCAAAACAGCCTGGTGCTGGCACAAAAATAAACATGTAGACCAATGGAACAGAATAGAAACTCCAGAAATTAATCTACAACCAACTAATCTTTGACAAATGAGCTAAAATCACTCCTTGGAGAAACGACAATCTCTTCAACAAATGCTATCAGGGAAATTGGATCTCTACAGGCAGAATTATGAAACAAGAACTCTACTTACACTGTATACAAAAATCAATTCACAGTGGATGAAGGATATAAATCTGTGACCTGATACCATCAAATTACTAGAGGAAAATATGGGAGAAACTGCAAGACATTGGTATGAGCAAAGGCTTCTTGGATAAGACCCCAGAAAGATAGGCAATAGAAGCAAAAACAGAAAAATGATATTACATCAAGCTAAAAAGATTCTGCTTGGCAAAGGAAATACTCAACAAAGTGAAAAGGCAACTGAGAGAATGGGAGAAAGTCTTTTAAAACTATACATCTGGTAAGTAATTAATATCCAGAGTATATAAGCAGTCAAGAAACTCAACAACAACAAAATAAACAATCCTATTTAGAAATAAGAAAAGGTCATGAACAGACATTTTTCAAAGGATAAAATTCAAATGACCAATAGACATATGAAAAGATGGCGAGAATCTCAAACTTTCAGGGAAATGCAAATCAAAACCACAATGAGGTACCACCTCACACCCACCAATTAGGATGCTGGTGAGGATGTAGAGAAAAAGGTACCCCAATTCACTATTGTAGGAAATGTAAACTAGTACAACCATTATGGGACACAATATGGTGATTCCTCAGGAATCTGAAAATAGGTCTAATATATGACCTGCCATGCCACTCTTAGGAATTTACACAAATGAAATGAAGTGAGCATATGAAAATGTTATTTGTACCTCCATTAATAGTAGCTCAATTCACAATTGCTAAGATATGAAATCAACCCAGATGCCCATCAACTGATGACTGTATTAACAAAATGTAGTATTTTTACATGTAGGAATATTTCTAAGCCATAAAAAAGAATGCGATCATGTCTTTTGCAACAAAATGGCTATTACTGAAGACCATTATGCTTAGTGACATTAGCTATTTCCTAATAGTCAAATATCATGTTTATGCTGATTTATGGGAATATAGAATACAAAAAATAAACACAACATATAAGAATGAAGCTGATATCTTATGATTTGATTATTATTTATAGTCCTTGTCTATATTCCTGTGAACAGTGGTCTTTCTGCTTTTTACTTGTTGAACATTATGGTTAGTGTGCATTAAACATCTAAAATCAAGTAAATAGAAAGTATGTTATTGTAAAAATTACAAAAGGAAGGAGGAGGGGCTGACGGAGGGAGGGGATTGAAGGGAACAATGGTTATATTAGAATTGTGTCTATGAAATACATGAAATCTGTTCTCTTTAATATTAATAAAAATTTTAAAAATAGCAAAAGTTATTTTGTCACAGTTCTGAATGCTACAAGTCCAAAATCAAGGTGTCTGCAGGTTTAGTTGCTTCTGAGGATACTATCCTTAAGTTGCAGATGAAACTGGATAATGGGAGGGGGGGAGACTGGAGGGGTTTTATGAGGTACTAAAAAAAGCCAAGACTATGTAGAAAGAGTACCCATAGAAATATGGACATTAAAAGCAATTCTGGTGAAACCTCAGAAAGAAAAGAGATAATGGAGAGAAAGTCTCCATTTTTACACATAATACATCCATTCTCACAAATGAAATGTTGACCAAACTGTGAGTATTACAAGCCACTCTAGGGAGATCTTAGAAATGAGGCAATAGGAGTGTGTTGAAAACTGGAGGACACGAGATCCTTGTTTTAAGTGTCACAGACATCATTTGCATTGTGTGCTTCTTCTTGTGTTTTGAGGAAGGTAGAAAATGCAAATGATCAGAGGAGCCAAGATGGCGGAATAGGGATGGAGTTTACTGAGAGTCCAGGAGAAGACAGATTAATAAAAGTGAAGATACTGTAGTCTCAGGGAAGAATTAGGGAAAAAACAGCAGAGGAAACTTTTCTGTAATTAGAGGGACATGGTGCATCTACGTGGAGGACATGGGCACCCATGACTTGGGACCCCAGCTGCCAAGACTCTCCGCACCAGCACTAGAAAGAGAGGTTAGACAAAACCGCAGTAGGCCAAGACACTGGCAGAAAAGCTGCAGGAAGAGCCTAGAGGGAATGACGCTTGAAGCCCCATGGGAGAAAGTAAACCAGTCTAACTAGAGAAGAGAAAAAGATAAAAGGGAAAGTACGGACACAATTCTCTTTCTCCAATCACCTTACAAAAGCCTATGAGCCAATAGAGCGGGTGCGATTTTGGACATATGTAATAGCTACGCCAGCTCGGGGCTGCACCTGGCAATCAGCCAAACAGAAAAACCTGACTTTGGTGGGGAGTAATAACAGGAGACTAAGACCTAGTGAATGTGTGGAGCTTATGAACTGGGACTGTGGAAAAAAAAAAATGAGGGTGTGAGGGAGAATTCACAGTGTGGCTGAGACTTGAGTAGTCTCGGTGAGAGACTCCACAAGCTCGGATGCTCCTGGCTACCCAGTGAGAAACACTGCAGGGGAATCTGGCTCGGGTAGCCCTGGCTACTGGGTGAGAGACATAGCAGGGGAATCTAAGCCTATACTGAGGACTGCACAGATCCTTTGTGTGGTCCTTAGGACAGAGTAGGCGAATATAATACCCACTGGGGCTAGCACTCAAGCACTGATTGCCATCGAGGAGAAGAGCTCAGCTGAGCAGAATTACATCTCTTCTTAGAGAGAGAGAGAGAGAGAGAGAGAGAGAGAGAGATTTACCATGCTAAACCTGGTTGTGTCATTTAGGCACATGCTTATCCTTGAAGAACTGAACAGAACACTCTGGCCACACCTACCACAAGCCTCTAGAGAATCACTGAAAACAGACAGTCCAATTACAAATGCCAAACAAAAAACGCAACAACCAAGGAAACAAGAATAAGGAAGACAACATGATGTTCCCAAAAGAACATGACACATCAATACAAGATTATGAAGATGATGAGATAAAAGAAATTCAAGAAATGAAACTCAGAAAATTTATGATGAGAATATTTAGAAGTAACCAAAAACAAATGCATGAACTACTAAAATCCATGCAGGACATGAAAGAATCTCTCTCTGATGAAGATAAACTTTTTTTTTTTTTTGCAGAGTTCTGGGTGAAGGAATCAAAATGAAATGAGGAATTTAATAGAACATGAAATTGAGGTATTGAAGAGAAATCAAAATGAAATGAAGAATTCAATAGAACAAATAAAAAACACAGTTGAGAGCCTTAAAAACAGAATCAGTGAGACAGAAGAGAATATTGACTTAGAAGACAGAGCATAGGAAAAAAATATAGTCAAAACAAAGCCAAGAAGGGGAAATTAGAAATCTAAAAAATATTGTTGGGATTCTATAGGATTCTATTAAAAAAAAAACAAAATTTGGGTTCTAGGAGTTCCTCCAGGCATGGAGAGAGAGAAAGGATTAGAAGGCCTTTTTACTGAGATACTAGCTGAAAAATTCCCAGGATTGAGAAAGAAAGAGACGTCCAAGACAGGAAGCACCCAGAACACCCAATAAACATGACCAGAAAAGATCCTCGCCATGACACATTGTAATCAAATTCACCACAGTGAAAGAATTTTTCACCATTCGTCCAGCCCTGCAAAAGATGCCTAAAGATGTGTTACACACAAAAACACAGAAACACACTCATCAATATGAAAGAAGGTAAAGAAAGAAAATCTCTCAGTAAAAGATCACAGGAAGTTCAAAGTATGTATTAGAAATATCTTTGGAAAAATGGCAGGGCAAAGTTACTACTTATCAATAGTCACATTGAATGTAAATGGTCTCAACTCTCCAGTTAAAAGACACAGACTGGCTGAATGGATTAAAAAACAAACCCATCTATTTGCTGCTTACAAGAAAAACATCTCTCCAACAAAGGTGCATGCAGACTGAAAGTGAAAGGTTGTAAAAAGATATTCCATGCCAACAGATATGAAAAAAAAGCTGGCATAGCCATCTTAATATCAGACAAAATAAACTTTAACACAAAAACTGTTAAGAGAGACAAAGAGGGGCACTATATAATGATTAAGGGATCAATTCAACAGGAAGATGTAACTATATTAAATGTATATGTACCTAATGACAGGGCACTGGTTTATTTAAAAGATATGTTCAGAGACTTAAAGGGAGACTTAGACTCCAATACAATAGTATTGGGGACTTCAATACTCCACTTTCAGCAATGGACAGATCAACCAGACAGAATATCAACAACAGCAGATTTAATCAACACTATAGCCCAAATGGATCTAACATTTATCTATAGAACTTTTCATCTTACACTTGAAGAATACACATTCTTCTTGGTAGTGCATGGAACTTTCTGTAGGACTGACCACATACTAGGCCATAAAGCAAGTCTCAAAATTCAAAAGAATCAAAACCATACCATACATCTTCTCAGACCACAGTGAAATGAAGCTGGAAATTAGCAACTCAGGAATCCTTATGGCATATGCAAACACATGGAGACTGAACAACATGCTCCTGAATGAACAATGGGTCATAGAAGAAATCAAAAGAGAAATCAAAAACTTTCTGGAAGCAAATGAAGATAATACAACATATCAACACTTTTGGGATTCAGCAAAAGCAGTGTTAAGAGGAAAGTTTATAGCAATAGGTGCCTACACCAAGAAATTGGAAAGGCACCAAATAAATGAGCTATAAATGCATCTCAAGGATCTAGAAAAACTAAAGGAAATCAAACCCAAAACCAGTAGGAGAGGAGAAATAATTAAAATCAGAGAGGAAATCAATAGAATTGAATCAAAAAACATTACAAAAGATCAGCAAAATTAAGAGCTGTTTTTTTTTTTTGAAAAAATAAACAAAATTGACACCCCATTGGCCCAACTACTAAAAAAAGTAAAGGTCCAAATCAATAAAATCAGAGATGAAAAAGGGAATGTAACAACAGACACCACAGAAATAAAAAGAGTCATCAGAAATTACTACAAAGCATTATATACCAGCAAACAGGGAAATCTATCAGAAATGGATAGATTCCTGGACACATACAACCTTCCTAAATGGAACCATGAAGACATAGAAAACCTAAACAGACCCATAACTGAGTCAGAAATTGAATCAGTAGTAAAGGCCCTCTGAAGAATGAAAAGCCCAGGACCAGATGGATTCACTGCTGAATTCTACCAGACATTTAAAGAAGAACCAACTCCAATTTTTCTCAAACTACTCAGAACAATCAAAAAAGAGGGAATCCTCCCAAATTCTTTCTATGAATCCAGCATCACCTTAATTCCTAAAACTGAAAAAGATGCAGCACTGAAAGAGAATTACAGACCAATTTCCCTGATGAACATAGACGCAAAAATCCTCAATATAATTCTGGCCAACAGAATTACACATCAAAAAGATCATCCACCCAGACCAAGCAGGATTCATCCGTGGTATGCAGGTATGGTTCAAAGTTCGCAAATCAATCAATGTGATACACCACATAATCAAACAGCAGAAGAAAAACTATATATTGTCTCAATAGATGCAGAGAAAGCATTTGATAAAATACAGCACCCTTTCATGATGAAACTTCTAAGCAAATTGGGTATTGAGGAACATTCCTCAACATAATCAAGGCAATTTATGAAAAACCCATGACAAGCATCCTATTGAATGGGGAAAAGTTGGAAGCATTTCCACTGAGATCTGATACCAAACAACGATGCCCCCTACACCACTGCTACTCAACATAGTTCTGGAAGTTTTAGCCAGAACAGTTAGGCAAGAAAAAGAAATTAAAGGGTACAAGTTGGGAAGGAAGAAGTCAAACTATCCCTTGTTGCAGATATGATTCTTTATTTAGGGGATCCACAGAAGTCTACTAAGAGACTATTGGAACTCATAGAAGAGTTTGACAAAGTAGCAGGATATCAAATCAATGCACAAAAATTAACAGCCTTTGTATACACAGACAATGCCATGGCTGAGAAAGAACTTCTAAGATCAATCCATTCACAATAGCTACAAAAACAATCAAACACCTTGGAATAAACTTAACCAAGGACGTTAAAGATCTCTACGATGAGAATTCAAAATATTAAAGAAAGAAATAGAAGAGGATACCAAAAAATGGAAAAATCTTCCATGTTCATGGATTAGAAGAATCAATATCATCAAAATGTCCATTCTCCCAAAAGCAATTTATAGATTCAATGCAATACCAATCAAAATACCAAAGACATTCTTCTCAGATCTGGAAAAAATGATGCTGAAATTCATATGGAGTCATAGGAGACCTCAATTAGCAAAAGCAATACTGTACAACAAAAGTAGAGCCAGAGGCATCACAATACCAGATTTCAAGACATATTACAGGGCAGTTGTTATCAAAACAACATGGTACTGGTACAGAAACAGATGGATAGAGCAGTGGAACAGAATAGAAACAGCAGAAATCAATCCAAACATCTATAGCCAACTTATATTTTATAAAGGATCGAATCCCAATCCCTGTGGTAAGGTCAGTCTATTCAACAAATGGTACTAGGAAAACTGGATTTCCACATGCAGAAGCATGAAGCAAGACCCCTACCTTATACCTTACACAAAAATGCACTCAACATGGATTCAAGATCTAAATCTACAACCTGATACCCTCAAATTATTAGAGAACATCGGAGAAACCCTGCAAGATATAGGCACAGGCAAATTTTTCTTGGAAAAGACCCTGGAGGCACAGGCAGTCAAATCCAGAATTAACAATTGGAATTACATCAAATCGAGAAGTTTCTGTACTGAAAAGAATCAGTAAGAAAAGTGAAGAGGCAACTGACAGAATGGGAGAAGATATTTGCAAATTATACAACTGATAAAGGATTACTAACAAGAATGTGCAAAGAGATCAAGAAACCCCACAGCAACACAACAAACAACCCACTTAAGAGATGGGCCAAGGACCTAAATAGACATTTTTCAAAAGAGGAAATCCGGGGGCTGGCTCCGTGGCTCACTTGGCTAATCCTCCTCCTGTGGCGCCAGCATCACATATGGGTGCCGGGTTCTAGTCCTGGTTGCTTCTCTTCCAGTCCAGCTCTCTGCTGTGGTTTGGGAGGGCTGTGGAGGATGGCCCAAGTGCTTTGGCCCATGCACCTGCATGGGAGATCAGGAAGAAGCACCTGGCTCCTGGCCGGCACAAATCTGGCCATAGTGGCCATTTGGGGAGTGAACCAACTGAAGGAAGACCTTTCCCTGTTTCTCTCTCTTACTCTCACTGTCTATAGCTCTACCTGTTAAAAAAAAAAGAAAGAAAGAAAGAAAAAGGAAATCCAACCAGCCAACAGACACATGAAAAAATGTTCAGGATCACTAGCCATCAGGGAAATGCAAATCAAAACCACAATGGGGTTTCACCTCACCCCAGTTAGAATGGCTTACATACAGAAATCAACAAACAACAGATGCTGGTAAGCATGTGGGGAAAAAGGCACACCAATACACTGTTGATGAGAATGCAAACTGGTAAAGCCACTATGGAAATCAGTTTGGAGATTGCTCAGAAATCTGAATGTAGCCCTACCCTACCACCCAGCCATCCCACTCCTTGAAATTTACCCAAAGGAAATTAAATTGGAAAATGAAAGAGCTGTCTTCACCTCAATGTTTATTGCATCTCAGTTCACAATAGCTAAGACATGGAATCAACCTAAATGTCCATCAAGAGAAGACTGGATAAAGAAATTATGGGATATGTACTCTATAGAATACTACACAGCAGTTAAAAAAAAAAAAAACAACAACGAAATCCGGTCATTTGCAACAAAATGGAGGAATCTGGAAAACATCATGCTGAGTAAATTAAGCCAGTCCCAAAGGGACAAATATCATATGTTCTCCCTGATCAGTGACAACAAACTGAGCACCTAAAAGGAAACCTGTTGAAGTGAAATGGACGCTATGATAAACAATGTCTTGATCAGCCCTTGTCCTGACTGTCAAGGAACAACTTACTATTTTATTCCTTTTAATAATTTTTCATTCTACTTAATACTATTGGTTGAACTCTTTAATTAATACATAATTATTCTTAGGCATTTAAATTTAACTAAAAAGTTATCCCTGTTAAATATAAGAATGGGAACAAGAGAGTGAGGAGATGTACAGTTTGGCACATGCTCACTCGGACTTACCCCTAATGATAGAGCTAGAATCATACGCAAATGGTGGAGTTAGAAATGTGCCAGGGGATTCCAACACAATCCCATCAAGATGGCATGTACCAATGCCATCGCACTAGTCCAAGTGATCAATTTCAGCTCACAATTGATAGCTCTGATAGGTCTAAGAGTCAAAGAGATCACACAAACAAGACAAGTATCTGCTAATACTAACTGATAGAATCAAAAAGGGAGAGAAAGATCCAACATGGGAAGTGGGATACACAGCAGACTCATAGAATGGCAGATGTCCTAAACAACACTCTGGCCTCAGAATCAGCCCTCAAGGCATTCGGATCTGGCGGAAGAGCCCATGAGAGTATAGCAGGCATGGAAAGCCAAGATATCATGGAAAAAAAAAAAAGACCTAAATGAATGATCTCTGTGAGTGAGATCCCAGTGGAAAGAACGGGGCCATCAAAGAAGGAGGTACCCTTCTCCGAAGGGAGGAGAGAACTTCCACTTTGACTGTGACCCTATCGGAATAAGATCAAAGTCAGCGAACTCTAAAGGCTTCCATAGCCCTGGCAACTCATGACTAGAGCCTAGGGAGGTTACTGACGCCATGAACAGGAGTGTCAAATTGTTAAATCAGCAACGGGAGTCACTGTGTACTTACACCCCATGTGGGATCTGTCCCTAATGTGTCGTCTAAAGCCAAGTGATGCTATAACTAGTACTGAAACAGTATTTTTATACTTTGCGTTTCTGTGTGGGCACAAACTGATGAGGTCTTTACTAATTATATACTGAAGTGATCTTCTGTATATAAAAAGAATTGGAAATGAAAAAAAAAAAAACAACCTGGTGTTAAAATGGAAATGGCATAGAAAATTAATTAATTTGAAAAAAAAATTATGTAGGATCTCTGTCTTTAATGTGCTGTACATTGCTATTTAATGCTATAATTAGTAATCCAATGGTAGTTTTTTCACTTTGTGTTGCTATGTGGGCAAAATGTTGAAATCTTTACCTAATATATACTAAACTGATCTTCTGTATACAAAGAGAATTGAAAATGAATCTTTACATGAATGGAAGGGGAGAGGGGGGCGGGAGGGGGGAGGGTTGCGGGCGGGAGGGAAGTTATGGGAGGGGGGAAGCCATTGTAACCCATGGGCTATACTTTGGAAATTTATATTCATTAAATAAAAATTTAATAAAAAAAAAAAAGAATCATACCAGGGGATTCCAAATCAGTCCCATCAAGGTGGCGTGTATCAATGTCATCTTACTAGTCAAAGTGATGAGTTTCAGTTCATAATTGATCATAATGATAGTAAAAAGTGTCAAAAGGATCACATAAACAAGACTAGTGTCTGCTAATAGTAACTGATAGAATTAAAAAGGGGAGAACGATCCAATATGGGAAGCAGGATACATAGCAGACTCATAGAATGGCAGATGTCCTAAACAGCACTCTGGCCTCAGATTCAGCCCTTAAGGCATTCGGATCTGGCTAAAAAGACCATGAGAGTATTTTAGGCATGGAAAGTGAAGACACTCTGGCAAAAACAAACAAACAAACAAACAAACAAACACCTAAATGAAAAATCTCTTTGAGTGAGATCCCAGCTGAAAGAACAGGTCATTTAAGAATGAGGTACCTTTCTCTGAAGGGAGGACAGAATTTCTACTTTGATTATGGCCTTGTCTAAATAAGGTCGGAGTTTGTGAACTCAAGAGGTTTCCATAGCCTTGGCAGCTCATGACAAGAGCCTCAGGTAATTACTGACATCATAAATAAGAGTTTCAATTGTTAAATCAACAACAGGAGTCACTGTACTTGCACGCCATGTATGACCTCTGTCCTTAATGTGTTGTATTATGTGAATTAATGGTAAAAGTACTACACAAACACTTCTCTATACTTTGTGCATCTGTGTGGGTGCAAACTGTTGAAATCTTTGCTTATCATATACCAAGTTGATCTTTTGTATATAAAGATAGTTGAAAATGAATCTTGATGAAGAATGGGATGGGAGAGGGAGATAGGATGGCATGATTGCAGGTGGGAGGGAGGTTGAGGAGGAAAAGCTGCTATAATCCTACAGGTGTACTTTTGAAATTCATATTTATTAAATAAAAGTTTAAAATAAAAGTAACAAAGAAAAAGAAAATGCAAAGGATAACATTGATACTTAGCTGAGGAAACGTCTAAGCAGTGTGCTAAAGGAGTGGCGTGGATACTCCTGACTGCTTACATAGCCAGCCCTCCATATCTGTGCATTCTCCACCTATAGATTCAACCAGCTGGGAATTAAAAATTTATAAAAAAATTTCCATCTGGGCACACACTTTTTGTTCTTGTCATAATTCCCTAAAATATATTAAAACTATTTATATAGTTTGCTTTAAGTATTATAAGTAATGTAGAGGTGAAATAAGTACATGAGAGAATATACACAGTTTATATGCAAATGCTATGCCATTTTATAAAAGAATTTGAGCATCCTCAGACTGTGCGACCTGCGAGAAAACCCAGAACCAATCCCTTACAGATGTGGACAGCAGGTTAGTCAACTTTTTGTTGCTGTAATTAAATACATAAAAAACAGGCTAAATAAGGAAGGCAGGTTATGTTGGCTCCTTTTTTCAGAGGTTCATGGATGAGATTGGGCAGTCTCCACTCTTTTCATCTTTTGGTGAAAGTGCAGCTCCTACAGAGGAATGATCACATAGCAAGCCAGGAAGCACAGAGAGCTGCTGGGCCTGGCTTGCCCTTTCATTATCAATTCTGTTCTAAGAACTATCTTGCAAGGGCACACCCACAATGACCAAAGGACCTCCCACTAGGCTCACCACCTAGACGCTGTATCTGGATTAAGTTTCTACCCACTTAGTTTATCAATTTATGATTTGGAATTCATCTATGTGAGTTCAGGGGTCATATCTTATTAAAACCATAAAATACAGAAATTGTAAAAAAGAGGGTTATGAATAAACTATAAAAAGAGTATGAGAGATTAATCGAAGAAGCAATTTTTAAACAAAATGGAATCAGAGCTTGAAGATTTGGAAAATTCTCAACCTACTTATTTGGAAAAGCTGAGAAAGTTTATTCTGAATAGAACATTAAGGGTGTGCCTGATCATCCATTTGATAAGGAGATTATCATGGGCATGAAAAAAATATATTTAACTAACCATATCAACAGAAAGCCAGGATTATGCTAGCAAAAATACTGTCTGTTAGGACTAAAGGAAACAGAGAATATAGAATAGTGAGAAAGAAAGTTGCAAACGTGTTAACTTTGAAGAAAACAATGACTTTAAAGGTGATTCAGGGATCAGCAGGGTTGACACTCCTATCATTGGTCCAGGGACATGGATGTTTCCTCCTCCAATATAGCAGACCAAGCATCAACCCACAAAGAGAAGCCCTATGAATCTGGGGGTTACTGGACCAAGAAGAGCATGAAGGGCCAGGGTTGCCCTATAGAGTTATGGGCTGATACTCCAACCACAGAGCACTGAACCAAAAAGGATTATCGTTGATCCTGAAGATCTAATGGAAAAATCTCTTGCTAGGTTTTAGATTTGCTTAGGACCCATTACTTCTTTCTTATTTCTCCTATTGCTATAGGAAAGTTTACACTGTGCCTGTCCCTCCATTGAATTCTACAAGCATAAAATTTATTTGGCTACATACTTTAACAACTGGAGATAAATATTTCCTACAAAATAGCAGAATTCTGAATCTTACCCATTTAATAGACATTTGTATGACATTTCAAACTTTAGACTTTAGAATGGATTCTGGAATGAGGCAAAACTTTGGGGAATTTCGGGTTGAGATAAATGTATTTTGCATGCAAGAAGGATAAGAATTTTAACTTATGGGTTCCTTTGTGTCTCCCCAAAATTCATATGTTGAATTCCTATACCTCAGTTTGAAAATATTTGGAGATGAAGCCTTTAGGAAGTAAATAAGATTAAGCAAAACAAGTGGGTGGAATGATGACTTGATAGGATTGCTGGCCCTTTGAGAGGAGGAAGGACAAGATCTTGCTTTCTCTCCATGCAGAGACACCGTGCAGAGGCCATATGAGGATGCCACAGGATGGCAGCTTTCTGCAAGCTGGAGTAGGAGCATTATAAAAATGTGACCCTGACGGATCTTGATCTGAGGCTTCCAGCCTTCAAATCTCTGAGAAAATATATTTTCATTGTTTTAAGTGACATAGTCTATAGGATTTCATTCTAACAACCTGAGCTAATAACAACTGCTTCAAAAATTTGAGGAAAAAAAACTCTTTTCTCCTACCTTAAGACACCTAATGTAGCTTTTGCCTTTCTTTTTCAGTTGAATCTCTTACATGCTTAATTCAGAAGTCTGAGTTTGCAGGGTAAGGAAGCATGGGAATAAAACAGTGCATTTCCCAGGCACTGCCAGTCTCCCATTCATGAATGGTGCAGCTATAGGACTCTGGGTGAAGGCTATTGTCATCCAACCCATCATTTGGCAGTGGCCTTTCTTCCCCATCACCAGTTGCTAGGGGAACTTGAGTACTGATTGCTGTATTTTTGTTTCTGTTGTTGCTCTTTGCCCTGTTTTCTGAGTTTGATGAAATAAATTTTTATGGAGGTGATGTGTATGTGTGGGTATATGCATATGTATGTGTAAAAGGAGATGCTTTTATAATATACTGATATTACCCAGAACTTGTTTTTCCTCCTAGTGCAACTAATAGGCAACTCTTTTGGACCCTGTAAATTGTTTGGCAGAAGCAGAGCTAGACTCTACTGTGCTGTCCAGAATTATCCATGGCTTTTCAAGGTACATGGTACCCTAGGACTGTGATGCAGAGCGTGAATCATGTATAGGAGAGGATACGCTCTTCCTTTTCTCTCAAACAGTAATTCTGAGATGTAGCTGCAAGCAAGAGATGTATGTGTGGTAGAAAAATGTATCTACTCGTAATAACCCAAATCTCACTACAGAAGAAATGAGTGTGGGCTTGAAAGTCAAAGAAGTGTTCACTAGTTCTAGCTTGCCCAATAACTAGTCAGACAGCTTTAGCCCTTCTCAGCCTGATGAGTTCATTGAATAAATGCTAACCAAGGACCCACTATATGCTACATGCGGTACAAGGAGATAGAAAAAATAAATGAAAACAAACAAGCAAACTAAAATAAAAACATTGGAAACCATGGCCTATCTTTATGTGAAATGTGTGGTTGAGAACACAACTACAGTTGTCCAAAATATGTGAATTCCTTAGTAGTAGAAAAGAAGGGGATGAAAGATTTGTGCTGGCATCACAAGGGACAAACAGGAGATAGAGCAGGCCCAATTGGTATCTGGTTTCCCATTCAACTTCCCATGGAGCTGGATCTGTGCTTTCAACCTGTAGAGAGTAACGTGACTGATGCTGCTGTCTCTTGGACAAAACGCAATCTGATCACTGGTGCCTTTACAGGTTTGGATTTTCCTGAATTCCTGTAGCCAGAGAGGAAACTTCCGTTGCACACAGGGTAGACCAGCAAGATACACATTAAACCAATGTCCAGGAGATATTAAAATTACAAGTAGAGCTCTAAATCTGGGACAGCCACACTCAGAGGCAGGGTCTCCTCCTTGCACACATTTGATTCCTGTAATACTTGAGAAATAGGTGGTTTGTCTTTCCTTGAAACTGTCTTTTTGAGTATGGAAGGAATTAAGGCAGCTAAATAAATATAAATGCCCATATAACCTCAAAGTCTTTGCAGTCTGAATGGGGACAAGCAGGCTATTTATAAAATTATAATTAACATATTATAACTAAATAGCACATGTTGGTGTAAATCACAATGAAGACAGATGAAAGCATGGAATCATTAACTCATGCAGGTACTCGAGGAAGAATTCTACAATAAAAGCTACGGTTGAACATGTTTTTGGGTAGAAAACAATTATAGACAATTCAAGAGGAAACATTCATATTAGAAGGACAAATATATGAAAAAAATCATGGAGAATTAAGGATGAAACCTTGAGAGAAGGAATCAATCAGGAATGCAATCCACTGAACACAGCAGAAAATCTGAAGGCAATAATTTCAACAGTGAAGAGTTTATTTTTATCACATAACAATAAAACTCACAATAGGCCATTGTTAGTCATGGTTCAGGGGATCAGTTATGTCTTTGCTTCACCATTGCAAGGTGGCTGACTCAACCTCGACATGCCTTACACATATGCTTCAGATAGGACGAGACAGAGGGGTAAGCAGGACAGCCATCCTGGTTCATCTGGAAAAATATGACTTTGCCAAAACCCTCCCCTGTGACTACAGCTAAGTCTCAGCCAACAGTGGCTCATGTCCCTTTTCACCCTCCCATCCTCCTCCATCTCACTCCTACAATAAGTGGATCTGGCAAAACAAATATTCAGCTGAGAACACTTGCCGCTTTGCTAAGCCCCCATAGAATTCGATTACAGATAAAAGGATGGATCAATAAGGATTAGGGAGAAATTACTTATGGAAAAACAACAAAGAGTTTGCAAGATGGGCTTCTGGCAAGGCCTTCAAGAGAAGCTTAAGAGTAAAGGTGGGGCCTGATTTTTGAGACTCCTTTGGGCTATGTTTAAACATCTTTGTCTTTCAGTCATCACCATAGATAAGGCTAATAATCTAACTTTAGAATCTGCAAGATTCCTTGTTGATAATCCTTAGCATTCTATAAAATGTCCTTATTGGAACTTTAGAAAGTTTTAGTCCATCATAAAGCCTCCTGCTTACCCTACTCCATGGGAAACTCAGTGAATCTAGAATGTATGTATTCCTCCTCCTTCTCCTCCCTCGTCACAGATGCTGGGACTGGAGACCCCAAAAGGCGAGGATAACAGAAAGCAGCTGTTACTTAAGAGCATGCATCTGCAATATACCTGGCACCAGGGAGAAACAACGGGGTGAGCTGAACACCTGTAGATGGAAGTCTCATTCAAGTCTTGACTGCACTGGGTGAACTCTGTGGCCTCATGCAGCTCATGGTCTGGGTTCATGTCATTGAGAATAAGCTAAAATAATTGGGTCAAACAACTGAAATTCCAGGATACCTCATAGTTCTGTGATTATTTATTGATTTGTTTCCTTCAGCTTCCTCATTCATCCACATATGCCATGGCTATATTTTTAAAAGATTGATAGGATGACATTTAATAGGAAAATGATCAAAGCTAAAGACACTTCCTTAATTAGGAGATATGGGGGTATTTCTGAAAGTTCTTAGTAAAATAAAATTATGAATGTAAGCTTAGGGGTGAGCATTTGGTGTGCTGGTTCAGATGCCACTTGGAACACTCACGTTCCTCTTCAGGGTGCATGGCTTAGAGTCCCAGTTTGGTCCTCAGTCTAGCTTCTTGCTAATGGACATCCTGGGAGGCAGCAAATGATGGTTCAAGTACTTGGTTTGCTGCCACGAACATGGGAGACTCGTATGAGGTTCCTGACTTCTGGCTTAGGCCTGCCTGGCCCAATTCCAGCTCTTATGGGCACTTGGGGAATGAATCAGTGGATGGAAGATCTCTCTCTCTCTCTCTCTCTCTCTCTGTCAAATAACATAATTTTTAGAAGATAAGCTCATTTTGGTGCAAAACATTTTTGAAACCCATGCACAGTTTTCTCATAATGCACATTCTCATGAACTTTGTGAAGATGTCTCATGTGCATAGATTTCAAAAAGTTTTGCAGCAAAATTAATTTTTCAGTCCATTTTCCACAAACTTTTTGAGGTGCCCTCATGTTTAAATCTCTGTCTTAGCTAGATTTATAGTATTCATGCAATTAACAACTTAGCCACAAATAGGCTTACCAAGCAATATTTCCTCTAGTTTGGAGTCCTACCTTTCTGTGAATTTAATATTTTTTATTTCAGTGTCAAAAGTTTGGAAACCTTGGGTTTTGGGTTAACTCTCTCATTTCCATCAGAGACATTTCTGCTCATTAAGTTGGAGCTGTAGCTTTAGTGTAGCTAGACAATTACCATTATCTTTAAAAGTTTTCTGGGCACGACTGTGCTTATAAGAATGAGGAGGTTTTACAAGTGGATTCCGGGTAATAGTGACTGCTCTGTCATTTATGATTGACAAGCATTTGACAGTAGTCTGTACAGGCACTCTGCTGGACATAGATCCTAGGCCAGGCTGTTTGACTCACATCCAGGATATGATTGCTTTCCTTGGACAAGTTCCTTTACTTAATATTGGCAAGTTAGTAAAGTTAGATATTTGCTGCTGTTGTGAGTGAGAGCAGTCTACTGTCCAAACAGACCGATGGTATGATTTGGGAGGAAAGCTCTCAGTACTTGGGACCAACAGCAACAATGTTGAAGGAGGAAAACTGTATTAGCATCAGTGTAGAGGCTGCTGCTGCTACAGGAAAGCTGTGACATTTTTCTGAGTGGATTGCATCTGTACTTTTTTTTTTTTTTTTGGACAGGCAGAGTGGACAGTAGAGGGAGACAGAGAGAAAGGTCTTCCTTTTGCCGTTGGTTCACCCTCCAATGGCCGCCGCGGTAGGCGCGCTGCGCCGGGCGCACCGCGCTGATCTGATGGCAGGAGCCAGGTGCTTCTCCTGGTCTTCCATGGGGTGCAGGGCCCAAGCACTTGGGCCATCCTCCACTGCACTCCCGGGCCACAGCAGAGAGCTGGCCTGGAAGAGGGGCAACCGGGACAGAATCCGGCGCCCCGACTGGGACTAGAACCCGGTGTGCCGGCGCCGCAAAGCGGAGGATTAGCCTACTGAGCCACTGCGCCAGCCAGCATCTGTACTTTTAAAAGACAGACAACCGGAGTATCAGTTGAGCTAATAGGATCTGGGACTGAAAAGCCTTCATATTTTATTAGGACTACATTGATTCCATTTCTTTAAGTCACTGGAGTGTTATTTCACATTCTGGTGTCTGTATAACTGTATTGCCTTTGTTTCTCAGTTCCATTTAAAATTCCCTGGCATAGCAAGGCTAGTGAATGTCAGTGAAGATAACTGTCAGCACGTGATAACTTCCAACTACAGGAGTGTGTGGCCTAAAGCAGGTCTGTATATAGTAAGTGGGAGCCAAGGGAGGACAAATTAACTCTAACCATGGTATGTGTGTCAGATTTAATTTGAGTATTGATTCTACCTAGACATAGACATTCATTGCAGATTGCCATAAAATAGGCATGTATTCTAATGAATAATAAAGCTTTCACAAACCAAATGAAAGACTGATACCCTGTATCACAGAGTCTTTGTAATAACTCGGGAACAGGGGCAGGTATTGTAGTATAGCAGGTTAAGCTACCCCTTGATTGCAGGCATCCTATATTGGGGTGTCTGGTGTCAGCTCATCTACTTCCAATCAGACTCCTGTTAATGCACACTCTAGGAGGCAGTAGGTGATAGTTCAAGTATTTGGGTCTCTGTCACCCAAATGGGAAACACCAATGCCAAGTTCATGCCTTGGCCTGCTCCAGTCGTGGTTGTTACAAAGATCTCTCACTCGCTCGCTTGCTCTCTCTCTCTTCCTTCTCCCTCCCTCACATTTAAAATAATAGAACATAGGAAAGGATGTAATGTGCACTGGTTCTATAAGGATATCCTATGATAAAAACCTCATTGAAAAAAAAAAATCCTGAGTGGGCAGGTTTATGTATGAATCACCTTGTCCTTCCTGTATGAATTGTAAGCAGCTGAAATATTCATTGATTTAACCTTTTATTTCTCTTTTAGTAAATTTGGCTCTTGCTTTAAAATTACAGAAAAAAGTAGGGGCAAAATAACTGAAAAAATATTCCCTGTATTTCATTATTAAAATGTCAAGGGAAAAATGAATAAACATGAAAACTTTCACTGCTAAAAAAAATAATAATAATTTGGATACTGCTTTGACTTTATTTTAATTTGTGGTATTTAAATATTAAACTTATCTTTCACTAATCTGGTGTTTTACAAGATGTTGCAATTGATATTACAGACTGTAAACCACACAAGTATTTGTTTCAGTGAATTTTACTTTTACACTTGTACTGGACCAGGTCCTTTCTATTTTACTTGGTCATATTTTAAATGTTTAGCTTTCTGTTGGATAGGTAGTCATCTCTATTTTGTTTCAAAATATTAAAAATTTAAAAAATATTAAATGATGAAATATTTTTAAAGATATCAAATTCTAGATAAAGAAAATATTGTATATACACACTATGGAATACTATTCAGCCATAAAAACATGGAGTCTTGTCTTTTGCAACAAAATGGATGCAACTGGAAACCATTATGTTTAGTGAAATAAACCAGCCTCCATAAGACAAAAAAGAAAAAAAAAAAAGAACCTCATTGAGTAAATTGCTTAGAACTCTGTCTACCCTTGCACAACAAACTTGGTGCTTTTATCCACAGTTTCTTATTAGCTTCACTCATTCTGAGAGTCCTATGTGACTGCAGCCAGATGTCTATAGGGTCTGGATTCTTCTGAAGGCTCAACTGGCTGAACATTTGAAATATCTTCTTCAATCACAGGTCTGCCTGAGACAGAAAAACTTAAGGCCATCCAGACATTTTTCTCTTTGTGCTCTGTCTATGGCTATTTGGGGCTACCAAAGAGTGTGATAGTGTCAGGAAGCTGACTTTCCCATAAGTGTTACAAGAGACCAAAGTAGAAAATACAAGGTTTCTTATGACATGACATCAGAAGTCAGGCGGTATTTCTTCCATCACATACTATTTGTTACTAGTAAATAAAAGAGTCAGCCTAGGTTTAAGGTAAGAGAATTATAAATGCACATGACTATTGAGAGGCTTGGTCCCTTGAAATTCATCTTTATAGAACAGCTACCAGAATGTGGTTAGCACACTAGCTGAGTGAATTATTGTAGGTCACTATGTACCAAGTACTATGCTAAGTCCAGTGCTTCCAGTGCTCCCAAGCTTTTGGTATCATCATGTCCTGCCAAACCCACAGTAAGTTGAAAACACATTCAATATACCTGTCCTCCTAAGCATCAAGCTTAACCCTGATATCTTTAATTTGCTCATAACAC
Source organism: Lepus europaeus (assembly GCF_033115175.1). Lineage (NCBI taxonomy): Eukaryota > Metazoa > Chordata > Mammalia > Lagomorpha > Leporidae > Lepus > Lepus europaeus. The sequence goes on from NC_084828.1 coordinate 35,104,724, forward strand.
CTACATTATCCTAATGTTGGGCAAAATCATCTCATACAAAGCATATTTTATAACAAAGTGTTGATAATTTCACATACATACAAAAATGGGAGTTTTGTAGAAATTATGAGATGCAAAAATGCAATCCTCAAGGAATTATGGCAACACTATACACTGTAGAGTGTTGATTATTTACACTTATAATTATGTGGCTAACTGGAACCTGCAGTTCATTATGGCTGCCCAGCATCCTAAGACTATGATATTATAGATTGCTAGTCAAGGAAACTTCAAAATTCAGAAAAAAGTTTGATTACTGAATACATACAACTTTTCCACCACTGTAAAGTTGAAACACTATTGAGTCAAACCACTGTAACCAACTTCTCTGCACTACTACATAGATTTTCTCTTTCAATTGTTATATTCGAGTGAGTTAGGTATTATTATTAGTAGTATATTTTACAAATGAATCAATTGATTCAAGTATTTACTATGTGGCAACTCTGTAGCTAACTATTATTGTGGACAAAATTCTAAGATGGCTCCATGATCTCTGCTCCATAGCATTATTTTCCTGGCACTGTTAGGTTATAGAACAAAGGGATTTCCAAGATTTAATTAAAGTGCCTTAAGTTGACCTTATTACTAGGTCAATTATCAAGGTAGGCCTAACTTAATCACAGAAGCCTTTCAAAAGTGGGAAATTTTTTTCAGTTGGTAGCAGAAGGGAAAGAGAGCTCAAGGCATATGAAGTATTCAAGGGGCTATTGCTATCTTTGAAAATAGAGGAGTTGTACAGAATCTATAGAGCAGACATTCAAAGAGGTGAGTGATCCCAGACCAACAGCAAACAAAGAAACACGGACTTCAGTCCATAGCATCAAGGAACTATACTCTACCAACAACTGAATGAACTCTGAGGCAAATTCATACCCAAGGTCTCTAGATAAGAACTCATCCAGAATGCCATTTTGATTTTAGTCTTGTAATCCCCTAATCAGAAAACCCAGTTACACCCACTTTGGGTGCAGTTTTGACTTACAAAACTGTGAGCTAATAAATGTATATTATTTTTCTTTGCTAAGTGTGATAATTTCTTAGACAATAGAAAACTATGTTGTTCTTGGGATCTTTCTTGTATATTATGCCCTTGCTTGATCACTATCTTAGTTTGTTTGTGGTGCTAAAACAAGATACCATTAACTACATAGTTTTCAAACACAGAAATTAAAAATTTTTCACAGTTTCAGAGGCTAAGAAGTCCATGAACAAGGTTCCAGTTGTCTGATGAGGGCTGCATTCTCCAAAGGGAGGGGTGTTTGTGTCCTCACATGGCAGGAGGCAGAAGAATAAGTACACGAGCCTCTTTTATAATAGCTTCAATCCCACTCACAAAGGAGAAGTCATTGTGGTCTATCTCTTAAAGATGCCACTCCTCATATCATCACATTAACAAAACCTGAATTTCTGATAGAACACATTCAAACCATAGCAGCCTCCATTCCTTCCAAGTCTTATTTGCCCATGAATGTACCATTTTTCTTTTTTCACTGAATTCTTTCTAATTCAATTTGCACAAATCCTAACCTCAGGATTTGATTCTGGAACATTAAATTGAGTCGTTAACCAGGGATGTCCTAGAAAATAGATAGGATAGAATTCTAGAGCTAAGGTCATTTACAAGTCAGATGGCCACCAAAGTGCAATGACTGGTGGAAATTGGATCAATGGTTTCCTGGAATAATATAGCCTTACCATTGTCAAAATCTTCCTTTGTGGTGAACCAGGTTGAGTTACAAATTTTTTTTTTCTGGATGTCCTTTGGGTCCTTGCTGAAGAAAGTGAATGACAAACTGAAGAAATGATGTGGAAGTAAACAGGTATCTGTGCTAGCAGAACTCATCACCTGTCACAAGATTTTGTATAGCTACAAAGAATGGGAAAGAAGTTGGATCCCAAGACTTCAGATGGAAATAATTGGACCCTAAGATTACCTTGAAACCTCTATGTCTGCAGAATTGCCTACTTTCTGAGCTTGAATATAACATTATCCTCTTTCCTAAGAACTATACTGCTACAATTCTTTGCTGAATATTATGCTGACCCTTCTCCTGGAAATTAGCCCTTTTGGCTTAGTCACAAATAAGTAAGGTCAAGCCTTAGGATAGCACAGTTGGGAAATACTGACTATGCTAAGGAGTGATAGGAATGACTCAACAAAAGAACTCTAGAACTCAGACAATATTTCACAGCTGGAATCAAGAAAGCATGACTAGGGCTGGTGCTGTGGTACAGTAAGCTGAGCTTCTGCCTGTGGCACCAGCATCCCATATGGGTGCCTGTTCGAGTCCCGGCTGCTTCTCTTCTGACCCAGCTCTCTGCTTTGGTCTGGGAAAGCAGAAGATGGGGCCCAGCACCCTCATGGGAGACCTAAAAGAAGCTCCTGGGTTAAGATGAGCTTAGTTCCAGCTGCTGTGGCCATTTGGTTAGTGAACCAGCAGATGGAAGCCCTTTCTCTCTGTCTCTCCCTCTCTCTGTAACTCTACCTCTCAAATAAATAAAATATTTTTTTAAACAATAGAAAACATGACTTGGAGTGGACTTTCACAGTGTTTGGATATTTCTTCCATGTTATAGCTCTGCAAAGAAGTAAGAAGCAGGAGTAACAAGAAATTCTCCTAGTAGGTAAAACTTGTATGGGACATCTTCCATCTTAGTGGGGAAAGGACTAAATTGTAGTAAGAACATATTCAGACTTCTGGCCAGTGGAAAATGGCTTTGCAGGTTTGTCAGTGCCTTTGAAAGTATATGATTGGTAGATAAAGTCTGGAGAAAAGACATATGGATGGATACACACAAGTGGCATGAACTGTGTAAAATTTTATATCCCACATTTTTATTTTATGAAGAAGAAGAAACGTCCGGCACGGAGGCAGTAAAAAGCAGGTGGCTAGGATGACTCAACCCATATATGTCAGCCACCCTCTGTACTCATTAATGGGAATGTTCACATAGTAGAGTCATATTTACTAGCCCTAGTAAAAGAGATACTGACTAAGCATTGGTCCACAATCATGGTTTCAGTCTAACAAGGCAGACATCACTGCTCTTGTTGCTAAATATGCAACTTGCCAGCAGCAGAGACTGATGCTGGGTCCTTGATGTGTTATATACTCTCAGGAAACCAATCAGCCACTTGGGAGGTAGTTGATTACACCAGACTCCATCAACAGGAATGAGCAATATTTTATAGATATTCCACATTTTACAGAAAAGTGGATTTCACATTGATCATGTGCCCGAGGAACCACTGGCCCTATTATTTTCTCTATTACTCAGAGCCCTGTCAGTCTGAAAAAAAAAGTTGCAATGACAACTCCAGGACTTGGAAAAATTGCCTTCAGATGTGGCATACACCTTTGATAAATGTCAGCTTGATTTTGGACTTCCAAGCCTCCAGAACCGTGAGAAATAAATTTCTATTATTTATAAATTATCTGGTCTGTGGCACTTTGTTGTAGCAGTAGGGAAGGACTAAGACATTCTTCCGCCTCTTCTTCCTCTCCCTCTTCCTCCTCCTCCTAACCCACCTTTTCCCTCTTATGATATTTGGGGTCAACCATTTGTTTGGTGCTGCTCTACTAAGATTCTACCTACATCAAGTATTTAGTACTTTATTCTGAGACATTTCCCTCATAGGGTTTTAAGGAGAGGAATGACATGATTTTTATCATCTGGATATTTTGTGAAGAAAAAGTTCTGTGGAGTGAAAGTGCAATTGAGGAGACTAAGAAGGAGGCTATTACAGGTAAGAGATGATGATATTTCAGGTGAAGATGATAACAATAGAGATTGGACTAAAGTCATCAGTCTCAAGATGGATTTTGTAGGTAGAACTCAGATTTGTGATTAAATGTGCACGTGAAGGAAAAGGGGACCCCAAGATTTCATCCTTGAGAATTGGAAAATCAGAATTGCCATTTAGTGAAAAGAGGATACAGACAGAGATGTTTTTTAATGCATAATTATATAAATAAATAAATGCGATTGGAAGTAGATTAAAAGCAGGTGAAACTTACAGGGTAAAAGAGTCTAAGATGGTTCTCTTCTCCTTTTTCATCTCTTGTTTACAGTAAGATCAGGACTAGAACACCTACCATTCATACTTTGCTATATCATTGCTGCTCATTCTCATTACTGTCTAAACCAAAATTCACCATGCTATTTGTGACTACTTTTTAAAGAAAGATATCTCCTCCATATCCAGCCCATCATGGCAGCAGCTGATCCTTCTTGGTGTTGCCACTATGTCATGCTTAGAGCCCTGATTCTGGAATTAGATTGAATTCAAATTTGGCTCCAGCACCAATTGGCTTGGATAAATCAAAAAAACTTCTAAAGAAGCCATCTATACAAAGAGGATAATAACAGTATCTAACTCATGGCTTGAAAAGAAAATAAGATTATAGGTTTTAATGATTTAGGCTGTGGTGTTCTGTGAAGTTTATAACAAACAGATCTCCAGATTTTTTTTTCCCAAAGGATGCAATTTTTTTGTTTCATGAAGTCACTGAAAATGAAGTTATAAATTCTGTGCCCAGAGCGCTCTTGTATGCAGATATCACTTACTGGATTAAGTGCAGTGTTTCACACATAATGTTCATAAACATTAGCAATTAGCATTACTATCTGAATGTGCAATTCATATCCCCATAGTACATTGTATGTCCACGTGTCAGTCTCTCTTCCTCTACTGTATACATTTTGATGATAGGGATTATAGTTTAGAAGCCCTAACAAGATACTCTAACTTCTTTCCTTTCATCTTTTTCATTTCCATTTTGGAAGTAAAGACCTTCACTATGGTACACAGAAGTGACCATCCTGTTTACCTCCATTCTTCCCAAGGCTGAACTGACTAAATCATCTTTCTTATGTCCATTACCATGTTTCTTGTCTTTCATTGAAGTCTTCTTTCTATATCTCTTTTGAAAAACATTAAAATCACCATGAATGGTTTTATGAGTGAATGTTGAACTAATGAACTATGATGGAGGAATATTGACAGAAAATCCATCTGTGGTTATTTACATGTGAACTTGAGCAGCCTAAGAACATCTGTTTGCTGATACACAGGCCCTGTTCATTGGGCCCTGGAAGTTACAGTCTGCAGATAATTAATAATGATAACTTGTACATCTCCTCCCTCTCTTTTTCCCCACTCATATTTAACAGGGATCACTTTTCAGTTAAAATTTAAACACTTAAGAGTAATTATGTGTTAATTACAGGGTTCAACCACCAGTACTAGAACAAATCGGACTTGCCCCAAATGGTGGAGTTAGAAACATGCCAGCGGATTCCAATACAATCCCATCAAGGTGGCATGTACCAATGCCATCTCACTAGTCCAAGTGATCATCTTCAGTTCACAATTGATGGCTCTGATAGGTCTAAGAGTCAAAGGGATCACACAAACAAAACTAGTGTCTGCTAATACTACCTGATAGAATCAAAAAGGGAGAGAACGATCCAACATGGGAAGCGGGATACACAGCAGACTCATAGAATGGCAGGCGTCCTAAATAGCACTCTGGCCTCAGAATCAGCCCTTAAGGCATTCGGATCTAGCTGAAGAGCCCATGAGAGTATTGTAGGCATGGAAAGCCAAGACACTCTGGGAAAAAAAAAAAAAAGACCTAAATGAATGATCTCTGCAAGTGAGATCCCAGTGGAAAGAACGGGGCCATCAAAGAAGGAGGTACCTTTCTCTGAAGGGAGGAGAGAACTTCTACTTTGACTATGACCCCGTCAGAATAAGATCAAAGTCGGCAAACCCTAAAGGCTTCCATAGCCTTGGCAACTCATGACTAGAGCCTAGGGAGATTACTGATGCCATAAACAAGAGTGTCAAATTGTTAAGTCAACAACAGGAGTCACTGTGTACTTACATCTCTTGTGGGATCTGTCCTTAATGTGTTGTCTAATGTGAAGTGATGCTATAGCTAGTACTGAAACAGTATTTTTACACTTTGTGTTTCTGTGTGGGTGCAAACTGAGGAAATCTTTACTTAGTATATACTGAATCGATCTTCTGTATATAAAGATAATTGAAAATGAAAAAAAAACTTAGTTTTAAATTGGAAATTGCATAGAAAATTTAAAAAAAAAGAAAGAAAATTAATCAATTTTTTTAAAAAAATCATGTAGGATCTCTGTCCTTAATGTGCCGTGCATTGTGATTTAATGCTATAACTAGTACTCCAACAGTATTTTTCACTTTGTGTTACTATGTGGGGGCAAACTGTTGAAATCTTTACTTAATATATACTAAACTGATCTTCTGTATATAAAGAGAATTGAAAATGAATCTTGACGTGAATGGAAAGGGAGAGGGAGTGGGAAAGGGGAGGGTTGCGGGTGGGAGGGTAGTTTGGGGGGGAGCCATTGTAATCCATAAGCTATTCTTTGGAAATTTATATTCATTAAATAAAAGTTTAAAAAGAAAGAAAAATAATAATGATAATAAGAAAAGAAAAATTATAAATACAGATATTATTGTGAATACTTGCTATTAGAATCATTTACCTAAGCATTTCCCATCCATTCTTTGAGTTAATCTTCACAGCAACCCTATGGATTTCTATTATTTATACTATAGAGAAATTGGCAGCAAGAGATACTTGGTGGAGAATTAATCCCTGGGCCCATAATGATAAGTAGACAAACATAACAATTTAAAGCCCCATTGGATTAGGCTGGAATTAAGGAGAGGCTTATATGGTTGCTGTGGGAATAAGTTCTGGCTCCACTGTGATTAATTCAGGAAAGTTGGGCAGGCTGAATCTGCATAAGGAAGAAATCAGAGGATCTATATATGAACAGCTAAAGAAGAAACAGAAGTAGCAGCAGCAGCAGAGGATGACAGAGAACACAGAGCTTCCAAATCCGCACAAATATAAAGAAAGGGACTGTGTGGAGAATGATTTCACCAGCAGTTAGCATGCACTGTGTATCTTTTCTGTGTGAGGCCCCTTCCTGAATTAGAATTTCTTTCATTTTCACAATTTAACTCTGGTAGATGGGTACTCTGCTCTTATCCCCTGCCTGATATTTTCCTCCTGTTTTCTTCTTCATCTTCCTCTCCTCCATCTCCCACCAACTGAATACAAAAGAAAGTGAAGAGCTAAATCTGAGCTCCTTTTTAAAAAAGATTTATTTATTATTTATATGAAAGGCACAGAGATCTTACACCTAGTGGTTTACTCCTCAAATGGCCATAACAGCCAGGGCTAGGCCAGGCTGAAGCAAGGAGCCAAGAGCCTCCTCCAGGTTCCCCACATGGGTAAAGGGGCCAAATACCTGGGCTATGCTCCACTGCTTTCCCAAGTGCATCAGTAGAGAACTGGATCAGAAGTAGAGCTGCCTAATCTCAAACCATTGCCAGTATGGGGTGCTGGCATCACGGGCAGCCGCTTAACCCCCTAAGTCCCAGTGCTGAACTTCTGACATGAAGTCAACACCCACTGAATACTGCCTCTGATACTCTTATGGGAAATAAAGAATTTGTGGAGGAAGGAGCTCTGTGTGTTAGACAAATTTCTGATATATATACAGAAGAAATAAATTTTTTAAAATGGAGACTGCAGATATAAGGAAAAGAAGATCCTTATTCCTATAAAGAAAAAGAAACTGCAGCTTCTGCTTATCATGTATTTGGAAAAGTAATGCCACTAAATACACTTGTCCTCAAACAACACACAAAATCTGGAATTATATAACAAATTCAATAAATTTATTTTTCTTGCCTTATTTTAATGAGTGTCTTAGACTCTTTTCTTCCCTCGATGCGGTAGTACTAGTATGATCATTTCTTCTTGCACTACTTATGACTTGTGTCAAACATTCTTATCATATGTGTTGCTTTCATCATTAGTCTGTTGGCAGTGACTTACTATTTTTCCCAATTTTCACTACAGTTAACCTCTTTCAAGTGGTTACTATGATCATAAACAACCTAATCAATGACACTTACAGTCAGCATTTCTTGACTCCTTCCTACATGCATAGAACTGTGCCACATGAAAACTCCAAACGGAGGGGTGCTGCATGATGTTCTATTTATAGATCAGTCACTAGTCCCATGTGGCTATTTACATTTCAATGATCTAAAATAAAATCTGTTTTATCACTAGCCACATTTGAAATGTTCCATATCTCCATGTGTTTAATGGCTACAATATCAGACAGAACACATTATAGAACAGGTTCTTATAGAAAGAAGGTTCTTACAGAAAATCCTTCTATAACTTGGGGATTATCATCTTGGAAGTTTACGCCTTGAATCTGTGCTGTTTGGATTCACTATTGCTGTCTTTCAGTAGACTCTGAGTTCCATGAGCAGTGCTTGCTACATGATAGCTGCTCTATCAATAAACATGAACACAAAGAGAGGAAAAGATCTTAGAACTTGCTGTACAAGATTAACAATTCAAATCTGTTCAATTTTAATTTCTCATGTTTATTTTTTAATTAGTGTTCATCCAGTTAAAATTTCCCTAATGTATATAGAAAACTTACAAAGTTTTTTAGTGTACTAGAATAAAATGAGTAATGATTATCTTGCAGTTGACATAATCACATAAAATAGGATTAAAATTGGATCTGCTTATTTGAGTCACACTTAACTATTAAATGTTCTTCAGGATTATAAAACCTCTAAATATGGTCCATATAAGCGATATAATTAAGAAAAATTTAATTTGGGTCTATCCCCTACACAAATCTGGTATTGTAATTCTTTGTACATATCATGGTTCATATATAACAATGTTGCTTTCAGGATGCCTGAACATCATTTTCATCAGAAATTAATTACATTGGTTTGGACTTCTGGTTGCAAGTGACAAAGTCCAACTTTAAATTAGACAAATTAGGAATATTTTAGCTCAAGTATTATAAGAAATAGATTGACACCTAGTATGAAAGAAGGGCACTAAAGAACTCGTACGAACATGGCTTGAAGGAATATAGGGTTATATTGAGTTTCTTTGGTCTCCTGATACCATTTTTTGATATATAAAGATATAAAGGCTTTCTCTATATGGCAGACACAGTTTTTAATAGCTTCTGTGTGAGTGTGTTTTTATTTATTTGAGAGGGGGAAAGAAAGGAAGAGAGATGCAGGAAAGTGGGTAGGAAGAAAGGAGGGAGGGAGGGAGAGAGTGAAAAAGAAAGCTCTTTTCTGATGGTTCACTCCCCACATATTCACAGTGGACTGGACTGGCCAGACTAAAGCCAGGAGACAGAAACTCAATTCACAGCTTTCACGTGAGTGGCAGAAACCCAACTACTTGAGTCATCATCACCATCTCCCAGGGTCTGCATTAGCAGGAGGCAAGAAGCAGAATTCAGGACCTGGAGGTAGTAATTGAATCCAGGAACCATCATATGAGAATTGGGTGTCTTAAACACTGTGCCCAATGCCTGCCTTGCCTTTTTTTTTTTTTTTTTCATTTTAAGATTACAAATACTGGAGATAGACTCTTCCTAATTAGTCTGACATAGGTGAGTTTCCAAGCCTGGACTAATAAATTTCAGCTGATAATAAGGGAACTATATTTTTAGCAATTTTGGTGAGATTTTCAGCCCTGGATCAACGGTGCTTAGATGATGGAATCATGAAAACATGGTCATTAAGGTGAAACTTACAGATAGGGAGAATTTTACAGGGAGTCTTGGACTGATCAAATAACAGATGCCCATGAGAGGAATATTAAGTGGCAGTAGACTGTTTTTCCACCAAATTTTTTTGGGAACCCAATAACCTCATTCACATGATTCAGAATAATCCTTGGGTGCCAATGCTCAGATTTCTACAGGCTCTTTAAGCAGATCAGATCTATCAGGCACAGTTCTCTGTCATTTGTTATCCTTAGGGGTACTGTTAGCATTCACAACACACTTGCTAAAATGAAATCATTTATTTACTCAACAGCACAAACACTGTTACATATTAATTAACCTTTATTGTTGCTAGAGGAAAGCAATGATCACAACAGTTCTGTCTTTCATTATTATGACTGCAGTTTAGTGATAGGTATGTTCCCGACTCTCTTTCTGTAATGGACCGTGACCTTTAACAAATATCTACAAATAACATGAATATTTTCATTCTCAATCCTTGCCCTCTCCACCCGTTGTCTTCACTCTGTCTTTCAAATCACATTGGGTCATACAGAGGACACAGGCGAGATGTTTGGATTCCAGAATTACAAGCTTCACAGCCAGTGTGGATTTGCATAAAAGCAGACTCCCTTTGCAGGCATTAGACACACATAGCAGCATTCAGCCTGCCAACTTTATTACTGTTCATTTCACCATCCTACTGTAGCTCTTGCTGAAAAGAGTAACATAAATCTCAGCAGCATAAAGGTAGTATTCCATAATCACTCACCAAAGAAAGAAGATATCATTCTATGCTACACATCGAGGAGGTGGCATTTGTTAAACATTTTGTGATTTGAGAACAAAGCATGATAAAATCTGAATATTTGAGCCTGGTATTTTAAAGTATAAAAGTATAATGCAGGAAAAAATATACATAAATATACATATATATATATATGTATACACACAGAGAGAGTGAGAGAGAGAGAGAGGAGAGAGAGAATCCTTTATTTTGGCTGGAAGCTATGCAAGCAATATTGTCAAATACCTGGGTACAAATGTGGTGGCATAATGAAAATGCTTTGATATGTAGAGACTATCCCATGTATTTTACAACAGACAGACAAAAACACACACCCTATATATAATGTGCTCACATTCCAAGGCCTGTTGTGACTTACTGGACTAGCTAATGGGTTACTCCATATTTGAAGATTTACACTAAGCTTTTTCTTTCCAATTTTCCTTGTACTGCAGGAGTCTCTGATGCTGATTGAATCAGTGGCTCAATAAACAACTTTGCTATCTCAAAAAATACACCCTCTTTGCCAGCAAGATGTTTGGAGTCATTCCAAGAAAAAGAAAAAAAAAAAATCGTGCTCAATGGAGAGAAGGGACCACATTGAAAGGTATGCACTCCTATTTTCACTCTGGCCATAAATCATTATCCACTGTGGCATTGATTAATTGGACTTCCTTAAATCCTGCAGAATTCTTATAAAAACCCAGGATAAAAGACGATTACACTATTAGCAGCAGACAGAAAGGGATACATTTTCAAAATGTTGTCTGCAGATAACAGTGCATAGAAAAAAAATGTGCAACATTTGACACAGCTTTGGGGTTTTTTATTTACATTTTTAAAGTGATTTAGTTCCTTTTGTCAAAGTCTTCATTCACCTCCTTGCTTATCTCAGGTCTACCACGAACCCACAGAAAGTAACACTGCCATACTCGACATAACTCCACCTGTCAGTGTGACACCAAGGCATCCCCTGGCCCCACTGAAAATATCCATGTGATGATGTCTAATTCTTCAGGGTATATTCCCAACAATCAGCTTTTGCATTGTTAATTTAAGGTAGTATCTTAAACACATTGGAAATGGGCTAAACCAGTTGTCTGAACATCACATGTGGTCAGTCTTGTGAAGATTAGACTCAAAATTCTAATATTTCTATTTTGAGAATTAATAAAATTTTAATTTGAAGACTAACATTTGCTGATCATCTACTTTGTTCTTGCTTTATCTCACTCTTCCATGACTGCATTTCTTACACCTTGTGGTGTGTTGTTTTACAGAACACTTGTCATTATATTTTACGGGTTGGTAGGTATTTTCCTAAGTGACACATGTTGCTCAGTGAAGAATGGCTATTATAAATTTTTAGAAATGAAAAGGCAGATAAAATGACAAAAAAACCAGAGCAGCATATTTCATTGAAGAGTTCAGATAGAGATACACACACACACACACAGACAGACAATTGGGATATGACAGTGATATTGTTGACCAAGGGAACTCCATGAAGTTTTTGAAAAATTCAATTAAAAGTAGTTTATTTTGGTGCAAAACTTTTTGATAGCTATGCACAGTGTTTTTTCTTAAGATTTATTTTGTTTACTTGAAAGGCAGAAATACAGAGAAGGAAGGAGAAACAGAGAGAGAGAGAGAGAGAGAGAGAGAGAGAGAGAGAGAGACCTGCTTTACCCCTCGAAATGGCCTTACTGGCTGGGGCCGGGTCAGGCCGAAGCCAGGAGCCAGGAACTTCATTTAGGTCTCCCACATGGGTGGTTGCAAGGGCCCAAGGTTTGGGTTGTCTTGTGCTGCTTTCCCAGGCACAGTAGCAGGGAATTAGATGGGAAGTGGAGCTCAAACTGGTGCCCATATGGGATGCCACCATCACAGGTGGCAGCCTAACTCTCTATGCAGTGACAAGAGTCCCAACGTGTTTTCCTAGTACACATTTGCCATGAACTTTTCAAACATACCTAATAAAATATATGTAGATTTTAAAAAAAGAACTTTGCACCAAATATTTTGAATCTCATTTTCCATGAACTTTTTGAATTACCCTTATATAGGGATAATTTAAGAGACAGCATTGGTAAGACTGGCTAATTATAATGATAATCATAAATGTAGATGTCTATATTACACCAAACAAGGAGTTTTAATTCAGGTAGATTAAAAAATTACAAAGATAATAATGCAAATCTAATCAAAATTAAAATAGCTACATACTTTCCCTGGAGTGAAAAGTTCTCGAAGCAAAACACTGGAATATTGAACTTAAGTAGGACAGATTTAAATGAATAGTATTGTTTACAATGAAATTGTTGAGTTCCACAATTTTAGAGGATTTGTTTTTTAAAGAAAGGAAAAGAAATGGGTAAATTACTTTTATTCCCTAATTAATTCTAAAACATTTTACTCATCAATTTAGAAAGAAATTCAAGTAAATTCACTGAACTGAGATTTGTAGTCATTTTTTAAAAAGGAAAATAGTTAAATATTATATATCCATACTTATAATTAACAAACGCTTATGTGTGCCAGCCCTGTATCAAAACATGGTTCTATGTGCTGTCGCAGTACTAAGTGCTTTACATAGTATTCAAAACACTCAGTACTATTTTGAATTCTCATTTTAAAAATGAAAGATACCGAAAGAACTTGTTATTCACCCAGGTAAGACAATGAGGAAATGAAATCACTATGGTATGAACCCAAGCAATTCAGCTACAGTGTTGCCCTGTCAACCACTAACTGCTCTGTATTTCTTTCCTGAAAATGTTACATGAAATATCAGTGTAACATTTGAATGCTCTTCCTTCTGCAAGAAATTTGCCTCTTGCTTCCATTTTTAAAACATCTCATATATTTTTGTTACAAAAACAGGAAAAGAAAGTAAATATTCTGCTTAGTGACAATTTATTTCCAGGTAACTGATGAAACCTTGTGAACAAAATCCCTATATCTTTCTGTGGTTGCAATATTTCCATTCTACTTCCTTCAATGTTTTCTTCTAACCAATCTATTCTTTAATAAAAATATTCAAATCATTATTACCTTTCTCAAATCTGTACACATGCATATAAAGGAGACAAGGATAACTATACAGATTAAGTACGATGAAAGTGCATTTGGGAGAATATGTGCTGGATGAGATGAAATGAATAGACTTTGTTCCTTAAATGTCTGATACATGGAGCACACATGGGCTCCCAACAAATATCAATAGAATGAATCAGTGAGGACATAAATGCATGTTGCAGCTCTCAGTACCTTTGGAGAAGAATTAAGAACTGAAATACCATATTTAAAATTATATAAGCATATATAATCTGGGAGACAGAAGCCAAAGCTTAATAAATGTGCTATCAGAAACACCCTTATTTCACATAGGTATACAAACACATGTCCTTTTAAAACCATAAAATTAGGGTTGGCGCTGTGGTATAGCAGGTAAAGCCACTGTCTGCAGTGCCAGCATCCCATATGGGTGCTGATTTGAGTCCCAGCTGCTCCACTTCCAGTCCAGCTCTCTACTATGGCCTGGGAAAGCAGTATAAGATGGTCCAATTCCTTGGGCCCCTGCACCCATGTGGGAGACCTGGAAGAAACTCCTGGCTTCAGTCTGGCCCAGTCCCAACTGTTACAGATATCTGGGGAGTGAACCAGCATACAGAAGACCTCTCTTGCTCTGTCTCTCCCCCTACCTCTCTCTATAACCCTGCCTTTCAAGTAAATAAATAAATAAATCTTTAAAAAATTATAGAATTAAATAACATCTGGGTATTTTGTTTAAAAAAAAAAAATCCAACCCTTTGCTCCTTTATCTATACTCCCCTGTAGGAAGAGCTCTGGAGTGAGGAACCCTAGAAACCTGCAGCATTGAAATGGTGCAGAGGGAAATATAGCCGAATAAGATTCAGCTCACTTAGTTCTAGCTCAGCTGGGGAATTTAGGATTGGAGGAATAAAGCTGTTAACTTTGTTTGTTCCACGTCTTTCCTGGAAAGTCAAGGAATTAAACATGATTTCCCCAAAGCACAACTCTACCAATATTAAAACATTCTCATTTTATGACTGACTTTTGATAGATTTTCACTATCAAAGTCTTTCTCGGGGAAGGTGGTTTTGGTGCAGCATTTTAGACACATACATCCCTCATAGGAATTCAAGTCCCCTGATACTGCACTTCCAATCCAGCTTCCTGCTAATGTTCCTGGAAAGCACTGAATGATGGCAAAGTACATGAGTTCCCTCCACCCATGTGGGAAAACCAGATGGACCTCCAGGATCCTGGTTCTAGCTTGGTCCAGCCCTGTCTATTGTGGCCATCTGGGGAGTGAATCCGCAGTTGGGAGATGTTTGTCTCTCTCTCTCTCTCTCCTCCCTCCTCTCTCCTCTCTCTCTCATTATCTCTTTGTGTCACTTCACCTTTTGAATAAATAATTTTTTAAAATATTTAATTATTCATTTGAAAGTCAGAGGCAGAGAGAGGGAGAGATATAGATTCTTCCATCTGCTGGTTCACTACTCAGATGGCCACAATGGCCAGGACTGAGCCAAACTGAAGCTAGGAGCCAGGAACTTCATTCAGTTCACCCAGGTAGGTAGTGGGGGCCAAAACATTTAGGCCATCTTTCACTGCCTTTCCCAGGCCCGGTTGGTGGGGGACTGGATTGGAAGTGGAGCAGCCAGGAAAAGAACCTGCTGTTGTCGTAGGCAGCAGCTTTACCTGCTAAGCCACCATGTCGGCCCCTAAATTAATCTTTTTAAAAAATCTTATAGTCACCTTTTTACACACACACACACACACACACATACTCTTTAAAATGTTGTGCCCTTTGTTCTGGCTATTTCTTGAGCCATAACAAACCATTCAAAACTTAGTGGCAAAAACCAAAAATTTTGGTCAAGGCTTGACAGTCAAAAACTTGTTTGTTTTACTTGACTTCAGTTTGGGTTGCTCAATAAAAACTGGGATCCAAAATCTCATCTGTTAATAGGTCTGATGGGTGACTTCTGACTTGGGCCTTTCCTAGCTGGGGCTGGAAGCCAGACTACTTGTTCTTGTGATCCAAGATTCATCCCTCACAAAATATTCACTGGCTTCTGTGGAGGTCCCCTGGGCACTTGGCAATAAGGAAATCCCTAGTGAAAAATCTGCAACAATAAGGAAATCACTAGTGACGGAGAAGCCCCTAGCCAGCGGTAACCTGTCTCAGATATGGATCTCCCAGATTATAATCCACTTTGCACCATTAGTCAGCTTCCAGCTTCTGGCTTGCCCACTGCTGCAAGTGGATGTGATATTAACATTCAAACACATCCCCTTGTGGCATGTTTCAGCAGCAGTCGGACCCTACCTGACCTGCCTGCACAGCGCTGCTCCCTTCTAGTGCATTTTAATAACTTTAACTCTGCTCACTTCTCAGTGTGTTCTGCTGCTGGTGAATTGCTTCAGCACCCACGATGCTGGCCTCCATAAGTCACTTCCTATGGCAGGTTCCTCAGATGATCATCCCAGACACACCTAGGGACCCTCTGTAGTCCTATATGACCTAGCTCGGGAAGTCAGTGTCACTTTTTCTTCAATATATCCCTAAGAAAGAAGTCACTGAATTTGCAATGGATTCAAGGTGAGTAGAACCATTTTTCTATCAGTGGGAGAAGCCACTATCTTCTAAGCAAAGCCTTTAAATTATTTGAATATTAATATCACATTCTCTGTTTCTCTTTGCTAATGTGTGGTTCTTTAAACTTTTCTATCTGGCTACATTTGAAAGTTCCCTGCACCATCTTTGAGACGTTCCTTCAAAAAAAAAAAAAAAAAAAAAAAAAAAAAGAGCTTTCCTATTGGCTTTGTTAAACAAGACTGCTCCTCGGAAAACATGAAGCAGGACCTCGTTCTTTCAATATGATTCTGAGATCCCTGAGGGCCTCAAAGTTACTTTCAGATGTCTGTAAGGTTAAAGCTATTTTCATAATAATTTCATAATAATACTAAGTCTTTTTTTTCTCTTTTGCTCTCAATATTTCAAGAGTGTACTGTGGAGTTTTCTCATCATATATAACAAGTGCTAGCAAGGCTAGCAAATATTTTTCAAAAAAAAGGCAAAATTCGGCTCTCCTTTAGATATAAAATGATCACGCTTTACAGATTTTACTCTAACCATTAACCTGGGAAACCCAGCATATGATGGAACCAATTTAAAGGAAAAGTTAAAAAAGCTCAATTTTACAGGGAGTAAAGGAATGAGGAACTACAAATGAAAGCAAATCTCTTTTTCCACAAGGCTCTAGGGAGGACATTTGAACATTTATCAGACAAGACTGAATTTGCACATCTTTCCACTATCTATAACTACCCACAAAGCAGTAAAACAGCTTCCACAGAGTCTGACCCCTGGATGAAAGGTTGGTGGTGTTGACAATGCATAGTGTGCTTTTTCCCCCTTGTGTCAAAGCAAATTCAATACACAAGCAGATGTAAGAATCCAGTTATCTTTAAATAAAGATAAGAGATTTGCAAAAATGAAAAGCAAGTCACCTTTACCCCTCTAAATTTTGTTATGAATTGTATAGTTATTAAAAAACAAATAGGGGCCAACAGTGGGACACAAAGGATTGAGTAACTGCTTGCAATGCTGGCATCCTATATTGGCACTGCTCATGGATCTAGCTCCCTACTAATTTGCCTGGGAAATCAGTAGAGGAAGGCCGAGACACTTGGACCCCTACCACCCGCATGGGAGGCCAGGATGGAGATCCAGGCTCCTGTCATTAGCCTGAACCAGTCCCAGTCAATAGGCCATTTAGAGGCTGAATCAGCAAACACTCTGTTTCTCATTCTCTGCACCTTGTATCAGGTTACCAATGAACAGTCCAAATCTCTCTCCTGATCTTAGGCAGTTTCTATATTTCTGTTAAATTCATTCCAATTTCAAAGGTCATCTTTGAATGTGGTAAAGATTTAGTGAATAATTTTGTTCATTTTAGGCATAACATTTCTGATTTGAATCTTTCCTATACTACACTTGGTATACTGAGGTTGCCATCTTGTGTTTTTTTTTTTTCCTTTTCTTTTATTATTATTTATTTGAAAGGTAAAGAGAGAGAAAGAGAGAGAGATTTTCCATCTGCTAGTTCATTTCCTAAATGTTGGCAACAGCTGAGGCAGGACCAGGCTGAAGCCAGGAACCTGGAGCTCAGTCCAGTTCCCCTAATTGGTGGCAGGGATCCAAATAGTTGAACCATCACCTCCTGCCTCCCAAGGTGCACATGAGCAGGAATCAGAGTCAGGAGCTGGGCTGAGACGCAAGCTCTTCAAAATGGGATACAGGTGTCCTAATAGCATCCCCCTACCCATAGAAACCTTTTATTTAAGGAATACAAGCTTCATGCATTTCATAAGTACACCTTTAGGAATATAGTGATTCTACCCACCATACCCACACTCCCACCCTTCCTCCTCCTCCTCCTCCCATTCCCAGTCCCATTCTACACTAGATCTTTTTTCAATTAATTTTATATGCCTTAACCACTACTCTAAGCATCCACCTGAAACCTTCCTTCTCATCTGTGATGGTTCTAGATGTGTACCATTAAATTCTCTATCATCTTCAGCCTTTCACTTTTGAAGTCCTATGAGAGACTGCTTGTACCTCCAGAACACTGATTTTTGCAATGTGTTCCAATTACCATTGAAATTAGAAGTCCTTATTTTGCTTGCTAAAAAAAGTGCACATTCTTGAAACACATCAGAATAACTAGTTTCTGTTGCATTCTGTCATTTGTAACCCAAGAATTTCTAAGAGACATTCTTATAAGACCTTTTAAGAGTTTTAACTATCCTACTCATTGAGTTCTCATAAAACCTTATTAGCCCTGTTTTATGGTTGAGGATAATCAAGAACTAGCTCAAGGTCACACAGCTAGTAATTGTCAGGGCCTGGAATCAATTCAAAGTCTTATTTGTTTTTCTCCCTCTGAATATCTCATAGGCAGATTAAACACCTGAGGTGTTCTGGGAATGGTTTGGTGACCAAAAATAACTCTCATTGGCTCTGCCTCAGATTCTGAAATCCTCAGCATTTCCCAAATCTTTCAGTTAAAGGCAGCTGTTTAAATGCAAATTTTATCTGGGAAGGGTATCACTTCAATAGCTACTGCCAGCTATTAACTGCTAAACACAAATCAATGCTCCTGGTCTCCAGACTAGAAAGTACTCTAACAGAAGGCAGTGTTGGAAGGAAATTTTTGAGCTGAGATTGAGAGGAACGGAAAGATGGGGAGTATAAGGATGTTGTCACAAAAAGGGGCTTGGGCTCCTGACAGACCACAAGTGCTGGGGACTGGACAGGCTATGACAAGCGTGTGTAAGGTGGGCGGGGCACGGTGGAGAGGGTGCTAGAAGGGGTGATAAAAGCAGACATTGCCTGCTTTGCGTTCTTGCAAGCAACCACTTCAAATGCTGGCAACCATTTTGCTCACGTTTCAATCTTTATGATAAAACTCAGGAAATTACCCTCCCCCCTGAGTGTATAGTGTGTGTTAAATATGAAGAATTAATCCAAGACTGCCAAAGCTAATTCACATAAGGTCTCAGCATGAGCTCACATTTGATGATCATTAACATCTTTAACCTATTCTTCAATTTCTTTAATGAATAAGTGTATCTTATTTCCTTAGAACATAGGACAATTGGCTCTTTCTTCTTCAGAATCCCATAGATATGTAAATGTAAAATATGACATTGAAAGATTCAATCATACAATAAACATTCTGTTGCTTTGCTAGTCAAATTCGTAACTAACAGAATGACGTTGGAAAGGTATGGAAAAAAAACAGCTCTAGATTTATAATTTCCCCATAAATTCCTCATAAAAGCAGACCTCACAAGCCCAGAAAGTGTTTCCAAGGCTGCATAAATTACTAAGTGACTTGTTAAGAAACAAAGCGACAGAGCTGTTTTGGGCTAGCGTGGCTCCTGTCAGTGCCTAATAAATTTGTTATAAAATGTTACAGAATATTTTTTTTTCTTTAAGAAAAGATCATCACTTAGGTTTACATTAACAGTAATAATAAAAAGAAGCAGGAGCTTTTTTGTAAAGCTGTGGGTGAACAATGGCACTTGAAAATGAAACACTGGCAAATTGCCCATCTCCTGTGGGAAAAGGAGGAAGAGGCGGCTGGAGCTTTGTAAGCAGTCACACCAGAACAGGCAGGCTCCTTCCTGGGGCATTCCCAACATCTCAACAGGACTCAGAGATTTTTGTCAAGAGCCACAATTTACACAATAATTACACTCATTGGAGCAAAAACTGATCCCAAATTGCCTCCTACTTGTCCTTTCCCAAATCAAATGTTTTGTCCATGTCCCCAAGTTGTTTTAAAGGATTAGTTTATGCCTTTCTTCATGTACCAAATAATAGCTTTGTATGTGTGTGTGTGTGTGTGTGTTATGTGTGTTTTGTTTTTCCAAGCAATCAATTCATATAGCTGATATTATTTACCTTCTATTAATGCAGGGAAAGAAAAAAAGGAATATTATTATAAAAGCTCTTGCCATACTAAAGTATACCTCTCGTATACAAAAAGGAGACAATTTTTCTTAAGTGTGGCTAAACTTGCTAATCAAAATTTATTAAGAAACACAAAACCAAAGGTAATGAAAGACAACTTGGATTTATGTAGTAATGGCAAACATTATCTGGTGCATTTTACAACCCAAAGGTAGTTTTTCCAGACTATTAGTTGCTGGTTTTTCAAGGACGGATGTAAAGCTATCATTTTTTTAGATGAATAAGATGAGGGAGAGAGATGCATTTGCTGTAGCTGAAGCTCGTCTCCTCACCATTGTTGTTCCCAAAACACTTGGCTGTGTCTGTCTCCACAACATGGGAATTCAGTGAACCTGTGATCAGACTCTGCCTTCATGGTGTCATGAAAGAAAAGTCACTCTGGTCCATCATAGCTCCGACTATTGATGGCCCTGCTCGGTATGCATTATTAACTTCTTTATGGTGTTGGGACACCAAAGAGAGATCCTGTTAAGAAGCAGAGAGTGCAAAACAGGATCAGTGGGATATTGTAATCAGGTGGAGGAGGAACTAAAGTGCCTGGGAAAAAACCTCCAGATGGTGATGAAAAAAAGATGACCTCCAATGGTGATGCTACACAAACTCCTGGAGGGGAGCCTCGTGGCCACAAGCTGGGAAGGGAACAAGAAGACGAAGAAAGAACAGCCAATTTTCCCTACTAGGTGGAGATCAGGTCAGAAGCTTCCTTGGGGATAAAATGCAAAGCCTTGAAGGGGAAGGAGTTTGTTGATTATCTGCAGATTTCCATCATTCATGCACACTCCCCTATCCTGGCCAGCAAGAATTAGGTGTTGTGTAGATGCATTAAATATCCATACCCATTGAGTTATGAATCTTGGCACATTAATTTGTTGAACCTGGGTTCTACTGGTTCTTTCAATGTTCTAAAGAAGCAAACTTAATTTACATGCCAGAAACACTCAGAGGCAAATTTCATATTTTTGCATTAAAGGATTTTTTTAATTTCAGCTGTTGGGAAAAACACTATTGATCCCTCTATTTACTTACAAACAGGTTTTATATCCAGCCTCAATGACATATCTTCTCATAGGGTTATGAGAATGAAATTAATATTTGTTTTAATACTTAAAATTCTATATAAAGTGAATTACTTTGACCAACTTGATGACATAAAATTCATGTTGCCTATTAAACTATAAAATTTCCACTCTGAAATGGTGATGTAACTGCTTAGCATTAGACCTACTGCTACCCTCTAGATTTCCATATTGCTCACAAAATTCCCCAGAGCCAGAAAATGAGATGATTTTTCAAAGAGTGAAATTAATAATTGATACGTGATTGTTAAAATTAACCATTAATAGTATTGCACCAACCTAAAAGAAATAGTAAACAGGGTCTTAAAAGATCTAAGATTTTTTTTTTTTTTTGACAGGCAGAGTGGACAGTGAGAGAGAGAGACAGAGAGAAAGGTCTTCCTTTTGCCGTTGGTTCACCCTCCAATGGCCGCCGCGGTAGGCGCGCTGCGGCCAGCGCACCGCGCTGTTCCGATGGCAGGAGCCAGGTGCTTCTCCTGGTCTCCCATGGGGTGCAGGACCCAAGGACTTGGGCCATCCTCCACTGCACTCCCTACTTGAAGGTATAATCATATTAATTAATCTTTTTTCCTAAATGAAGTGTTAATGTAAACTGATCTACTCTAATTACAAATTATACAATTATGGGTAAAAGTATAAATTAAAAGTTCAGAAGTAAATGTATTCCTAAGATTCTACTTTATAAGCATGCTATTTAGAAACTTGGGTATTCAATGGTAAGAATTATAAAAATGTACAAGGATACAAGGATAAAGTCCTTTGATCTGATTGCTAAGATTTGAGTTGGGTTGTTGGGTTCAAATTATCACAGAAACCAGAATGAATTGTGAGGTCAAAAAACTAAATCTCTAGGCACTGAACTTTACTTGTTTTATTTTTTAATTTTTAAGATTTTTATTTTATTTATTTGTTAGGGAGAGTTACAGACAGTGAGAGAAAGAGGTAGAGAGAAAGGTCTTCCTTCCATTGGTTCACTCTCCAAATGGCCGCAATGGCCAGAGCTGCATTGATTCGAAGCCAGGAGCCAGGTGCTTCCTCCTGGCCTCTCATGTGGGTGCAGGGCCCAAGCACTTGGGCCATCCTCCACTGCTCATTCAGGCCACAGCAGAGAGCTGGACTGGAAGAGGAGCAGCCGGGACTAGAACAGGTGTCCACATGGGATGCTGGCACCACAAGCAGAAGATTAACCTAGTGCACCATGGCACGGGCCCCTGAACTTTACTTGTTATTCTCACAGTGTATACATAGTAATTCCACAGACAGCACAGTTAGTGGCTGTGTGTGTGTCTGTGTGTGTGTGTGTGTGTGTAAACAAGAAACATGTGTGACAGGAACATTTTGTTCATTATATTGCATCATATTCTTTGGGAAAATGAAACAAGTAAGGGATAAGATGTGTGACTACCATGATAGTTTGGAAGAGTAGGACCATTCTTATCTCCCTGGGACACTGCTGTAGCTGTGAGTAATTGTGTGAATGCAAGAAAGGAAGAAGAAGCAACTCTTGATCTGACTGGAGAAGCAGATTGGGCAGTCATTATTTCACAAGCAAATCTTATCTCCACGCCCGAAGAATAGCTTTTTTTTTTAACTTTTATTTAATGAATATAAATTTCCAAAGTAGAGCTTATGCATTACAATGGTTTCCCCCTCCCATAACTTCCCTCCCACCCGCAACCCTCCCTTTTCCTGCTCCCTCTCCCCTCCCATTCACATCAAGATTCATTTTCAATTCTCTTTATATACAGAAGATCAGTTTAGCATATATTAAGTAAAGATTTCAACAGTTTGCACCCACATAGTAACACAAAGTGGAAAATACTGTTGAAGTACTAGTTATAGCATTAAATCACAATGTACAGCACATTAAGGACAGAGATCCTACCTGAGGAGTAAGTGCACAGTGACTCCTGTTGTTGACTTAACAAATTGATGCTCTTGTTTATGGCATCAGTAATCACCCTAGGCTCTTATCACAAGTTGCCAAGGCTATGGAAGTCTTTTGAGTTCACCAACTCTGATCATATTTAGACAAGATCGTAGTCAAAGTGGAAGTTCTCTCCTCCCTTCAGAGAAAGGTATCTCCTTCTTTGATGACCTGTTCTTTCCACTGTGATCTCTCTTGTGGAGATCTTTCATTTAGGTGGGTTTTTTTTGTTTTTGTTTTTCCAGAGTGTCTTGGCTTTCCATGCCTGAAATACTCTCATGGGCTTTTCAGCCGGATCCGCATGCCTTAAGGGCTGATTCTGAGGCCAGAGTGCTGTTTAGGACATCTGCCATTCTGTGCATGGTCAGAATATGGTGCCCTAAAATGGGAAGCATTGTTGGCTTGAAGACAATTACCAAGAAACAGGTGCAAGAAAGCTCTCTGCCTCCATCCATTTGTCTAAAAGGAGGACATAGATTTAAAATGACAAACAGTAACCTCCCTCCTCTTCTACTAAGGAAAGCAAAGGTTAGCCATTGAAGGCATTGTGAACTTACTGGCCTAGATACAGAGAGGAATCTGCACTAACAAGCTTTATTATCTAGCCTTTACTTGCCAATTATTTGCCTTCCCATGAATTGCTATACCAGAGACTCAAGATCCTTTTTCTTTTGTTGTCTTGTCACGCCTCTAAAAATTTAGTGCTTCAATAAAGATGGTGTATAAAGTATAATTCAAAGCCAGCACAGATCTACTCATTCCCTGGTGTCTCCATGTATGTAGGAACTACATATGTTCATAAACTTTCGTTTAGGGCAGGCATTTGGTGCAAGGGTTAAGATGAGTCTTAGGACACCTGCATCCCACGCTGGAGTCCCTGGTTAGAGGTTCAGCTCCGCTTTCATTTCAAGCTTTGTCTAACATGCACCATGGGAGACAGCAGGTGATGGCTTCAATACTTGGTCCCGACCCACCTACAGAGTAGACCTGGATTGAACTTCAGTCTCCTATCTTCAGCCTGGCCCAGGCCTAACTGTTGCAGACACTGGAGGAGTGAACCAGTGGGTAAAATATCTCTTTCTCTCTCTACCTTTCAAATAAAATGAAAATAATATGAACTTAAAAAAATAAACATGTTTGTTTTTCTTCCATTAATCTCTTTTGTTATAAGAGTTTGTTCCAACTAAGACCTTGTGATTAATAATTTTTTTCTTCCCCTTTCTCTTATGTTACTGATCCATAGTTAGAGCTATTTACTTGTTAATTTATTGAGGGCATTTCACTTATTGAGGGAATCTGTCCCCCTCTGCCAGGACCCATATCAAGATTCTTTTCTATGTTCACCTTTAGAGAGGTAATACCAATGGCAAACAGGGATGGTGCCTGAAGCTGCACAGGACTGGGTACAAGACTGGCTATTCTCATGCATTACTGCTTAACATCAGAGTACAAGGGACCCTGTACCTGAGAAATAAAGGGAGAGGATGCTGAATTGAATCTGCCCCAGGTCTATAAACTCTGCCTCCTCTGACATTCTAGGTCTATATCCAATTGCATATTGGTTGGCTGCAGGCACCATTATTGATGCTTAATGATTTCATTAACAACAGAAGTCTCATTAGAGTAAGGTTCTAAAAATGATATGCACTATTCCTTAATAACCAGCTGAAGCATGGGACATGGGCTTAATTTAATTTAGCTTTAAGGATCTGGAGGCTACCTAGCAAACTATGAAGAATCTGCCTTAGATCACTGCAGAAAGTGGTCTGTATTCAACTGGGGAAGAGACAATATTTCAGTCTCAGATTAGCGTGGTCATTAGCACAGCTTTATAAATGCACCAGTTTAGGATTACAAAAGGCTGGAAGGTCGCATACTAAAATGTCTTAAAGTGCAGCCTACCGGAGCCCTTTCAGAAACAGTTTCAGAGTTTCTCCTTGAACTCATGTGCCTTTTGCATTAGACTATTTACATTTTTGACACACACAGTGTCAGTCAAGTGAGAGAAGATAGACATCGAGTGCTTGAGGGCCCTAATATACCATTTAGGAGGGAACCACCAGCTGTGGCAATGAAAATGTAAGGGAAGAATACAATCGTTTTTAAAGAACGCTTTGAAACATAAAAGAAAAATTACAGTGTGCCTTGCTGCTTGATTGTCTCCTGTACAAAGGCAACTGACACTGACTTGAATCCTTGGCCTTGCCGCCCATATGCCTTCCAGATGATCTAAGTTACTCAGGCTTGAAATGAGAAAACTTGGGCTTCGTCTTGTATGTAGACAGAGGCAGGCATTTGGTTGTTTTCAATCAAACTTCTATATGCGTCCCTCAGTCTCTCTGCCCCTCACCATCTTAAAACAAAAACAAAACCTGACACGAAAAATACTCTTGATTCTTGAACAGTGGCACTTGAAATTGACAAAATAACACTCATAAAAATATATGTACTGGTAATTTTCTGATGTTAATATTATTATTGAGCCTCAACAGTGTCATTTATAAACTTGTCACCCATTTTGATTTGGGGTTGGATGTAATTAAGATCTGCTAGCCAAGTATTCCTTCAGGGTCTTGCTGTTCCCATGTAAGTATAGGTTTTAGCTACTTCACCCACTTAATGCTAGTTGCCAGCTTTGCTGATTAAGTGAGATGCAATTGTTGATTTTAACTCATTCTTTGCTACTTAGAAGGTGACAGTTCTAGTTACCAAATTCTATATCCCATCCACCACTTCCCTGACTAAATTGCTTAGCCAAGATGAGTCACATGTGTGAGGTTTTGTGTTATTTTCTACCAGAGTATTAGTACAAACATCTGAACTAGAGATGTCTTGCTCATTTTAACTCAGATGTATGGGAAACAGGTAGCCAGCCTTTACTTAGGCCCGTTAGGATCACAGTGATGCCAGGAATCCTGGTTGGCAGTGTTCTCTAACTTTGCTATATACCAGAGTCCTCGGGTAGTTGGTTATTAGAAACGCAGGTGCAAGGACCTCTACTCATATTCACTGAACAATCATTCTAGATGTGGGCCTGAAACTCTATTGGAAAGCAGATCCTGATGTAACAAGTAGATCTGGGTCCGTATTTTGGAAACCTTGGGATATGGCATAGACAGACTGTCAGCATCAAAAGTTGAAAAATATGATTTGTAAGCTTATTACCTTGGTTCCTGTCTTAGTCCCTTGGTTTGTGCTATAGCTTGGACATGGTTGAGGGTCCCCCAGGGTTCATGTATTGGAAAATTGTCCTCAGTGTAAAGATGTGAAACATGGAGGAAGCTTTGAGAGATGGAGCCTCATGGGAGGTCCTTACTAGGAGCCTGCCCTCTGAAGGATTTTTTAAAAAATATCATGTAGAATCTCTGTCCTTAATGTGCTGTACATTGTGATTTAATGCTATAACTAGTACTCCAACAGTGTTTTTCACTTTGTGTTACTATGTGGGGGCAAACTGTTGAAATCTTTACTTAATATATGCTAAACTGATCTTCTGTATATAAAGAGAATTGAAAATGAATCTTGATGTGAATGGAAGGGGAGAGGGAGCGGGAAAGGGGAGGATTGCGGGTGGGAGGGAAGTTATGGAGGTGGGGAAAGCCATTGTAATCCGTAAGCTGTACTTTGGAAATTTATATTCATTAAATAAAAGTTTAAAAAAAAAGATGCTTTTATGGAATCCTGGCTAAGTCTCAAGATGATTGTTTTAAAAAGAGAAAGTATCTTCCCTCACTCTGCCTTCTTGTTGGGCAATGCGGTCTTTCCCTCTTGTATATGATGCCAGCCTCCATGATACAGCACAGCCAAAGAGGCCCTACCAGAGCCAGTACCACACTATTTGGACATTCAGTGTCCAAAACAGTGAGGAATAAGCCCCTTTTATTCATAAACTATCCAGCTCCTGGTATTTAATTATAGTCAGAGAAAACAAACTATATAGTTTGAAGGTATGTTCTTGTCTTCTTAAATTAGCATCAAAAAGCCGAGTTTCTTAGTAAAAACAAGAAGGGACTAAGATAGTATATGTTTATCATTACAGATCCATCTTTAGTAAACAGTCCGTTTTTTTAAAGGTTAATATTCTTTTTCTAAAGATTTATTTACTTATTTATTTGAAATGCAGAGTTACAGAGAGGCAGAGGCAGAGAGAGAGAGGAAGAAACAGAGAGAGAGAAGACTTCCATCCTCTTTACTCTCCAAATGGCTGCAACAGCTGGAGCTGGGCTGACCTGAAGCCAGGAGCCAGGAGTTCCTTCCAGGTCTCCAATGTGGGTGCAGCGGCCCAAGGACTTGGGCCATCTTCTACTGCTTTTCTAGGACATAACAGAGAGCTGAATCGCAAGTAGAGCAGCTGGTACTCAAACTGGTGCTCATATGAGATGCTGATACTGCAGGCAGTGGCTTTACCTGCTATGACACAGAGACAGCCTCAATCCATTTAGTTTTAAAATGTGGGGGGCAGCACTGTGGTAAAGCAAGTTAAGCCACTCCTTATGACACATAGGTGCTGGTTCCAGTGCAGGCTGCTGCACTTCAATCAAATTCCTTGTTAATGTCCTGGGAAAGGCAGCAGAAGATGGCCCAAGCCCTAGGGCTCCTGCCACCCATGTGGGAGACCCAGAAATGCCTGGTTCCTGGCATCAGCCTGGCATAGCCCTGGCTATTGTGGCCATCTGGGTTACAAACCTGCATATGGAAGATCTCTCTCTGTTTCTCTTTCTTTTTCTCTGCCTTTCAAATAAATAAAAATAAATCTTTAAAAAATGCATTTTAAAGACAGTTTTGCTGCCACCTTCTCAACCCCCCCCCCTTTTTTTTTTACTATTTTTAGGTTAAAAAAATCTAGATTAATCTAAAAATTTTTTCATTGAAATGATAATATTCACCCTACTATGATCTTTGAATCACTGCAGATCAAAAGTAGAGATCAAAAGTAAGCTCATGAAAATGAGCTTAAGGTTTATTTACATAAATTTGAAGTGAATCAAAATTTACACTATGTTGTGCAGCCGGAAACGGGCTCTGGTAAAATAAACAAGTAAGAAAGCAACTCATCTTTGGTCACAGAAGAAATAACATGACACAAGAATTTGGTAATGATATCCAAAGCATTTGGGGCTTACACTTAGTTATAGCACTTAGATCCTGATAATTTTTTACCTTCTTTCCCTAACATCAATGATAAATGTCAGAAGAAAAATATGTCCTATTTTCCCCAAAAATTATAATCTTTAAAACCATCCCAACATAATTGTAACTTGAATTAACAATTCATGTTGTTAATGTAAAGAAAATATTAGTATGTATTTAGCTATTATGGCTATTGTCAGGGAGAATATTATGCACATTGCATTTCAAGGAGGAATTGAGGTTCATTGCAAGGAGAAATTAAGATACGTTTCCCCGCCCAACAAAAAGAACATTCTGGCCAAACACATTGTTTATGTACTATATTCATGTCTGTTTATGTCAGAACAATTAGTCATGTGGCTGGAATTTTAAGTGCCATCTTTGCAAAAGTGACATTGTATATGCAACTTGGCAAGGGTAGGTTTTCTAGTGGGGTAAAGCATCAGAATAATTTATGATTTTCTACGATTTTTGTCAATTTTGTTGAATATCCTTTGTTCCTATGTTTTCAAGAAATTAGATCTCACCAAAAGTTAATAAAAACCAGGCCAATGGCATTGTCTTCAGAATCAGAGGAGTATAAAACTAGGCGTCTGGCAGCTCATCTGTGGCTTCCTTTTGCACCTGCATGATTCTTCGCTGAGTTAAGTACTTGGAGGCCTCATGCCATGCCTCAAGGGTAGATCAAGGTGTGCCCTAGCAGCAACTGTCTAAGTGCATTTTCCTGCACCTGAAAACCTTGTTAGGTGAATTTAGACAGCTGAAGTAGGCAAGTATTTTTTCCTCTTTTCTTTTATGTGGGTCCAATCACAATTATGAGTAACTAGATGGTATTTGACATTAATAAATGCAAATGTACTTCTGGGTCAGGTTAGTTTCTACAATATTGAAGACAGAAAATGATAGTCTCTTTAACTGGTGATTAAAATTAAAATTTATTATAATTATCATAGAGAAAAAATTACTGTTAAACATCAATGATGATGCAGTATGTAAGGTGAAATTAAATACAAAAATGCATATGTAAATTCCTACTGACACTGGTAAGACTTTCAAGTTGAGAAGCAGATGGAGGTGAGGAGGCCAGAAGTAAACTGTGTATGGAGAAGACTAGAAATATGATGTTTGTTTCTCTTGTATGAATGATAACTTGGTGGATGTTAAGTCAGTGAGTCTTGGATGGTTGTATCTACTGAGGGGCAGGAAGCAATGCTGAACCAATGCTCTTTTTTAATAATTTTCAGCAGTCAGCACAATGAGTAGTACAAATTAGAATATCCATAACTATTTGTTGAGTAAATGAGTAAATTAAGAATTTCTTGGCTGGCAACGCGGCTCACTAGGCTAATCCTCCGCCTTGCTGCGCCAGCACACTGGGTTCTAGTCCCAGTCGGGGCGCTGGATTCTGTCCCGGTTGCCCCTCTTCCAAGCCAGCTCTCTGCTGTGGCCAGGGAGTGAAGTGGAAGATGGCCCAAGTGCTTGGGCCCTGCACCCCATGGGAGACCAGGATAGGCGCCTGGCTCCTGCCATCGGATCAGCGTGGTGTGCCGGCTGCAGTGCGCTGGCCGTGGCGGCCATTGGAGGGTGAACCAACGGCAAAGGAAGACCTTTCTCTCTGTCTCTCTCTCTCTCACTGTCCACTCTGCCTGTCAAAAAAAATAATAAAATAAAATAAACAAAAAGAATTTCTTGGAGGCTCACTTGTCTCACTGTCTGCCTCCGGTATCAGAGCACCTGAAGTACTGACTCCTATGCTTTGGACTTAATTTCCCACTAAGGCTTGTCCTGAGAAGCAGCAGGTGATGGCTCCAGTGCTTCGGCCTATGCACCGGTGTAGGAGCCCTGGATTGCATTCTGGGCTAGCGGCTTTGACTGAGCCCAGTGCAAGCTGTTATGGGCATTTGGTGAGTGAATCAGTGGATGGAGACATCTCCCTATCTCTTCACTTTTCTTTATTCTTTTTGCTTTTTAACTGATACACAATCAGCAGAAACTGAACTTTTTAAAAATAAGTTCTTATTTATTTTATTTGAAAGGTAGAGTTACAGAGGCAGAGAGAGAGAGAGAGAGAGAGAGAGAGAGAGAGATCTTCCATCTACTGGTTCACACTCTAAATGGCTACAATGGCTGCAGCCGGACTGGTCTGAAGCCAGGAGCTTCTTCCAGGTCTCCCATGTGGTGCAGGGACCCAAGGACTTGGGCTATCTTCTACTGCTTTCCCAGGTGCATTAGCAGGGAACTGGATTGGAAGTGGAGCTGCCAGGACTTGAATGAGCACCCATAGGGGATGCTGGCATTGTAGGTGGTGGCTTTATCCACTATGCCACAGCACCATCCCCTTTACTTTTCCAATAAAATAAAAATAAATACATAATTTCTCAACATTCTTTTCTGAAACTAGTGGCAATTCAGAGCCTGAAAACATGAAGATGAAGGGTTTTCCTTCACATTCCAAATATATGAAAACATTTCACATTTCTTATCGAGTAATTACATTTTATTAACAAATTCTTATATTGCAAACATTTTTAAGAATTAAATTTCAACATGGGGAAGAAGAAAGTAGTGCATTTTCTAGAAATCAGGATAGGTATGAAGTATTCTTTTGTGAGCTAGACACCATCTTTCACATTTTGTAGATCATGAAACTGTGGCTTGAAGAAGTAGACCAGCCGGCCAACAGATGTTCTTATGTTAAATGGCAAAATCTACACTCGGCCTTTCAGGAATGAGGCATTTAAAAGCAGAACTAGCTTCAATAAAAACAAAAACAAAATCTCTTTGAATCACTCTTTTATGTAGTCTATGATGGACTACGGTAGAACTAAAGTTTACTTGTCCTGGAGTTCGTGTTGGGCTGCAGTGGGATCAGCTGCCACCTGTGATGCTGGCATCCTATGTGAGTGGTGGTTAGAGTCCTGGCTGCTCCATTTCTGATCCAGCTCCTTCATAATGCAGCTGGGAAAGCAGCAGCAGATGGCCCAAGTACATTTGGACACCTACCACCCACCTGGGAGATCTGAATGGCCTTTGTGGCCATTTGGAGAGTGAACCTGTGAATGAAAGAACTCCTCTCTCTCTCTCTCTCTGTAAATCTGCCTTCAAATAAATTTTAAAAAGTTTTAAATATTATACACCCTTGTTTCTGTTTCTGTTTTTAGTCCTATGAATGTTTTTTAAATTAAATTTCTGTTTGTTTTTAGTCCTGTAAATGTTTTTTAAATTAAACTAGTACTTAAAATTAAATGTCAATGTATATGTATGTGTATATACAAATATAATGAACAAATGATTTTGTAAAGAAATCCTGTATTATTAACTCACAAGATTCTACATTTCCCATAGAACCATTCACTTAAGAGCAGAGTTACAGTCTCAAATGAGTAACTCTGCCTTACTGTTGGGCTTGAAGAAATCAAGATGAGAGACACACAGAAGAAACTGCTATACCAGGTCAGGAGGACTACCACAGGAGTATAGAAATGCTCTACTTAAGTAGAAGGAAGAGACAACTTTTCCATCAAAAGGGAATGTGAGGAGGAAAATGCAATCAGTGGAATAATCTGGTATGTGGACATACAAACATGTATACTACACGCTTGATATTTTGATTAGTGCTTACTATTTTTCTCAAGTGCATTAAAAATTGAAAGCTGCAGTGCCCCATTATACAGTTATCAAATACAACTCTTTCATAAGATCAAAATAAAAAATGTCCATATAAAATATTTGCTGTGGAGGCAGCACTGTAGCATCACAGTAAAGCCGCCGCTTGTAGTGCTGGCATCCCATATGGGTGTCAGTTTGAGTCCCGGCTGCTCCACTTCCTATCCAGCTCTCTGCTGTGGCCTGAGAAAGCAGTAGAAGATGACTCACGTCCTTGGGGCCCTGTACCCACATGGGAGACCCAGAAGAAGATCCTAGCTCCTGGCTTCAGAGCTGCCTAGCTCCAGCCATTGCAGTCGTATGGGGATGACTAGTAGATGGAACCAGCAAATGGAAGACCTCTCGCTCTCTCTGTGTAACTCTGACTTTTAAATGAATGAATGAATAAATAAATAGTTGCTGTTAAATAGTTACTATTTACCATATTAAATTACAAAATGAGTCACATACAAGATAGCAAAGACTTTCTTTTTAAAAAACAAAATGGTCAATAGTCTGGTGAGCTTTGTGTCTTTATGAGATTATTCTGGGGTGGAGCATTTGGTGCAGAATTTCAGACTCCATTTGGGATACTCCCATTCTTTCTCAGAACCACTGGGTTCACGTGCTAGCTCTGCTCCCACTTCTAGTTCCCAGCTAATGAGCACTCTGGAGGGTAGCAGATGATGTCTCATGTAATGGGGTCCCTGCTACCCATTAGGGAGATCCATATGGAGTTCCCTGCTCCTCCTGCCTTTGGCCTGGCCCAGCCTTAGCTGTTACAAGCATTTGAAAAGGGAACGAGCAAATGAGAGATCTTTCTGTCTCTATGCCTTCTCAGGATATAAAATAAATAAAAATAAAAGATTATTGGTTGTCTTTGTAGAGACAAACCTGAGCAGAAATAAAATGATCCCCATGCAATGATCCAAGCAAAATAGGACACGTGTCTCAGAAAGGAAGCCAGAAGGGAGAGTAAGGACCTGCAGAAGAAAGGTAAGGTTAGGGGGAGTGAGCCATGAGTATCAAGGACGATTTATAGGAGGTTGGCTGAAAAGAAGCCACTCTATGCAACAAGGCAAATCTTTCTCACTATGCACAAGGACTTCAGACTACACCACGAGAGCACTCAGTCTCGCCACTTTAGCATGAAGAGTCTTAAAGGAATAGGTTTTAATGTACAGTTTTGGAATCTATGACACAATCAGTATCATAGACCTTTCTGGCTGCTATAGCAAAAGTGTCATACCATGGGAAGTCTACACAATACTTATTTCTTAATTCTGAAGACTGGAAGTCCAGGATCAAAGCTCCAGCAGGTTCAGGGTCTGTGAGGCCCTCTTTTGGATTCATCAGTGGTGTCTCCCTTCGGTATTCTCATGTGGGAAAAGAGGTAAGGCAGATATCTGCTATTATTTTATTGCTTATGAATTTTCGACCATTTGAAAGGCAGAGCAACACACACAGAGAAAAAGAGAGAGAGAGAGAGAGAGAGAGAAATTTCCATTCACTGGTCCACTTCCCAAATGCCCACAAGAGCCAGGGCTGGATCAGGTCAAAACCAGGATCCAGGAAATCCATTCAAGTCTCCCACATAGGTTGCAGGGGCCCAAGCATTTGAGCCATCATCCACTGCCTCATAGGATACATTAGTATGAAGCCAGATCAAAGCAGAGTAGCTGGGACTCAAACCGGGTACTCCAATTTGGGATAATGGTATCCCAGTGTATCACAAAGCCCACCCCTGGGGTTTTATTGAACACAGTCATCAATCCAATCCATGAGGGCTCCACCTTCAAGACCTTTTCTCTGGGGCTTGCATTGTAGCACAATGCATTAAACCTCTACTTGGGTGGTGGCCTCTCATTTTGGAGCCCTGGTTTGAGTTCCATCTCCTCCACTTCTAATTCAGTTCTCTGCTAACCACCTAGGAAAGCAGCAGCCAATGGCCCAACTGTGTTCTAGACCCTGCCATGAACACAGGAGACTCCCAATATAGTTACTGGTTCCTAACTGCAGCATGGCCCAACCTCAGTGGTTGTAGCCATTTGGGTAGCAAACCACTGCATGGAAAATCTGTCTCTTCTTTTTCTTTCTGTCACTCTTTCAAATAAATAAAATAAACGTTTAAAAAAACTTCAACCTACCCACCACCCAAAATCCTGCCTCTCATTATGATCACTCAAAGGGGTAGTGTTTCAACATAAGAAGGTTGAGGATGACACAGACATTCAGTCCCTAACAGCCAGTTTGTAGAAATGTCTTCCTATTTGTAACACATATTTTCTACATCTTGTTTACCCCTCCAGACTTGCTTCCCTCCTTCTGGGTCCACTCCTGCCTTGCCTTAGTGCCTTATGATGCTGACTTTTACAGATACCTTTTCCCTCTACTCAGGTCAAGTTCTAGTCCCCAGATCCGCTCCACTGCCGCACTGGCTTTCCGGTGTAGCCCTTGCACTACAGAACACTCTTGTGTTCTAATGAGTGTGGAGTCAGATCTTTACTGCCATTTCTGGCCACAAATGCCCTCTTTTGGTGGTGTGCTTTCCTTCAGATCCCTCAAAGGCTTGTCCCACAGAGTTTTGGCTCACCCTACAAAGCTCTTTGCCTGCAACATGCAGTTTCACCCTCGATGCTGAAACTATAAACTATGGAGCATGCATGACACACTCTGCAACATGCAACATCAGGGAAAGTCTAAAGCAGCCTCAGAACCTCCAGATTCTTGAAATAGAGCATCGCTTCATAGTTTCACAGGCTTTCTATGGAAATATTTTGTGAAATCAAGACATCTGCTTGTTGTGAAGTTGTGACCAGCTTAGGTAAAGCACTTTTTAAACACCCCCCCTCCTTTTTTTTCACATCATTCTTCTTTCTCTAACTTTGGTTTTCCTGCCATTGTATACCCAAATAATATGTTTGCATAGGATCTGTTTTAAATATAATTGTTCTGAGACACCATCTGGCTCCCAATGTGTGGCAAGGGAGGTATGGGAGGATATTGTTGGTCACAGGAAAGTAAGTTTGCAGCTTTTATTTTCCCAGCTTCATCCTTGACGATGCCACTCTGGCCTGCCCCTGGCACTGTTCTGCCTGTGTCCCTTGATCTGTTCCATCCCTGTCTCTTCAAATTAAGGGGACAAAAGTGTTCCAAACGACTGGGCCATCTCTTATCGCCTTCTCTTCTCCCTACCCAAACTTTTGTCCTACATTACTTCATCATTGTAATTGGCAGCTCTTCATCAACATAATTTAATACCCAAGGCAGGCTAGTAATGAGGAAAAATCAGATAATTAATTCATCTTTTGGAAAGTTCAAAGTTCAACATACAGGCAGCCCCATGTGTTCCTCTTCTGGTGTCAGCCAAATGACACAACTGAAGCAAGAGATTGCATCTCAACCAGGAAGCCAGGGAGAAACTGCATGGAGCCAGGCTCAGACTTTCATTAGCAATTCACTCTCTGGAGAAATCCCCTAATCCCTTCCAAGGACAACACCCTCAATGGCTTCAGGCCCTCACACCTAGGAAGGTCCATCCACTTAAATGTGTGCATCACCTCAACAGCCCCACACTGAGGGCCCGATCTCGGGGAACCAGAGCTCCACCCAACACATGAACCTTTGGGAGACAAGCCACATCCAAACTACAGCAATGACATCACCTTAATTATCCTGTAGGTTTGTCCAACATGTTCCTTGAAAGCATTTGCAACTGACCCAGAGACAACACCTCATAAGAAAAGTTGGAAAGGGACATGCTGATCATCAGAACAGGAAGAATAAAGAAGGTCTGCCAAACTTATAGAAAGTCTACGCCAAAAGAAGATTTGGCCAACCTGGTGCAGGGTTTGAACTACCTCATCTTTCGCGTCTTCCAAGTTGAACATTATACCCCTTGATGTCAGCCTTATCTACTGAATGAAATAATAGAGGGAAAATTTTGATAGTTTCTCTTTCTTCTAAATTTGTGTCAGTAAATGACATAAAACAAGCAGGAAAAGTTGAGATGTACTGAAACAAAAACAAAGAAGAAACCCCCGAACACTCGGAATATGAGATAGAGCTGTCACTGAGGGACTTATTAACCATGTGAGTCATCATTTCCACTCCCTGAGTCTCTGAGTCCTAATATGTAAAAGAGGAATTAAAATGCCATAGCACATAAGTCACATGGTTGTTATAAACATTAACTAAGCTGAAACATGTACAAGTATATTATTTTGCAGGAGCAATTGTGATATTATAAATGGAATTGCAAATGTTTACCATCCATGGAAATAGCCTAACGTGTATGAAGGATTGAAAACTAAAATTATGAAAGAAAAAACTCTGGACACACACCCAGCCTTTGTGAAGAGAGTAAGCCTTTGGCTTATCCATGATGAATTCACCTTTTTGATGCCAATTTATACATCTTTGCCTAAGTAATGCACTTAAACACGAGAAGGAAAAATAATCTCTGTTTTATATTGTTTCCCAACAAAAAATATATTTTCTGATCATTATTTTACAAAGTTGTTTGCCTAGCCAATGCAGCAGGAGATTTTGGATACCCTTGAGCATTTATTCACTGTTGTAGAAAAACATTGTGAACTTTTCCAAACAAACAAATGTGTGAGTTCCAGGAAGACACCACAAGCAGAGATGAAGCCTGAAGCAAACCAAGGTCCTAAGGTCAGCTTCAGAGCCAATTCCTGCGGCTCTGTAATGTTTCCCCTCACTCTGTAGATGACGCCAAGTAGCTCGAAACCACCTCTCCATGGTTTCAATGTGCAGACTCTGCCTGCAACTGCAGCATAGGTTGCTGCAGACTCTGGATTCTGACTCTCAGAGTGATTCAGAAAGGGCATTCATCAACTGTTTCCGCTTTCTCCAGTTCCTGTGTTGTAGTCTTGCTGACATCCATGGCAGAAATGAAATCAGATTCAATATCCTATCAATTTTCAGCATAGAAAGCAAGCACATTTCAGCTGTGTCACTGCATCAGCAGTCAACATGTTTAATAATATCAATTACTACCTGCAAGACTTTTATGACCTGGAAAAACATACAGCCTCTTGGAGGAGATCGGGTCTTCTGTAACTAAGAGAATAATTCATTCATCATATAGGATGGTGTAAACATTTTCAGTTGACGCTAACTCTGTAGCTCCAGAGGTCATATAAGCCTTTGTGACTATTTCTGGGACTAGGCACAAAATAGTTCCTTTAGATAAAGTTCTTCAAGAATTCATGGAAGTATTTTATAAGAGCTGTATTTAAATGTTCCAAAGAGGCAAATTAATTAGATTTTTTTTATTTTATAAGAAATTCCACATTGATTCTGGGGAATTATATGTAGCTGGTTTCAACACAGTGATAAATAAGTTGGTTTTTGTTGCTATTATTTATCATGATGGTTGCCATACTCTATAAGTTGCTTTATATGTTTTCCATTTTATGATGTCAAAAATCATATGAAGTATGGCCATTTTATAGAAGAAGAAACAAAGACTTAGAGATGGTAAATAATTCAAGGCCAGAAGCTGGTAAATGAGAGAGACAGATTTTAAACCATTTTCTGCTGATTTAAGGCTAAGATCTTTCAACGACATTCTACTGCTACTTATTCCACTCAAGAAGCTATTAGGGACTGCTGTCTTTAAAATCATGGTTTCTAAGTATACAAAGACTATTCTTTCCAAGAAGTGAAAATTTCTCTACTATTCTCCTTGTGACTCTGTATTAATGCTACTTGATTGGAAAAATTATTTCTGGGGCCAGTGCTGTGGCACAGTGGGTTATCTCCCTGGCCTGAAGCGCCAGCATCCCATATGGGCACCGGTTTGAGACCCAGCTGCTCCACTTTCGATCCAGCTCTCTGCTATGGCTTGGGAAAGCAATAGAAGATGGCCCAAGTGCTTGGGCCCCTGCACCCACATGGGAGACCCGGAAGAAGCTCCTGGCTCCTGGCTTTGGATCGGCACAGCTCCAGCTGTTGTGGCCAATTGTGGAGTGAACCAATGGATGGAAACCTTTCCCTCTCTTCTCTCTCTCTCTCTCTCTCTCTCTCTCTCTCTCTCTCTCTCTCTGCCTCTCCTCTCTCTGTGTAACTCCAGCTTTTGAATAAATAAATAAAATAATAAAAAATAAATAAAATCTTTAAAAAAATTATTTCTGATGCTTTCCTCTAGAATGGTCATTTCAAAATGCCTTGTTTCACTGTACAAAACAGGGATAGGCCACAGCCTGTAGTGTTGGCATCCCATATGGGTACTGGTTTGTCCTGACTGCTCCACTTCCAATCCAGCTCCTGCTGATACACCTGAGAAGGCAGCAGAAGAGGGCTCAAGTGCTTGGAGCCTGAACCCATGTGGGAGACTCGGAAGAAACTTCTGGTTCCTGGCTTTGGCCTGGTGCAGTCCCAGCCATTGCAACCATTTTGGGGGTGAGGCAGCAGATAGAAGATCTCTTTCTCTCTCCTTATCTCTCTGTATTTCTGCCTTTCAAATAAATAATTTTTTAAAAGCCTAGTTGCAGTCTTTTGCAGAATTTAAGGTACTTGTTTTGTATGCACATCCCCCCACCTTATGGAGGCAACAATTGAATGAAACTCCAAAATTTAAGACAGATTTTTTAAAAAGAATAAATCTTTTCAGGAGACAGAGTCCTGGTCTTGGAAGACAGCCATACATCCAGAAGAACTCCACTCTTCTTTCCTACCACCTTCTCTTACTAGGTTTGAGGAAATGTGTTCCCATTAACTGGGTAAACCAATTGGCATTGGACTAGCAGTGATGGTGTCCTTGGACCCCCCTGAGTGGGAATGTGATGGTCTATTAAGCATCTCCAGATGGCAGGGAAGCCACATGTGCAGGACTGCGCCTTCAGACCCACAGAACTGATTCAGAAGTTGGTTGGCTAAACTTCAGCTGAAAGTCATGTCTCCAACCTCTGGTGTCAGAAAGGCAAGAAAAGCTATAAGGAGTTTTAGTCCTATGAGTGGTCAAAGGCAGGGCCCCTGGGCTCTTGCAACCAGTCCAGTTCCATTATGGATGAAAACCTCCCCAACTGATGAGGAAAATGGGCTGGTGAGTGGGTGAGTCACTTCTCTGTTTTTACAGAATTGCAGTCACCAGGCCAAATCTCCTGTGGCTAGTCTTAGAAAATTCAGCACCAGGGGGAAGTTTCTTCAGGAGAGCAGAATAGTAGGAGTAGCTCCCAGATAACAGAGGGTATGCAAAAAACAAAAAATGGCAGGGGATTAGCACAAACCCAGTAAGCCTGATGCTTTCTAAGGCAGGATGAGATTTTCAGTCCCCCTCAGACTTTCTATTGGTCATCTTTTACCCTGCTCTCTGTGCATATCGGTTAATTTAGTCCCCAGACAATATAATAAGGAAGAGAAAGATGTTACACACTGTCAAAATACTGCCTCCAATCCAGGCATCCTGGCTTCAGAATCTGTGAGCTGGACCATTTTGTTCTACACTACCAGTCTTTGCCTATTACTGTTAGGAAAACATTAGACAAAAATAATAAATAAATAAAATTAAAAAAAATAAACTTAATGAGATACCATGGGGGAACTTTTGAAAGTATGCTGATAGTCAAAGATGTGTCTTATAGCTTCTCCATTCTGAGGAATCCAAAGGACTTCTGCTTCCTTGTATGAAGGCCAATAAGGATTCTAGTGACACCTTTTCAGGCTGGAGCCAGGACCCTACAAAAAAGTCCAGTTGGGTTAAAAGGATGCAGGGCAATGGCAGCAGAGAAAAGGTGGATAGAGTTGCTAGGAAAAGGGAAAGACACCTGGAGGTCATCTGAAAAAACCCTAAAGGGCCTGAGCATTTTCTGTTAGATCATACAAAATGTTGTATCATATTCTTGACTTTATTTTGTTCAGAAATGATTAATAATAAGTGTGATTTCCTTCTATTAATGGACTGTTCATCCTGCTCTTCCCAACAATTTGACTGCATTGAAGGGATATATTTATTAATCATATAATTATCCTCAAGTCCTCACTTATACATCAGTCTCCCTCAATAGACTATGAGTTTCTCTAGGGCCACTCCACATTCATTTTATCCTGGTCACTGGTACTATTGAATAAACGAGAGAATGAATGTTAGTTTTGTTCCTGGATGTTCAGTCTCAGTCTCTAAGTTGAAGTACCCCTTTGTTAGTAAACTTTTCCATCTAGCAGCTCTTGGGAGGTTAGAATGATTTCAGTCCCTAAAATAAGTTACCCTTGACCCTGTTTGATAGCGAAATTTTGGAAAAATGGAAACTGAGGCCTTCCTGTTGTGAGACTAACACCTCTAAGGACATAGTTGGGGATAAAACTTTTCTTCCCTTACCCATTTCTAGGTTCACAGCTGAGGCTCCTACAAGAAAAGACAAAATAACAATACAAAGTACTGATTATACATAGGAGCCTTCAGAAACAAAAACCTACAGGAATAGGGAACCCTGTGTGATCTTACGCTTAGGTATGATGAGGGGTGGATAGCGATGCAGAAGACATGCAGGGGACACATGATTGAATGATAATCAATGGGGGAATCTTAGCAAGGCCTGTTTCTGCCAGTTCTTCCCTGGCAGTTCTTCTATATCTTAAGAAATAAGGACATTTCTTTGCACCAGGAATAGGGAGGGATCCCTGGAATGAGAGCTATATGACCTGTTCCAGGGGAAGGAGTGAGGGAAAGGTGAGAGTGGCCCTGTCTTCCTGTTCTTGGTGTTTTCACAAAGACTCAAGTGCCATATTATGGGGGTGGCATGTCCTGACTCCCATAGACGTACTCTAGTCACTACCATCAATCAGTTCTACAGGGGATTTATATACACATAGAAATAAAATTGGACACACGTTCCCTTGAAAATGAATCTGAACATTGCTGAGTGGTGGTGGGGTGGGTAGCAAGAAAAGATGCCAGGAACAGCATGGAGGATGGTATGATTCCTGCAGCTAATAGGTATACAGGGATACTGAACAATTGGTGTATTTAGAAGTTAAATAATTTGTATGGATTTTCTTTAACTTTTAAAAATAGACTATCACTTGAATATTAAACACACTTTGATTCTCTGAAACTGAAACCACTCTAATTTGCCACATTTTATATTTAGAACAATATGGACATATCAAAGTAAGAAAATGTCATATGCATATTTACTTAAAATTCAGACCTATTAATGACTTGTGTATCAAATATTATAAAAAAGTTGATTATCTTAAACACTTTCATCCAAATCAACAGCCAGGTATATTTTTTGAAAGCTATAATCATTTGTTAGGAACTAGATTTAATCAATTTAACTTGGATTTTGCTCTAAGAAGGGGAAGGGGAAGGAGAAGTATGTAGTTATTGGGATGATATTTTATCATATTTTTTAGTTGATCAAATAGTTCACATGACAACATTATTCTCTGTGTGATAATTTTTAAATATTTATTTATTTTGGAAGTCAGAGAGAGAGAGAGAGAGAGAGAGAGAGAGAGAAGGACACATACACAGAGAGAAAATGAATGCATGCACGAATGAATGAATGAATAGGAATCTTCCATCCACTGGCTCACTCCCCAAGTGGCCATAATGGCTAGAACTGAATCAGGAAGAAGTGAGGAGCAAGGAGTTTCATTTGGGTCTCCAACAGGTGTTGCAGGGGCCATAGTCGGCTGCTTTTCCCAGGTCATTAACAGGGAGCTGGATCAAAAGTAGAACAGGTGGGACATGAACTGTTGCCTGTATTGGATGCTGGCCTCCTGGGTGGTGGCATTAACAACTATGCCACAATGCCAGCCAAAGTAATTTTTGTATTTTTGGCTTTATTTATTTATTTTGTGTACGAATGTGTTTGTCAGTGGGGGGTGGGGAGAAAATGGCAAGAGAACAGAATGAAATTAGCTTTCTGTCTCATCCAGAAAGTGCATTTGCTGCACTGGTTAGTGATCAGAGAACAAAGTCATTCTGCAATTTAATAGGCTTCACTCTCAATTAATTATTTAATTAACTGCTGCAAAATCTGCCATTATTCTGTTTAGAACTATGCAACCAATGAATCCATAGCATTCTATCTAAAGACAAGCTTGTCCAGTTCACTATTTCTCCTCTCCTCTGATCACTCTGTGGTTCTGTACTTTTTTCTGTTATCTTGTTTTAGATCTTGTTACTAACAATTTGGAAGTTTCTGGTTCACTGACAACTAAGTGACTTGTCTTTCCATCCCTCTACTTGAATGACCTTCCCTGCATTGCCTTAAATCTGGCTCTCCTCTAATAGTGTGGCCCTCCTTTTATTTATTTATTATTTGAAAGTCAGAGTTACACACACACACACACACAGAGAGAGGTAGAGAGAGAGAGAGGTAGAGAAAGAGAGAGAGAGAGAGAGATCTACCATCCACTGGTTCACTCCCCAATTGGCTGCAGCAGCCAGAGCTGAGCTGATCCTAAAGCCAGGAGCAAGGAATGTCTTTGGGGTCTTTCATGTGGGTGCAGGGTCCAAAAAACCTGGGCCATCCTCTGCTTCCTTCCCAGGCCATAGCAGAGAGCTGGATCAGAAGTGAAGCAGCTGGAACTCAAATGGGAACCCATATGGGATGCTGGCACTGCTGACAGTGGCCCCACCCACTACGCCACAGCACCAGCCCATGACCATCCTTTTCAAGGCTTCTTAGTCTTCCCAGACCTACATAGCAATATGACATGGGGAGGAGATGCTGCTGCCTATCTACCAATTGCAGGTGCAGCCATTGCAGGCCTAGAATCATCTTAAGTGACTTCAATATCCGAGTACATGAGTCTCCAATTCCCTTATTTAGTTGCTCAGACATTACTAGATATGTTATCATCTTTAACATACTAATTTCTATAAAATTAAATATCAGTACATCTAAATGCCACACTCTAAACTGCTAGCTCTTTATTATTTCCATTTCATTGCATTGCATATTTCCATTGGTATCAAATATCTTGATGAGATATTTGTTCTCTAAACATATTGATCTCTTGCATGTGAAACCTTAACCTTGCCTATTGAAGATGTTTAGTGAATACTACTTTGTTGATGTTGTTGTTATTATCACTGAAATAAATATCTACATGGACCCCATGACTTAACATTTTTGGCAATTTTCTCATTAGTTCTTTAGATTATTTGATGTCATTCTCCCTCTGGTTTTCCTATCTGGCAAATTTCAACATGGATTAATAGAATCCATCATTTTTCTATTTCATTGGCACTATCCTAGTCTCCTCAGTCAATTATTCCATACATTTGTTCTCCTAATGCTCTTAACAGGTACTTTTTTCAGTTCCAACCTTGTTTCTAGTTCACATTAAGAGATAGATACTGACAGTGAAATAATACTCAGCAATTAGAAGCAATTGACTAGCTGTTCATTTATCAGCATTGATAGATCTTGAAAACATAGTGCTGAGTGAAAAAAAAAAAGGCAGGAAAGAGAAAGAGATATAGAGTATGATAATAACATTTGTGCTGATTAAAAATACATGAACATGGGATGACACTGATGCTATACCTCCTTTACTGTATCTACTCTGGTTTGTTGTCTTGCTCTACTGTCTTCCAGCTCATGTCCCATTACAATCAGTTTGCTACAATTTCTGCAAGAATTCATGCAACACACAGAGTAAAACTAAAGTTCTTTGACTGTTAAGGCACTGTGTGATTGTTGCCTATTGCCTGCTTTGCTCTCTGGATTCCTCTGTCCTAGCCACAGTGGCTCCTGACTATTTGTTGAGTGAACCAGGGGCTCCATTCTTCTGATTCTTTCCTCAGGACATCCGCCTTGCAGATATCCCATGGTTTGCTCCCTCTGCTTGTGTATTTCTCAAATATTTATTCAAAGCCTACTGTGAAAACTCGTCTCTAGGTACCGCAGGGAAGGAGGAGAGGTCAGTGAACACATTCGTGAATGTAACAGAAAAGAAAATTCTTGCCCCTGAGCAGTTTGTGTTCCAGTGTGCTGCATGCTAGTGGTAGTTGGGAAACAGAGAAAATGTCTTAGAGCATTTTAGAAAGTGAAACTTTTATAAAGTACAGTTAGTTCTGGGAAGGAGTATAGACTATAAATCTGGGTGGGTAGAAGGTATGTTAACATTTTTAAAACATGCTCAGACAGAGTGAGAGGCAAAGAAGTGAGCTCAAATATTCAGAAGAACTCCAGCTGATGGAGTGTGTAGGCCCTGGGGCTAGGAGGAACCGCATTATTCTAAGAGTGGGCCAACTACAGAGCCCAGAGGTGACATAGAGTAGGGGTTGTGGTTAGAGAGGTGGCCATATGCAGGTGTGAAGGGCTGTCTTGATCTTCCTAGGTCCTTTCTTCAAAAGTGTGGGGGTTATCTTTGGAAATTTTGAGCAGACGCATAATCTGGCTCAAGTTGTTCAAATGTCACTTTCTCAGTGAGATAACCTCATTACCCCAATCAGAACTTCAGTTCCACCTTTAATGGTCACTTCCCATTCTTGTTCTTGACTTATTTTTTCCCTCATACACCAAGGAGCACCTTA
The DNA here is from genome assembly GCF_033115175.1 of Lepus europaeus. Classification (NCBI taxonomy): domain Eukaryota; kingdom Metazoa; phylum Chordata; class Mammalia; order Lagomorpha; family Leporidae; genus Lepus; species Lepus europaeus. Next base: position 35,149,052 of record NC_084828.1, read on the forward strand.
GCCTCATGCTTTGCTTATTTAAAATTCCTTTTCTATCTCCCAATTCCTCTTCTTGTATTAGAATGGAAAATCCATAGAAGCAAGAACTTGTAACAGAACACCGAATATGTGGGAATGCAGGTAGCTCTTGGCATGCCAAACAAGTTCAAGTACAGCCATCCAACTCAGTAATGATGTTTCTGCATTATTTCTATCCTTAACTGTGAAACTTGCTGCTTGTCTGTACCCTTGAAAGTTAATAAAATTTCATGAGACTCCTTGCTGAAGGAAAAAAAAAAAGAGCTTGTCTTTCTATTTTGTTCACTGACATATTCCCCTAGCCATCTTCACATGCAAGGGGCTGAGAGTAATGCATGGTTGGATGGATGAATATCACAAATGACAGATGCTGGACGAAGTACCCATGGTGCTTGGTAGATGAAGGAAGGCAGAAATAGATTTTTATCTATTTTTATCAAAATGATGAACATGCTTTTTTTAAAAAAAAAAGACAGGGGACATATATGGGTCTGTTGGGCCGTCCTCTACTGCTTTCCCAGGCCACAGCAGAGAACTGGATGGGAAAAAGAGCATCTGGGACTAGAACCAGAGCCCATATGGGGTGCCAGCACCAAATGCTCTTACAATTATCATGTGTTAGTATTTTCCATCATTTAAAAGATGCTTACATACCACAAACACAATACATATTATGTGTGATAATTTTGTTATACATTAGAAATACAAATTTGGTAGAATTTACTCAGCAATCTATCATTACCCACATCTTGAACATAAAAAAATTTACACCACAGCCAATGCTGTGGTGTAGCCAGTGAAGCTGCCATCTGCAATGCGAGTTTTCTCTCTCTGAAACTCTGCCTTAAAAATAATTAAACACATTAGCAGTGATGCTATAACTAGTACTGAAACAGTATTTTTACACTTTGTGTTTCTGCATGGGTACAAACTGATGAGATCTTTACTAATTATATACTGAATCGACCTTCTGTATATAAAGATAATTGGAAATGAAAAAAAAAAACCTGGTGTTAAATTGGAAATGGCATAGAAAATTAATTTTTTAAAAAAATATTATGTAGGATCTCTGTCTTTAATGTGCTGTTCACTCTTATTTAATGCTATAACTAGTACTCCAACAGTATTTTTTTTCACTTTGTGTTGCTATATGGGGGCAAACTGTTGAAATCGTTACCTAATAGATACTAAACTGATCTTCTGTATATAAAGAGAATTGAAAATGAATCATGATGTGATTGGAAGGGGAGAGGGAGCGGGAAAGGGGAGGGTTGTGAGTGGGAGGGAAGTTTTGGGAGGGGGAAGCCATTGTAATCCATAAGCTGTACTTTGGAAATTTATATTCATTAAATAAAAGTTTAATAAAAAATAATTAAACAAATCTTTTTTTTTTTTTTTTGGACAGGCAGAGTGGACAGTAGAGGGAGACAGAGAGAAAGGTCTTCCTTTTTGCCGTTGGTTCACCCTCCAATGGCCGCCGCGGCCGGCGCACCACGCTGTTCCAATGGCAGGAGCCAGGTGCTTCTCCTGGTCTCCCATGGGGTGCAGGGCCCAAGCACCTGGGCCATCCTCCACTGCATTCCCTGGCCACAGCAGAGAGCTGGCCTGGAAGAGGGGTAACCGGGACAGGATCGGTGCCCCGACCGGGACCAGAACCCGGTGTGCCGGCGCCGCAAGGCGGAGGATTAGCCTAGTGAGCCGCGGCGCCGGCTCAAATCTTTTCTTTTTTTAAATATCCTTTCACTTCTGGTTATACATCAACATAAAATAAAAGTATTATCATTTGAAATACAAATAAAAGAGAGAAGATTCTCTCCATATACAAGATCACAATAGATATGAAACAGAAGATTGCTCTTGAAATGTAAAAGACAGAATGTCTGCAAGATATTTGATCCTAAGGCTGAAACAGTAATTTTTCTCAATTCTTTCTCTATTATTGGAGATCCAGTGTTTCTCAATGTTTTTAAAGATAAAAAAAATTAGACCCAAGGGCCAGTTTGGCAACCAAAGTAAAGTTTGCAGAAAAGGTGGTTCCAAGATACAGGAATCATGGAGCAAAAATTATTTAATGGCATCAGTGACACAGGTAAGAGGGGAAATTAGGAAACACAGTAAGAAGAAATCTCCAAGTGTACTAGGAGTTGAGAGTAAGAAGGAATGGAGTCTGCCACAGCCAAATAGGAGCTGGTGGGGCAGGATGAGTAGTCTTTGTAAGCCTCCTCAGGACCATCTACACTCAGTATGGAATTTATATTGAAAAGAACTGGACCCAGGAGAAAGGAACTCTGCAGATTAATATGAACTTGAATGCTTGACTCATTGTCTACCATGGACAGGGTACCTGATTTTGTAAAGAACTTTATTCATGGCTCCTTCCTAATTTAACAACATTATATAAAAAGTAAGACACTGCCTAAGTTCTTTAGGATCTCTAGCCCACAGCAGAAGGACAATTCCAACAAATGGCTAGAACTAAGTAGGACGATTGCTTTACTGATGTGAGTACCAAGTGCAGCAAAAGGAAAAGAAGCTCCCAAATCTACCTGAAGGTGTCATATTCAATGTCATAGATAATGCAGTCTCTGAGTTGAGAGATTTAAAATGTGAGAACAGCTGGTTAGAGTTAGAGTAAAAGATGATCCCAAGAGACCAGAAAGTGCATAGTGTGAAGGTATAGGCGAGCAAGGTTTGTTCCAGAAGTTATAGGTAGTTATGTGTTATAGAATTCAATGTAGGAGAGGCTGGCACTGTGGCACAGCAGGTTAAAGCCCTGGCCTGAAGCACCAGCATCCCATATGGGTTCCGGTTCTAGTCCCGGCTGCTTCTCTTTTGATCCATCTCTCTGCTATAGCCTGGGAAAGCAGTAGAAGATGGCCCAAGTCCTTGGGCCCCTGCACCCACATGGGAGACCCAGAAGAAGCCCCTGGCTCCTGGCTTCAGATCGGCACATCTCCAGCCATTGCCGCCATCTGTGGAGTGAACCAGAGGATAGAAGACCTCTCTCTGTCTCTACCTTTCTCTGTAACTCTTTCAAATAAATAGAATAAATCTTAAAAAAAAGAATTCAATGTAGGAGTTGATATTTAGGAAGGGAAATTGTAGCATTATTATGAGATTGAATCAGGAGGTAGGATTTGAGTGTGGAAAAGCAATTTTAGGACATGTCATAGAGTTTAAGATTTCAATCTTAGAAGCCAATGGAAAACCAATGAAGAATTCTGAGAAGGAGAAGAACATGGTATGAAATACATGATGGCATGATTATCCTCTCTTGTGGCAAGTAGATTTGAAAAAACTGAAGCATTTCTCAGTCACACACGGAACACAAATCTTACATGATTCTACTCAGAGTAAGTATATTGTATTCTACAGGAAGAAATAAATATAATTTGTAAAAAGATTCAATAAGGTGTTATTCAAAACAGAATATGAGTCATCTAGACCCAGGATACACAAACCCCATGACTTTCAACAGGTCTTGGAAAGTATTTCAAAGTGGTTAAATTCTTTCAAGAAGCAATTCCATCACAGTTAATCTGTGAGCAAACATTGGCTTTCCTGGAAAGGTAGGCTTTAGGTAAGGGGATAGTGAACTTTTCATGGGTTAGAAATTACTTTTTTATTTTTAAAGATTTATTTATTTATTTGAAAGTCAGAGTTACACAGAGAGAGGAGAGGCAGAGAGAGAGAGAGGTCTTCCGTCCAATGGCTGCAACAGCCAGAACTTCGCCGACCTGAAGCCAAGGGCCAGGAGCTTCTTCTGGGTCTCCCACACAGGTGCAGGGGCCCAAGGACTTGGGCCACAGCAGAGAGCTGGGTTGGAAGAGGAGCAGCCGGGACTAGAACTAGTGCCCATATGGAATGCTGGAACTTCATACCAGGGCGTTAACCTGCTGTGCCACAGCGCTGGCCCCATGATTACTTTCTTTAGAATACAACTGACTGCAAACACCTTGTAAGACAGGTATAGCATTGCCTTCAAATGGAGGGTATTGAAAAGAAGCCTACTGAATGATCTTAAGGTGGAAATTTCTAGAAATAGAAAAGCAATATATAGATAAAGAACCAACGTTTACGCAACAGTGCTCAAGGTGTCTAAGACAAACAGAACCTTTGTGCACATAACATGTCAAGTTGACCTGGTAGGAATCCAGCTCTCCTCAAATAAGTCTCAGAATGTGTTTCTCTTGAGTGGCTTGCAGACAAAATCTGCAAGGGATGATTCTATCTCAATATATTAGGGGAAAATTTTTATGCTTTTTGATCTTAGAAGTTTCCAGTGCCCATTAAACATGCTAAAACTGTCTTTAATAAAAATAAACAGGGAGGTTCCATGATGGTGGAATAGGGAGGGAGCGCATTGATAGTCTGGGAAAAGATAGCTTAATAAAAGTGGAGACACTGTAGTCTCAGGGAAGAGTTAGGGAAAAAACTGCAGAGGAAACACTTCTGGAACTAGTGGGACATGCTGGACCTACGTGGAGGGAATGGGCACCCATGGCTTGGGACTCCAGCTGCTGAGTCACTGCACCAGCACTGGAAAGGGAGGTAAGGCAAAACTGCAGTAGCCCAAGACACTGATGGAAAAATGGCAGGAAGAGCCTAGAGGGAATGAGGCTCGAAGCCCCATGGGGGAAAGCTCACCAGGCTAACTAGAGGAGAGAAAAAAAAAATAAATAAAAGGGACTGGTATGGACAAGATTCTCTCTCTCCACTCACCTTACAAAGCCAAGTAAGACAAAGAACAGGCGCCATTTTGGACATATGTAACAGCTGTGCCAACTCAGGGCTACGCCTGCCTTCAGCCAAAAAGAAAAATCTGACTCTGGTGGGGAGAAATGACAGGAGGTTAAGACCTAGTGAATGTGTGGGGCTTATGAACTGGGACTGTGGAAAAAAAAATCTGAGGGTGTGTGGGAGAACTCACAGAGTGCCTGAGATGTGAGTACTCTCGGTGAGAGATGCCACAAACTCAATAACCTTGGCAACCCAGTGGGAGACATTGCAGGGGACTCTGAGCTTACACTGAGGACTGCACAGATCTTCTGTGTGGTCCTTGGGACAGAGCAAATGAATATTATACCCACAGGGGCTAGCGCTCAGGCACTGAAAACCTTCAAGGAGAATAACTCAGCTGTGCTGAATTACTTCCATTCTGAATAAAAAGAGAGAGAGAGAGAGAGAGGTTGATTTACCATGCCAAACCTGGGTGAGTCACCATTGGTACGCCTTTAACCCTGAAGAACTGAACAGAGCTTTCTGGCCATAACCACCACAAGCCTCTATAGATTCATCAAAAGCAGACAGTCCACTTAATCTAAAGTCATAGTATAACAAGTAAAGCCACCACAGCAAGGAAAATAAAAAAAAGAAGAAACCAAAGAATATCTCCATAATTCCAGGCAACAAATGCAAAAACTGAGGCAACAAGAACAAGGAAGACATGACGATCCCAAATAAACAAGACACTCCAATTCAAGATTATTAAGATGATGAGATAGAAGAAATGCAAGATATGGATTTCAAAAAATTTATGATAAGAACATTTAGAAGTTATCAAAAACAAATTCATGAACTACAGGACTATTGGACAGGACAGAAAATCTCTCTCATGAAAATGAAATCTTAAGGAGGAATCAAAATGAAATGAGGAATCTAGTAGAACATGAATTGTGATATTGAAGAGAAATCAAAATGAAATGAAGAATTCAATGGAACAAATGACAAATGCATTTGAGAGCTTTAAAAACAGAATCAGTGAGATAGAAGAGAGAATATCAGACTTAGAAGACAGAGAACAGGAAAGCATACAGTCAAACCAAAGAAAAGAAGAAGAAATTAGAAATCTTAAAAATATTGTTGGGAATCTACAGGATACTATTAAAAAACCCAACACTCGGGTTCTAGGAGTTCCTGAAGGCATGGAGAGAGAGAAAGGCTTAGAAGGCCTTTTTAGTGAGATACTAGCAGAAAACTTCCCAGGTTTGGAGAAGGACAGAGACATTCAAGTACAGGAAGCACATAGAACCCCCAACCAAAAGAGATCCTCACCACGACACGTTGTAATAAAACACGCCACAGTGAAACATAAAGAAAAGATTCTAAAATGTGAAAGAGAAATACATCAGACTACTCTCAGAGCATCTCCAACTAGACTCACAGCAGACTTCTCATCAGAAACCCTACAAGCTAGGAGGGAATGGCGAGACATAGCCTAGGTACTAAGAGAAAAAACTGCCAGCCCAGAATACTATATCCTGCAAAGCTTTCATTTGTGAATGAAGGTGAAATAAAGAACTTTATAGCAAACAGAAATTGAAAGAATTTGTCACCACTCATCCAGCCCTGCAAAAGATGCTTAAAGATGTGTTACACACAAAAACACAGAAACAGGGTCATTAATATGAAAGATGGTAAAGGAAGAAAACCTCACAGTAAATGATCACAGGAAGTTCAAATCATATATTAGAAAAAACTTCGGGAAAAAGGAAGGGCAAAGTTACTACCTATCAATAGTCACATTGAATGTTAATGGCCTCAACTCTCCAGTTAAAAGACACAGATTGGCTGAATGGATTAAGGAACAAAACCCATCTATTTGCTGCTTACAAAAAACACATCTTTCCAACAAAGATGCATGCAGACTGAAAGTGAAAGGCTGGAAAAAGATATTCCATGCCAACAGAAATGAAAAAAGAGCTGGCATAGCCATCTTAATATCAGACAAAATAAACTTTAACAAAAAAACTGTTAAGAGAGACAAAGAGGGGCACTATATAATGATTAAGAGATCAATTCAACAGGAAGATGTACTATTATAAATGTATATGCACCTAATGACAGGGCACTGGTTTATTTAAAAGATATGTTGAGGGACTTAAAGGGAGACTTAGACTCCAATGCAATAGTATTGGGGGTCTTCAATACTCCACTTTCAGAAATAGACAGATCAACTGGACAGAAGATCAACCAGGATGCCCACTCTCACCCCTGTTATTCAATATAGTTCTGGAAGTTTTAGCCAGAGCCATTAGGCAAGAAAAAGAAATTAAAGGGATACAAATAGGGAAGGAAAAAGTCAAAATATCCCTCTTTGTAGATAACATGATTCTTTATTCAGGGGAAGCAAAGAACTCTACTAAAGAGACTATTGGAACTCATAGAAGAGTTTGGCAAAGTAGTAGGATATAAAATCAATGCACAAAAATCAACAGCCTTTGTATACACAGACAATGCCATGGCTGAGAAAGAACTGCTAAGATCAATCCCATTCACAATAGCCACCAAAACAATCAAATACCTTGGAATAAACTTAACCAAGGATGTTAAAGATATATACGATGAAAATTACAAAACCTTAAAGAAAGAAATAGAAGAGGATACCAAAACATGGAAAAATATTCCATGCTCATGGATTGGAAGAATCAAAATCATCAAAATGTCCATTATCCCAAAAGCAATTTATAGATTCAATGTGATACCAATCAAAATACCAAAGACATTCTTCTCAGATCTGGAAAAAATGATGCTGAAATTCATATGGAGTCATAGGAGACCTCGAATAGCTAAAGCAATCTTGTGCAACAAAAAGCCAGAGGCATCACAATACAAGATTTTAGGGCATACTACAGGGCAGTTGTTATCAAAACAGCATGGTACTGGTACAGAAACAGATGGATAGACCAATGGAACAGAATAGAAACACCAGAAATCAATCTAAACATCTACAGCCAACTTATATTTGATCAAGGATCTAATACCAATTCTTGCAGCAAGTACAGTCAATTCAGTAAATGATGCTGGGAAAACTGGATTTCCACATGCAGAAGCATGAAGCAAGACCCCTACCTTACACAAAAATCCACTCAACATTGATTAAAGAATTAAATCTACGACCCAACACCATCAAATTATTAGAGAACATTGGAGAAACCCTGCAAGATATAGGCACATGCAAAGACTTCTTGGAAAAGACCCCAGAAGCACAGGCAGTCAAAGGCAGAATTAATAATTGGGATTATATCAAATTGAGAAGTTTCTGTACTGCAAAAGAAACAGTCAGGAGAGTGAAGAGGCAGCCGACAGAATGGGAAAAAGTATTTGCAAACTATGCTACAGATAAAGGGTTGATAACCAGAATCTACAAAGGGATCAAGAAACTCCACAACAACAAAACAAACGACTCATTTCTGTGTGAGTGCAAACTGTTGAAATCTTTACTAAATATATACTAAATTAATCTTCTGTATATAAAGACAATTGAAAATGAATCTTGATGTGAATGGGATGGGAGAGGGAGCGGGAGCTGGGAGGGTTGCCGGTGGGAGGGAAGTTATTGGGGGGAAAAGCCACTGTAATCCAAAAGCTGTACTTTGGAAATTTATTAAATAAAAGGTTAAAAAAACAGAATAAATTTAACCTTGTGGTTCTAAAACTTATTTGATGCATTAGAGAGCAGTGTTTCTTATCACAAAAAATATAAGCCACTCTAGATAATTTAAGTAGAAAGATAGTTATTTAAGCATATGAAGCATATAATTGGTGCTCTAAGTGGGCTTGAAAGTCAGAATTGTATAGAGGAGTGAAAACTTTCATTACCCTTTCAGTGTTCAATATTTGAGTCTATAAAATGACAGTGGCAATATTAATAGGAGAAAATTCACTTTTATTGCATGCATGCACACCGACTCTCACAAAATATGAAATTTGAAGAAAGGCCAGATGATTGCAATTTACATAGAATTCTGAGCTAAGTAAAGGAATAGGGTCTTCGGGATTTTTAGGAGTGGAAGGGCCAAGTTATAGGAGGGTGAGAGGAGGGAACATATGATGACTAAATGTTGTCTTGTTAAACACATGCAGTCTCCCAGGTAATAAAATTGTCTTACAGTAATTCTAAGACTAATAAGATATAGCCTGTGACAAAGCCTGCTAGGCATGGTGTTGGTCTTCTATCTCTTCTCCTATGATACAGTTAATCTCCCTTGATGGATGAGATTCCCAGGGAGGGGTCTCATGACAATTATCTATCTTTAAGTAGCTGGATAAAACAAATTCAGAGAAATTCCGTTGCTGCTTTTCAAAGAAGAGGAGCCAGAGTTAGGAGTGTATGAGGTCAAAGATACCATCCTTATGAGACCTCTCCATTCTCTTTTTCAAAAAATTTTAAAAGGCAGAAGGAGGGAGAGAGAGAAATAGGGAGAGAGAGAGAGAGAGATCCCATCTATTGGTTCTCTACCCAAATGCCTGCAACATTTGAGCCAGGCCAAAGTCTAGAAACTGGAAGTCAATCTGAGTGTCCCATATGGGTGGAAGGGATCCAACTACTTGAGCCATCACATGCTGTCTCCCAAGGTGGCATTAGCAGGAAGCTGAAACTCAAATTGAAACTGGGACTCAAATCCATGGACTGTGATAAGGGATGCAGGCATCACAATCAGAATCATAATCACTACAGCAAATACCTGTCCCCTTTCCAATCTTTTTTCAGTTCACAGTACTCAACATGCCAAGGAACCATACTTTGGCGGGGTATCACATTCTGATTCCTAACAATTATAAACCCTAAGATGAGAACAAACCAGGACGCTTTCTAAGAAGAACACGGCTACTGTCACTCAAACCCATCGCCTCAGTTCACATGGGTGAGAACTGAAACTTGCTGTTAGAAATTCTGCCCTGAGAAAGCTGGTCATCTCCAATGTCAAGCTCAATAGAATGTTTTTCTGTGCCATTGCACTTTGTTCAAGTTTGAAACTATACGAGTATAACCAGTTAGCAGAGTTAAGGTAAATGCTATTTGCAAGGAGACTGAGAAGCTGAATTTAGACTTTGGCAGAAAAAGTAGGAATTACATTGAAAGAATCTTAAATATAGACTCTTGAAAACATGATGAGTACTCAAAATCTTATAAATATTCATGAAATATGGGTGCAGGACCAATTTTCTACCCACTGTCAATTTATTAGGTATTTTTGGGGGGACCAAATATCCCTTGCTAATCCAATTTAAGAAGCATCGAATCAGAAGCAAGGAGGCATGTGAAAAGTCTTGGATAATTTAAAATCCTTAAATTTTCAATTTTATAACACAACATTTCCAATTAAAATTTTCTGATCTTGTATGTAGGTAGCCAAAATTATGATCATGGTGGCATTCTATTTTATCATGGATATCCAACAACCTCAATATTGGTTAAATATAAGCAGACATGCTAATGGTGTCTGAAATAAATGATAATTTTAGATGGAGAAGCAACATTTTAGAATGAAGCTACATTCTTTGCTCTTGGCTTTAATGGAGTCTCTAACTCCATTACCAAACCAAACATATAAAAAATAAATAAAATAAAATAGTGGCTATTGAATATAGCAGATTACCTCCATAATTTTTTTGGGTCTTATCCTATTGGTCAAAGGCCTTGACAGAACAAAGACAGACCCCCTATACCAACCCCAATATGAGATTTCAGAATCTGAAGAGGTTTCTTAACCTCTTTGCCAAATGCCCACCCCAATGTCTAATGATTTAAATTTTAATCTCATCCAAAAAACACCTTCAGTGAAATAACCAGATTAACATCTGATCAAATATCTAGGCACCATAAAACAATCAAGAATACAAAAACAAACAAACAAACAAACAAACAAAAAACACCCAAAAAAGCAGGGATAATTCTAAAACCAGGAACTAGTGTCTTCTCCTTGCCTAGAATGTTCTGAAGGCAGGGGTTCAATAAAGTATACTGTCCAGAGAGCATGAGGATATATATAGTGTGTTTGTTTAGCTAACAGGGCCTGGAAGACACACATTTCTCTCCTCTTTCCTCCTGCCAATCATACCAGGACATCAGAATGCAAGAATATAATTTACTGGGTCCTGGGGAAACCGACAGAATAGAGTTAGAGCCAAAAGTCACCTGGCTGCCCAGTGATGGGGTATTAAAGTTTCCTGGGAGTCCAACACTTGTTGCTGATAGAAGCAAAAAAGAGAGAGACAGAGGTGAGGATCTTCTGAAAGCTGAGGAAACTGATGTTAGACCAGAGATCAAGGCCATCAGAGCAAATCAGATGTGTAACACGAGCACTCATCTTTCATCCACTGGCACCAACCTATAGAAACAACAATGGCCTCTACCAGCACTGGGGGCCAGAGGGCAGAGGATACGGGTAGCATGAGCAAGCAGAGGAAGATCACCAGCCCCTAATATTAACATTAAATTTTATTGCAAAAATTTGAAACCCATCAGAATTGTTTTACATTATGCATTTTCTATGAATATTTTAAAGACCTTCATATTCTTAGAGTTCAAAATTCACTGTGCTTGATTTTTATTTATTTCTGCTTTATCTATGTTCTATAAAAAGAGTATTTTACAGATCCTTTACCATACAAAATTTGTTTGAATTATATCTGTTTGAAGTGGTAAGATCATGGTTAGAAGGCAGATTACATCATAACAAACTACACGAACCATAATAAAAGTATTGTGTGTGTGTGTGTGTGTGTGCTACATTACACTTTTTTCCTTTTCAAAACTAACATAAAATACAGAGCTACATTGATTAGTACTTTGCCTACTCCTAAATTTGGGATTAATACTTCCTTTTTACAAAATCATAAATCTTATAGGAGGACAAATTCCCACACCCTGATGATTGCCACCTGACTTACCTTGCAAACTACATGAGCATTTTCTACATTGGTGATGAGAGGAGGAAAATGTAAAATTATATTTTGCATACACATGGGTGGAATAAAATCACATCCAACTTTTTTTTTTCACATCCAACTTTAATATTCAGTCTTTGTTGAATATGCTTTTACATATATATATGTAAAAGTTCTCCTATATACTATATATATATATATATATATATATATATACTTATATCTAATCACAACTTGTGAATTGATAAAGTCCATTCTCTAGAAATGATCAACTGCTTTCCAAAGCATTTACTGATGATGAATAAATGGAACATCTGCTCTTCATAGAGGGAATTTTTAAGTAACAGAAGAAATTTTCAAATCCTGTTTTAATGGTTCAGTTTCATCTGTCCAGCAACCATACCTATGCTCTTTGTGTGCCACAAGGCTTTCCCATGGATCACCTTGGGTTTAAAGGCTGCTGAACTGTAATTTTTTTTTTTTTTTTTTTTTTTTTTTTACTTTTTGACAGGCAGAGTGGACAGTGAGAGAGAGAGACAGAGAGAAAGGTCTTCCTTTGCCGTTGGTTCACCCTCCAATGGCCGCCGCGGTAGGCGCGCTGCGGCAGGCGCACCGCGCTGTTCTGAAGGCAGGAGCCAGGTGCTTATTCTGGTCTCCCATGGGGTGCAGGGCCCAAGGACTTGGGCCATCCTCCACTGCACTCCCTGGCCACAACAGAGAGCTGGCCTGGAAGAGGGGCAACCGGGACAGGATCTGGCACCCCGACCGGGACTAGAACCCAGTGTGCCGGCGCCGCTAAGCAGAGGATTAGCCTGTTGAGGCACGGCGCCGGCCGCTGAACTGTAATTTTTAAAAAGGATTTTTTCTATGCCTAAAATTGATTCCTGTTTTTCCAATAGCACTATTTTTAAGCTGTTCAGATCTTTGATTTAGAATACTTTTTGTGTGTTATATTTTCATAGCTGTTTCCTATATTAATGGGTAGTGCACTTTTTTTTTTTTTTTTCATTTTATCTTAAGCTTCTGTTAAAGACACAGCTGTATGATCTATTGTCCCCAGGAATGGCTTCAAATTTTCTCATTACTGCAAGACATTAAGTTGCCAAGATATGATTTACTTTATTAAGTGCCTTTTATGTCATCTACGTTGGAGAGTTTTTGTGACTGTTATTTAAATTTCATTGCCCTGGTAATTTGTCTCAGTGTTCAAAAACAAAGGAGAGGCTAGATGTTGGAAGGGACTAAGACGCCTAAAACATTAGCTAAGTGCCCTGCCTTGCTAGGCAGACACCACCACAAGAGACCACACACTGCACGCAGCCAGAGCAGCCACCTGGAAAAGCAGAGCAGGGGCTGTCCTTGGCGCTGGCTTTCCAAATTCACTCCTATCAGCTGCACACATTTCTGAATATGTGCAAGCACACAGAAGACCACAGAAGTGGAAAATTGGAAGGGGAGAAAAATATTCCCTCAGGCAAAGATTTAAAGTTAATTTTCAAGAATGCTTAGGTGGAGAATGCTTGCCGGATTTCGATAAAGGTAAAGAGTATAATAGAAGGCCTCTGTTTCCATGCTGGGGACTGTACTGAACTGGCTGATAAGAAAATGAAATTATGTACACAAATTTAAGGCAATGACGAAGGAATTCAGTCATGCTAAGCAAGGAAAACTGTCACTGTGTCTGAGAAACTGATTTTTTACATGGTTGTGTCAGTATAGTATTGGAATGAAAAAATAAGTTAGATAGAAATGAGATGATTGAAATCACTGCTCCATTTGGTGGAAAAATATCCCAATATTTATACATAATGTATTAAGCAAGAGTGGATAATTTAAAACACTGGATTAGAACAAATGTTTTGCAGAAGCAATAGAAGCACACATTCTATATATTAGTTCCAAAGTTACTAAGATAATTTAACAGACATATTTTATTTGCTGATAAGTTCTGAGGCCATTATTTTTAGTCTTTTGATTTGTAATGTGCACTTAATTTTAAGATTTATAGGTGAATGAAAAATCCTAGATGATTTAAACTATGGCATCACTAACGATGTGTTAGCACTGCAACATCACTGTTATTCAGCTTAGCAGACTTTAGGTATGTTGTTTCAGAAGTTACATCATGGAATTATCCAAATTCTTGTCATCATATATATTTCTGTTTGATGGAATTAAACTAAAATGAATTTCTTTAAAAAGAAGTGAACTTTTAAACTATGTTTTCCAGAATGATTTCTGATAATAATTTTTTTTCTTTTTTTCTTTTTTGACAGGCAGAGTGGATAGTGAGAGAGAGAGAGAGACAGAGAGAAAGGTCTTCCTTTGCCATTGGTTCACCCTCCAATGGCCGCCATGAACAGCGTGCTGTGGCTGGTGCACCACGCTGATCCGAAGCCAGGAGCCAGGTGCTTCTCCTGGTCTCCCGTGTGGGTGCGGGGCCCAAGCACTTGGGCCATCCTCCACTGCACTCCCGGGCCACAGCAGAGAGCTGGCCTAGAAGAGGGGCAACCGGGACAGAATCCGGTGCCCTGACCGGGACTAGAACCCAGTGTGCCTGCGCCGCAAGGTGGAGGATTAGCCTTTTGAGCTGCAGCGCCGGCCTCTGATAATAATTTGATAGCTCATCTCAGTTATTTTTTTCCTCCAATTACAACATTTTCAAAAATTTTCTTTGAAGAACAATAACATGCAAGGGACCATATGCTGTATTAGATAATGTATTCATCAACAATCTATTCAGATAGAGCTATTGGGTAGGCAGCAGAGGTCCAAGTACTTAGACCTCTGCCCATACACATGGGAGATCTAGATGGAGTTTTGGGCTCCTGGCTTCAGTTTGGCCAAGCCCCAGTTGTTGGGGCAGTTTGGAGAGCGAACCAGCAGGTAAATGATCTCTTTCACTTTCTGTCATTCTATCTTTCAAATAAACAAACACATCTAAAAAGTTTTCTACATTGTCATATTCTTTTTATTTCTGCTGGACTAATTAATTTTTTAAAATTTTATTTAAGGTATATACATTTCCTGCACTTCATATATACATATTTAGGAACACAGTGATTCTTCCCACCATACATTTTGAATATTGTAGCAAGGTTCAAATCCAAGCTGCCTTGGCTTAGTTTTGAAACAAAGGAATAATGCTTTCCTCTTTATAACTGGCTTTTAAAGATTAATGTATTTCATTTTTATTTTTAAAGGAAATAATCACTATAACCTATTCATTTCTTGTCCATGGATTGAATTGTCAATTGCAACACACAACATTTAGAAACATTTGTATTTTGGACAAAATTTTCAACCTTTTGTTTGTGTTCTTGTCCTTCTTTGGACTCCAACTGACAGTAGGGTCAAAGAGAACAGATGAGTCAGAAAACTAGGAAAAGTCAGTGAAGCAGGCAATGGAGGAAGCTTAGGCAACTAAGTTGTTCTGCAGTTAAAGTAGGCAGATGTCCTGGAAGGTGACACAGTTGGACACCGCAGTCCCATGAAGCCATTAGCATAAAGATTTCTTCAGAAAAAATTTCAACTCCAGCTAAATGAAATCCAGAGGTTTGTGGTCATAGCACAGAAGAATGGGACAATTGAACAGTAAACAAAATCAAGTAAGATACTGGGATCCAGGATATAAAATAAAAACTTGAGACTTGTCCCATAGACTTCTTTGGAGCAGATCGAATGATATAAAAGTAAAAACCAATCCTGCTGATGATAGGATTTCAACTCTTTTCCAGTGGATCAAGGTTGGAGTCAACAGAAAACCAAGCATGTGAACGAATTATACTCCAAACTACAGGACAGTTGTAAAATCACTTGCAATCCTCCTTCAGAGCGGTTGCTACTTTCTTACCTCAGCCCTGTTTCATTTCTCCCACCTCTTGAACAAAGGAGACAAACATTGAGTTGCAGAACTGTTCCACTTCCTAGCACATTCATCTCAAAATTCTCTCCCCTCTGCCCACTTCAGTATCCCTCTAGAATCAGCTAACTCAAGCCAAATCCAGGCAACAGATCCTCTCCTCCCCCATACCTCATCCCCATCTCATTTTCCAAGTTATCCCCATAGGAGCTCTGGTATATGCTATCCCTTATGCCAGAAGACTAATAAGCTCTACTTTGTATAACTCTGTGTTTCTGGTTGTTTTCTGTCAATGGGATATAATGAAGGAAAGAGACCAGTTCTTAGGACAAGCATGGTTACACAATTAAGATTTGCTGCTGGCACAAAACTGGGTTATAGTAAACTTGACTATGGTCAGAGTTTGGTCCAGAACCTTGGACTAGTACTAACTCACAAGGCTAAGTGGCCCCTGGCTGCATTGTTAGGAAAGATCTGAGGCTAGGAGAAGATAACCATACACAAAGGCTAAATGTATCGTAGTTCTCTAGCAGCTTAAGGTAGTCTTTTAAGTAATACATTGTGAAAATTAGATCCGTAGTGTTTTTGTTTAAGTATTTAATCTAGTGTTAATTTTGTGATACATGTATTTAAAAAGCCCTAAGTCTTTTTTATATTAATGAATGTTTTTTAAAGTTTGTCTCTGTTTTGTTCTAAAAAAGAAAATCTTGTGCTTATAATCATTATCTGGAAAATCCTCTTTGATCCATGAACACTTATATTTACATTTGGTATAAATTTCCTTAGCTAAGCTTTCATGTGCTGTTCAGAGTTGTTATGAAAACAGTGTGAGCATAGAGATGCATTTCTTTCCCCTAGAAATTTCATTAGGAAACATAAATATTCTACACCATTGTAAACCAGAATGTAATCCATTGCAAAGTCTAATCTTGAAGATTTGTCCAAGCCTCCCTGTTTGTTTACCAAAATATAAGTGAAAAGAAAAGAAAAACAGTACCTAAACCTCATTATAAATTCCTGACTGTGCAGTAAAGGTACAGCTGTTAGCTATTCATCACCTAAACTTCACTTTGTTTCTATTGACAGAGCATTTTAATAACCACAATTCTCCAGTTGATGTAAAGTATTCCACATTTCTGTGCTCAAGCAATTTATTATTTAACTGCCTAAAATAGGAAGTTTTATTTTCTGCAATTCTTGGCAATTCTTCTTCCTTGAAGGATTTTTTTTTTTTCTGAAAGTGAAACAGAGTAACAATGATTGCATTTTCTAAAAAATTTTACTCTGGCAGTGTAGCCAGATGTGATAGATAATACAAAACAATTTCAGTAGAAGAGGCTTGGTGTCATGTGACTGAGAATACTTGAGCTGTATTAAGGGTGACCATAATATTGATCTCTTCTGTCTCAGTTTTGAGACTCTGAGTAATTTTTAAAAATGGAGGAAAAACTAACATATATAAATCAGAGACAATGTCCAGCGTTGTATAGAATAAAAAGATCAATGTTTGCCCATCTGATTCTGCCTCCCATTTTCCAGTTGCTCAGCTACACTCCCAAGTCCTCTGTCCCTTTTGCTTAATGAAAGGTGAGATACAGTGCTTTGTTTTAAAATCATGGTTAGTCTAATAATCAGTACTACAATGAGATTATTTTTAATAATGAACTATCTCTCCCATATTGTACTTTATGCTAATGATGTGATAAGATCTAGAGAAAGTACACTATGGTTTTGCTTCTGACAGCAAACAAGGCTTGGGTTGTCAACTCATTCACATTAGGTATTGAGCGATGGGGGTGAAAAATTACTTACACATGAAACAAGAAATAGCAATGTTTTACAGAGACATGCTTTACCATGTTTCTTTCATGCTATTACTTAACTGATAGGAAATTGATTTGAGAACAACCTGACCAAGTTTATGTTTCATTTTGTATTGATATTCTTTTAGTTATATGTTTTATATTTTAGTCTGAGGGAAAGAAAAATGATATCTTAAAGGCGATTTTCATGGCCCTTGATGATTTTGTTCCCCATTGCATTTCCTTATTCTTTCTAAAGCTATTTTGCTAAAGGCTACAATATACTAAGAGTTAGAGCTAGTGGAGTGGAAGTAACTTGGCTTTGAAGCTAAGTGTCCAGACTACCTCCCTCCAGCAAAAGTAATTCCTTATGATAAAGCAGAATTCCTTTCTAATAGGCCTGGTGGACTTCTAAGAGTTCACCTTAGTGTCAGCCTGGGTTAGAATGTATTTAGGGTGCCATCATGAAGGAACAAAATACCGTTTGTTCAAATAAGACATAAAAATAAAACTCAAGCTTTACTCCCCCCCCTCCCCCCCGCAGGCAAAGCAGGATGGAATTAGGGATAGGAAAAAAAATTGTAATTTTTTTTTTAGGGAAAGGGGTCATGACTGTAAGTATTGGCAATGCAATTTAAGAAACAATTTGAGAAACTAATATGTTTGGCTTCACCAACTTCAATGAATTATAAACTTATATGTCTTTTAATATGAAATACTATAGTTTCAGTCTGCATCCTATGAATTGAAGGGAATCTCATACTGCTCCTCAGGTCTCTTCCTGAGATATTATCCGAAACCCAGTGGAATTAGTGTTGAGCGAATCAATGCTGGTTACTGTCACTGGACAGTCTTGGTTGTCTGAAGATGGGCCCATAGACACATTAGCCTACTGTCAAGACCCAGGCAGACTAAGTAATTTGGATCAATGTTTACTGACCACATTGCAGTACTCCATCATAGTCCTTCAGAGTGCAAGGTGAGGAGAAATTGAAAATCAATTACACACTTTGCTGGTGTTCTTTGCTATTTTTAAAAAATGTGTAATGGGGGTCCTCTATTCATGGGGACATTCATCCAATGAACAAGATAAGACAATAGTGCAAAGGGAATTTTTCAAAAATGTCTACTCTTTCTCCAAATAATCCATGACAGAGGCCATCAGTGATACAGGTTACATATTAATTTCAAGAAATGAATTTTATGGTTTATAAGTTTGTTATCTGGCCATAGAATTATTCAAACTTACATATTCATACAGAATCCATAAATATGTACATTCCAATTTAGACGACTTCAACTTCTTTCCCTGAATGATAGGCAGGATTTATATATGTGCAACTAAAAGGCTCATCCGGGTCCCTTTCTTGAGAGGAGGATTAGTAGCAAAGGTAAGTATACCTTCTAGAACTCTGTCTTACCAGACAAGTCAAAGAGGCAAGTCTTTTATTAAAAACCCAAATAAAGTAACAAACCATATCTCAAATTTCATTTGTATTGAGTACTTATCTATGAGGGTCCTTTGAAAAGTCTGTGGAAAATGCAATTAAAAGATGTTTATTTTGATGCAAAAATTTTGAAATCTATATATAGAAGGGATCTTTGAAAACACCATAGAAAATGTGTATTAGGAAAAAAGTGCATGGATTTCAAATTTGCGCTTGCTAAAGTAAATATCTTTTAATTCCATTTTCCCATGGACTTTTTGAAGTACCCTCCTATATAACATAGGCTTGTTATACAGCTTAGTTTTTAGCATAGGGCATGTGGGTTATAATGGGTACACTCAGAAGTGAGGCAACTCCTGGATGGTATAATTATGATCTAGAATTTTTTAAATGTGAAATTTTGAGTAATTTAATTCATATATTCTTATCATAAAACTTCTTCACTCTTTTTTATCATTTTAGTCACAAAAATATCTCCTTGACTGTAGATGTTATTCAGTCTGTGTCAAATGTTAAATAAATTCTAGATGAAACTCACATTTTCAACTGATTTGGGTCTAACTGCCCAGTTCTAATTAAATTTTCCTCTCCAGATAGACTTTCAAGGGGGAACCTTGAGTTTTCACCGTAACTTCAAGACATGAAGAGTAAAACCAGTGGAGTGTCACCTTGAGCTTCATTGTGGATACAGATTAGGAAACACACTAGCACTCTTTTCTGCTTTGGGGACAGTGTTTGGCATATGTTAATGGAGTTCTATTAAATGTTTCTAATTTTTGGTCTTCAGAGCCATAAGGAATTGACCTTGACTTTTTTTTATTCTTGCCAATTGAAACACTTCCCCATAGTAAACATAGCAAATTCTCAAAATTTCTCCCTTGCTCAGAATGCAAATGGCGTAGAAAATTCACAAAGAGAAAAAATCTTCCTGTGTCATTCATGAGTGGAGACTTTTTAAGCTTAGTGGAATATACTGTGGTTATTCAAGTGGCCTGCCAGGTGCCACAGTAGATTACTGAGCTTATGCTGTTTAGTTTTAAAGACAGAACAACTGGGAGTTACTGTGTAAGTAAATGCTCTTTATTTATCTGTTATGATGGATTTTGGACAAGAAAGAGTCAGAATTCCTAACGTTGCAAGACTTTCTTGGAGAGTCAGGTTTAAAACTTGCCTGTGTTCGATATGAAAATTAACGCTACTTGCTATAACATATAACTCCCAACCCCCTACCCGCCAACACACACACACACACACACAATTTATTCCACACTCACATCACAGTGTAGTGTAGACTGGGTGTCTTTCCTGAGAAAGGTTTTCCTCCAAGGTTCTGACTAAAGGATTCTGGTTCTTTCCATATGTTATCCTACCTTGTCTGATTCTTTCACGTTCAACCTCAGAGCAAAAATAGAGAGCTTAGTTGAATATCTGGGAGACTACAGCATATAGGACAGGAAGAAACAAGTTATCACTTCCATTCCCATATTTTAACCTAAACTTAATACACGGATTCCCCAAGCTGACCTCCAGAGAGGCTTGTAAATGTTCCTTTTGCATGTTTGACAACAGGAACTAGGCTGGTGAGTATGCAACCGGGCTCTGCTACCGTGCTCTTGACAACAGCAGTGTCAGCTGCACTTGTTTTTGTAAAGTTTATGAAGCTCATTCTACTCAATTTAGGATGGCAAAAGCCTGAGGTAACTTCCATCCCCATTCACTTCTGTACAATTTCAGAGACACTGTTGAGTTTCAACAAGTCTTATAGGTCATCTGTTGACTCTGCAGCTGAATCGTCAAACTTCTCCCTGGTTTGACCTCGACTGAGAGATGCTGGGTGTCTGTCTATTCGATGAGGAACAGATTGTGTGAGAGGACCTGGCTGGCTCTGGTCTGGGATTCTCATCTCCTTTTTTTAATAATCCTTTGAGAATATTATCCAGCAGTAAGAAGTAACTCCTGAGAAGGTATGCTATTTGTGATATGTTTGCCCAGCTAACTTCAAAAATAAAATGCAGTGACTCTACTCAGATTCTGTAACTTTGGCTTTTGCTTTTCATCTCTGTCATCTAAATTGACACCATAGTTAGTGAGAACTAAAGAGGAATTTTAAACAAGTCACATAATTCCCAGATACAATTTCAAAATGGCCTAAGCAATGCCTTGTCTGGTGTTATTGTCTCTGAATATTTATCTAAAAAATATAAGAAAAAGAATGTTAACAATTGTTTCCTTGGTCATTAATAAATTGGAATTTTCTTCCTCTTATTCTTGCTTTCCTCCAAAAATCTTCACTTTCAGCCTAGTGGCATGGAGTACATGGAAAGAGGCATATTCCAGGATTTCAACCTTACCAGAACTTCCAGGACAGGGAAGCTTGTGTTCTACATATTCCATGTTCTTTTCTGAAATTTTTATTGAGCTCAAATGCAAAAAGTTTTAATTTTTATAGCCTGGTTCCATCCAAAATATGCTGCTATGATGGGACTTAATCCCAAACTACTGGTCTAGGGGATGGTTTTGACAGGCAGAGTGGACAGTGAGAGAGAGAGAGACAGAGAGAAAGGTTTTCCTTTGCCATTGGTTCATCCTCCAATGGCTGCTGTGGCCAGTGCACTGCGACCGGTGCACCACGCTGATCTGAAGCCAGGAGCCAGGTGCTTCTCCTGGTCTCCCATGCGGGTGCAGGGCCCAAGCACTTGGGCCATCCTCCACTGCACTCCTGGGCCACAGCAGAGCTGGACTGGAAAAGGGGCAACCAGGACAGAATCTGTCTCCCTACCGGGACTAGAACCCGGTGTGCCGGCACCGCAGCCAGTCTGGGGGATGTTAAGGATTGAATATTTGTGTACCCCCAATATTCGTATTTTGAAGCCTAAATCTTTAATGTGTTAGTATTAGCAGGTAGAACCTTTGACAAGTAATTAATGGAGTCCTCATGTATAGGTTTCAGTGCCCTGAAGGCACCCAAGAGCGTTCTCTCACTCTCTTTTCACCATATAAGAATTTGTCATTCTGTAATCCGGATGAGAGTCATAACCAAAACCCAACCATGTTGGCACCCTGACTGTGGTCTTTAGCCACCAATGCCTAAGTTCTGTTGGTTCTATCCCTGGGAGTTCTCCCATGGATCTCCCTCTCTCTCTCTCTCTGGAAGTGTTCTTTCTTCCAAAATTTTGTTAAAGAAGTGGTCTCCCATGCTCATTTACAGAACGTGTCTCCTTGGTATTTTTAGGATGTCTCTCTTGGGAACCATCCATGGTAATTCCACATAAGATACAGTTCTCTCTTTAGAGTAGGGCTCTTATTCTGTGGTTTGGAGGCCAACTCCAGTTCCCTCTGTTGCATTTCCTTTGAGACAACATTGAAACAAATAGTACTTTACAAATATTTTTTTTTTAAATAAATGAATAGTAAGTGCTAGGTATATTTTAAAAAATTTTATATTAGGGGCTGGCACTGTGGCGCAGTGGGTTAAAGCCCTGGCCTGATGTGTCGGCATCACATATAGGCACCAGTTCTAGTTCCAGCTGCTCCTATTCCAATCCAGCTCTCTGCTATGGCCTGGGATACCAGTTAAAGATGGCCCAGGTCCTTGGGCCCCTGCACCCGCATGGGAGACCTGGAAGAAGCTCCTTGTTCCTAGCTTTGGATCAGTGCAGCTCCAGCCGTTGAGGCCATCTGGGTAGTGTACCAGTGGATGGAAGACCTCACTGTCTAATTCTAACTCTTTAACTCTTTCAAATAAATAAAATAAATCTTTAAAAAAATCTTACATTAACATTTTCATTCTTATATTACTTGCTAGGTTTATTTATGTGGTATAATTTGATGAAGGCCTAGAAAAATATTGCATCATATATAGCAATGTCAGATAATGTGTTTTCCAAATTGCAACTCCAGTAGGCAGTGTAACCTATAACAGTTTCATTATAAGCAAGAAATTGTAGAAAATTTAGTGATTACATTTACTCAAGAAAAAACATTAAATTTCTAACTGACATGGCAGCCTTATTCCTAGAATTTCAGAAAATATGTGGATCCCTCCATGTTAAAAACAGAGCACTCCTTTTACATCCTATTCTTTGTCTTCTCTCAACATCATTTCCTGCTCTTTTTATCCCATTTATTCATATCCCTAAACTTTCATCTGCTCCTAGTGCCTGGCCTCTGATTTGCATTATCAGAGATTTTCTCTTTCATTGATATCTGTTTATTCATAGAGGCAGGGGGAGAGGGAAGTGGACAAAGACCCTCATGGATGGGAGTATTTAGCAAAGCATACATGCCACGAGGAGCTTAAATATTCACGGTGCAAAATGATTTCCTAAACAACCTATTGTGCAGAAAGTAGATAATTTATTAGAAGAAAAGAGCATCTGCCCCTTTCCCAACTTTGAGATGTCTTATAGAACAAAACTCTCTAATACTTAAGGCTAAGAAGGCAGCTAAAAGGAAAGAGGATGGATGGAAGAATAGAAACACAATGATAATGACTGCGTGGGTTGTGACTATTATACTTGACTCATGGTTGTTTAAAGCAAAGGCAGCCACATGCTCATTAAGCTGTATGGATGGTCTTATAGACAGAGTATAAACTTAGAGAAGCGGTGGGGGTGAAAGCTAATTTGAAATACCTTAGACGACCATGAAGTTCTTGGTCCCAGACATTATCTTTGACTAGCATTATCAAAGGTAGAAGCTAAAGTTTCAGTGGGAAATTGATAAATGTAGGTCAGTTTCATTAACTGAGGCAAAGATAACTTGAGCATTTTATATTTTATGTAATCAGAAAATATTTTCCTTGGCTACATATTTTGGAGCTACTGCTACCTACTGGGAACAACAGCCTAAGCAATAGAAGAAAATAACAGTTCCCCAGAAGTTCCCATGCATTAATTTTTGCATTATAATCATCCTGCCTGAATCAGATGATCTATCTTGATTTTCCTCTAGAGTAGTGACATTACCAATTTGAATTGTTTGTTTATTTTGGCTAGTATTTTATTTTGGTTGAATTATTTCCCAGTCATTCTACCATTCATTAATATCCTCTTTCCTAGATGAGAATGAGATAGAAGTGCAGTAAAAACAAGAGGTTCAGCTTGAATGAATCAAGTTTGTACCTTATTAATAGCAAACATGGTATCTGATTTTCAAAAAGAGGAGTATTCCAAGGACAAAAACCAGTGAGCAGTTATCTGTGTTCTTCATCTATTTTTATGTTTTCTTTCAATTATATGTACTACATAGTTTGCATTACATTGGATGAGTATCTTAAAGTATATTGTGCTGTGTCTTTCCTTGCCATTTATAACTATGAATTATTCCTAATATAAATTTAATGGAAATTCCACATAGTTACTTTATTTAATAAACTACACCCATACATTCAGTAATTTTTGACATAAGTACTTTAAATTCAATGGTAAAGTTAGTGAGAAAGAATATTTAATAACCTTATTTTTGAAAGAATTATTATGTGGGTACTAATATTTGTGGAACAGAAATTAACATTACCCAAGAAGCAAACATCAAATAGGTGGCTCAAGCACATAAAAAGTGCTTTACTGGTACTTTAAATAGCACACATCCAAACTAATTATCTGTCTCCACATTCTGCATTTTGATACTGGATCACTACCAGGTGTCTTATTTTGGCTCACAATGTTGTACTTCTACAGTAGAGCCATTGTTCTATTCATGCTATTGTCTCTAGAGACATCAACTACATCCTTTTTTCTTTCACCCTTTTCCCTCACCCAGGCAAAAACCACCAAGACATATCAATGTACCAATTAGGGGGCTGGCATCATGGCATAGTAGGCATAGCCATTGGCCGTATAGGCTTCAGTTCATGTGCTGGCTGCCCCAACTTCAATCCAGGTTTCTGCTAATGGCGTGGGAAAAGCAGTGAAAGATGGCCCAAGGGTTTGGGCTTCTGCCACCCATGTGGGAGACCAGGATGAAGCTTGTGGCTCCTGGCTTTTGGCCTGGCCCAGTGTTTCTGTTGCAGCCAGCTAGGGAGTAGACCAGCAAGTGGAAGATTCATCTCTCTCTCCCTCCCTTCCTCCCCCCCTTTCTCTCTTTCTCTCTTCCTCTCTCTCTCTCGCCTTCTGAAACTCTGATTTTTAAACTAAATAAATCTTTCGTTAAAAAAATCTTACCAATTGGAACCTTACAATCACGTTGTTTTTTTCCTCTTTTACTCCAATGTTCTAATTCAAACCTACAATTCATTATGTCTTGTCAAAATTACCTTAATGTAAATTTCTTCTTTCCACCTCTAGCCTTACCCTCTGTCATCCACACTACAAACAGCTACCAACATCCTAACATAGAATTACAATAGCATCAGTCCTCTTCTAGAAATCCCTTAGTGGATGACCTATCCTATCAGTCAGGGCTCTTGACTGCAAACTCAGAAAACAACCCTAGTTCGCCAGCACTGAAAATTGAATATAATGACAAGCTTAATGGTAGTCTAAAGTAGTAGTTTTGAAAAATGCATATGGGAAGAGGTCAGTTGGGATGGCTTTCCTGGAAATATAATAACTGCATTTCAGCAGGAACTGATTAGCCATGATATCACTGGTGATGCTGAGAGACACCATTAATGCTGGACAAGAGAAGAACCTTTCCCTTTGTCTTCTGTCTTGAGCCGTGCACTGCTTCACAGGGATACTACCTGCAATGAGGAACCAGCACTGAATCAGGAGGGAAGTTGGATGCTGGCCAGCTCTTCCAAAAGATGCCTAGCAACTACTG
This sequence comes from Lepus europaeus, assembly GCF_033115175.1. NCBI lineage: Eukaryota > Metazoa > Chordata > Mammalia > Lagomorpha > Leporidae > Lepus > Lepus europaeus. The sequence goes on from NC_084828.1 coordinate 35,174,620, forward strand.
CTACCAATGTCAATTAGTCACACAAATGGGGCTTCAACCTGCCGGATTACACTTAGATCTCTTCCCAAGGTGACTTTATACCACCTTTTCTAAACAATTGCTTCTTGTGGTCATGTCTTCCAACACATCAGTGATGTAATTTCAACTTGGACAGCTACTTCTTCTCTCAAACTGCTTAACTTTCACACCTTCAATGTTGTTCCAGGTTGTTTCCTCCACTTTAGATATCTCAGCCCTGACACTGTTGATGTTAGGGGTCAGATCATCCTTTGTTGCCAGAGGCTGTACTTTGATTTAAAGGACATGTAACAGTATCCCTGACCTCTACCTCAAAATATCTCCAGATGCTGATCAGTATTTCCTAAGGAGTAAACTCACCCCAGCTAGAGGAGGACTCAAAGTGTGACACGGGATCATAGAGAAAGGATGCTTATGAGAAAACCTGTAAAATGCACAAAAGGTTACTAGTTAATAGTATTATATCTATCCTATTGTTTTATATGTTTGAATTCTTTAATCTGAGAAGTCTAGAGTGGGGTGGATGGAGAGAGAGAGTGAGAGAGCTGCCATCCACTGGTTCACTCCCCAAATGCTTGTAACAGCCAAGACATATCGGCCAAAGCTTGAAACCAGAAATTCAATATAGGTGTCACTTAGGTTACAGGAATCCAATGAGTAGTTCCATCAATTTTAGCCTCTCAGGGTCTGTAATAGCAGGAAGCCGGAAGCAAAAGTCTGAGCCTGCTAGGATTGAAGGCAGACACTCTGGAGTGGGATACCAGCATCCTTTCCAGAGTCGTAACTGATAATCAAATGCTTGGCCCTAATTTGCTAGTTTTGATGGCTCACTGTGGTTCTGTAAGGATATATTAGATGAGGGATATGCAGATGGCCTCTCTACTATTTTTACAATTTTTTGGTAGGTTTTCAAAATAAATAGGTTGAATTATCTTCACCAATTCCTCCAACAATATTCTTCATCCCTGTTTATAGTACTGTAACTCCCTCAACCACTCAATGTCTTTCTTCCTATGAATTCTGAATGCAATAGATTGTGTTTATGTGCTATATTTGTGTTTTATACACTGAGAAGAGCTTTTTCCTTCTCCCCCAGTCAGAAACTAACTTTTTCCTCCTTTAAGAGTGCATTTCTCTAGTCAGAAACAGTGAATCTCTTCTATAACCTTCCAAACTTCATTGCATTCATTGTTTAATTATGAGAAACTGCTACATTTGACTTTAAAAATACACAGGTGTATGTACCGGTATATGTTTCCCACCCTACCCATTAGCTTAAGATCAAAGGTACCACATCCTTTCCCTTATGTCCCTTTTGAAATGACTGATTCCCAAGGCACCTCACAGTTGTCTGAAAGCACAGGTTACATTCAGCTAAGATGACTTGCACGAAACTGGGAAAATATGCAGGAGACCAATTTAAGATAATAAAGTGAGTGAGAGAGCATGCATGTGTGTGAGAAAGAAAGACAAGAATATGAGAGCAAGTTTGTAAATGGTAGCGCTTATTTAAATAGAGTTTTAAACAGTGAGGAATTAGAAGGAAAGACAGGTGTATGGATTTGTAATAAATTCATTTACAATGTGGTTTACTGAAAACAGTGTAACATTTGTAGATTAATAATATAAAAACAGAGTTACTGACTTTGTGCCTGTGGACAGAATTTTAAAGTCATCTGGGTGAGAGTACTATGTATGCAACCTACATAGTAAAACGATTTGGCCTCTGTGTGCTAAGAAAAATCACCTGCAGTCCCGGGTTTGCTATTTCTTCCTCCTCCATGACAGTCATTCAAAGCCCAGTGCTTTTCCTGACAATTTCAAGTGCTAAATGGTATTAAAATTCTTGCTGAGTCTCAGATGAAAACTCAAAGAACCAACCATTCACATTTCTCTCCTCAACCAGCTGGTCTGACCTCAGCTTGGAAAATTTGCGTGAAAAAGCCACAGCGCCTCTATTAGAGTATCCAAGGGTGAATCAGCCATCTATCTGTTATGCTTCAAGGAATACATATGGTACACTCTAACCATCTCCACGAAGTCATCACTTAGATTGAGAGAAGTGAAGGGCTTTCTATCCCTGCACCATTGAAGGGGATCTGCACACTGACCCCTCCCTCCAATGAATCCTTAACTACTGCTATCTTCAATTGCTTTTCACGCTTGCCTTCCTTGTGTAGAGGGTGGAAGCAGGTGATGGGCTAATGCTGGTAAATACAAGCATTACACCAGTTCTACAGAGATTACAGAGGACTCAATTTAAAACAAGAATGGTATGGACCTTCACATGTATGTTTTTCTGGTCTTAGAAATAATGCAGTTATTGTGGCCGGTGCTATGGTATAGCAGGTAAAGCTGCCACCTGCAGTGCAGGCATCCCACATGGGCACAGGTTGGAGTCCTGGCTGCTCCACTTCCGATCCAGCTCTCTGCTATGGCCTGGGAAGGCCGTGGAGGATGCCCCAAGTCCTTGTGCCCCTGTACCCGCGTGAGAGACCCCAAAGAAGCTCCTGGCTCCTGGCTTTGGATCTGTGCAACAGCAGCTGTTAAGGCCAACTGGGGAGTGAACCAGTAGATGGAAGACCTTGCTCTGTGTCTCTACCTCTCTCTGTAACACTTTCAAATAAAATAAATGATGTGGTTATGGAAAAAAAAATCTAGCTATCTGGTTATGTTTGAAAGCATGACTACTATATCTAGCACATACTTGGTATAAGTAAATTCAAGTGCCCTGGATTACCCATTTCACTTCTTCCTTTTTATTCTCTCTCAACTATTCCTTTCCGGTTCACCAATTTAATTCTGCAAGTATCTTCTTCCATAAATACATCACACTGCAGATTCAACCATGTTTTTATCAACCAATAATGAAAAAGTGAGTTGGACTTATGTAAACATCATGAAAGAATGCTAATGAATAAGTATATGGAGACTTGAAAATTATGTCTTTCAAAAACAATTAAAAATAACTGTATTGAATATTAGCAGAGATTTCAGTTTGTCCCTCATTTTCCTGAACTGTAATGAGAGATTTGAGCCAGATCATATTATTAATTTATGGTTGAGAACAAAAAGATGTCACGGTGGGTGAGAATATGTTCCATCTCCTCAGTGCTCATGTCTGTCCACTGAGAGGTGTTTTATGAGAATCTCTAACATATTAACAAGGGATATTCACATTTTCTTTCTTCCTTTAAGTATTTCTATGGATATTCATAGATAAGAGACACCAAACTTTCTTGAATCTATTTATAGTTTTAATACATATTTTTAAGATTTATTTACTTATTTTTATATGAAAGGCAGAGTGATCCAGAGAAGGAAACAGAGACTGACACAGACACACACACACAGCGAGAGAGCAAGAGAGAGAGAGAGAGAGAGAGAGAATCATCTACTTGTTTACTCCCCAAATGCCTGCAAAAGCCAGGACTGGGCCAGGTTGAAGACAGGAGCCTGGAATTCAATCTGGGTCTCCCACATTCATGGCAGGACCCAAGTCCTAGAGCTAACAAGGCTGCCACCCAGAGTGCACATTAGCAAGAATCTGGAAGCAGAGCTGAGCTGGGACTTTAATCCAGGCACCTCTGATTCGGAATTATGATATCTCAAGCAGTGTCTTAAACTGCTTCGCCAAACCCCTGTCCTTGTTTATAGTTCTATATTCTATTACTTAAAGAATAGCTTGGCTGTCACGGAGAAAAACTTCCTGTTTCTTGAATGAAATCTCTGCTTTAAGGTCCACAGAGCGCCTTTAACTACTCACTCCAAGTCACCAAGCAGCAGGAGCTGAAGTGACCTGAAGGAATGTCAGAGCAGGTACGTTGCTGGGGTCTGGGCAGTTGTCAGTCCCAGATCAGATAGGCAAAGTGCATCAGTAGAGCTTGCAGTTAGCAGAGGCATAAAGAATGTTCAAAGTCCAGCTCAGCAGTTGGAAATGACTGCCAGGCAGCAAGAGGCACTGAGAAAAGCAGGTTGGAAGGATGAAAAGGACAGGGACCAGGGGATGGGGAGGAAAGCAAAGAACTTTGATACAGAGCCAGCTCACTGTCTCGGCCTCCCCCGCCTGTATGCTCCTTTCGCTTGCTTGAGATTCGTGTCTGACTGAAGCTGGTTTGGAGGTAAGCCCTTGATAACTGCACACAGGTGTTTGGCTGTCTGAGAGCAGACGCTGGGGTCGCAGACAGACATACTTCTCCAGCTCAGGCAGCTCCCTGACACTGACATCAGTGAACATGCGTCTCCACGCCTTTCATGATTTTATCAACCTTGATCACTGTTGCTTCATCTGTCATTTAAGCTGCCTGAGCGATCCCTTCGCCCTTCCACATGGAAAAGTCCCCCTTTCCCTGCAATAATTTAAGATGATTATCCTCCAGGCTTTCTTCAACTCCGTTATGTCTGGAGGAGGTCTGCATTTCATTTTCCAGGTGCGGATTCTCCATTATTTAGAACAAGGGTAAAATAGTAATTTCTATAGTCCCAAAATACTTTCTGATCCCAGTGGGCTTTGGTCTCCAAATGCTTATTTAGCAATTGTGTTCATGGATTTATACAGTTCCTCTTTAGTTTCACTCAAGATGATACAGATAGTGGCAATAAATTCAACTACCTCACTGCTCTAGCAATTGCTGTTACCAGAACCTAAAAATCCTAGTATATGATTGCAGAAATAAGGAAGTGGCTAACAATCTAATCTTAGTGGGCAACACAGGCCTAAGACTCATTGCTCTATCAGAAATTCTAAATTACAATCTAAGGTAAATGAGTTCAAAGTAAGTCACTTCCTGGAGTGCAGGATGGGAGAGGAGCACAGCTCCTTAAAGCTGGACCTACTGAGGAGATAATATTGAGCTTCACCTAAAGTTGTTTAGTAAACTGCATAAGTCCTTAAATCACAGATTACATCATTACTGTCATTCAGAGAACTCCAGAAGGCTGATTCCAACAGAAAATGTGTCTTTGAATCCTTATGTTTCTGTGGCTATGAATTATAATGTTTATTAATAACCATCTCCGAATTAAGATGTGGGCAACTTGCCTCGAGAAAATTCGGACTTCCAACTTCATTTTATTATAACTGGATCATTTTTGAACCCAATCTCTGCAGCTCTCAGTTATCTGATCTATAAAGAGGGAGTTCAGAGATCTATTGAATGCTATAAAGCAGAAAAATGTGTCATCGAACAATTCTCTATGTAATATAGCAAGCACTGAAAAAATATTAGAAAAATAAATGCCATTAGAAAGATAAATGACATTGCTTTTGAATGTATTTAAATTGCTTCTCTTTATAGAAAGCTGGAATTAAAGCCATCTCTTCTCTCTAGAAATGCTATTACTGCTTATTTATTGGGTCACATTTTTATTGCATACTATAACATGCACTTTCTTCTAGAGTGAATTTTTGCTTATAGATTAAAAATGGATCATTTTTACATATACAGTCTGTGATTGGTTGAAAGTATTTCCTTGTCACATAAGGATCCTTAAAAGTGAATTACGTTTATATCACTTGTGTAGTTCTTTTTAACAATGTAAATATCACCTTGTCATATTGCTACCTATCTTTAGATTTATTACTTTTAGTTACACCAAGTATCAAGTAACATTTGTTAGCCTACTTCAGTAGAGATACTTTTAAAATGTCAACCAAGCAGATGTTCTACTATAAATATGAATAAAATGAGGGCATAGTAATAACATAGTATATTTTATTATGCTAATATTAATGTTATTTAAAATCCAGTAGTGACAAAATTTTATTAATTAATGCAAATGACAAGAAAATACCAAAGTTCATGATTTCCAAAAAAAAAGGTCTGAGGGCTTTCACTTTGAGAAGTGCATTATTAATTTTTCCTTTTAATTTATCTGTTGATTTGTATTTATTTGAAAGAGCTATTAGAGACACAAAGAGAGAGAAAGAGAAAGAGAGAGAGGGGGAGGAAGAGAGAGGGGGGGGGGAGAGAGAGAGGTAGAAAGAGAGAGAGGAGCTCAATCTAGGTTCCACACATGGGAGGCAGGGACCCAAGTACTTGGATCATCACCTCCTGCCTTCTGGGGTATGCACTAGCAAGAAGCAAGAATGGAGAGCAGAGCCAGAATTAAAATTCAGGCACGCTGATATGGAATGTGGGCGTCCTAAGCATTGGCTTAATTACTGGAACACACATCTGGCCCTTGATTTTTTAAAACAGCAAGATTACAGGAGGGCTGGTATTGTGGTACAGCAGATGAAGACGCTGCCTATGACACCTGCATTCCTTTGAGTACTGGTTCCAGTTCAGGTTGCTCCGCTTCCTATCCAGCTCCCTTCTAATATGCCTGGGCAAGCAGAAGATGGGCCAAGTACACATAGGGCAGATTGGCTGGAGTTCTAGGCTCTTGGCTTCAGTGTTTCCCAGCCACATCTGTTGCAGCCATTTGGGGGAGTGAATCAGTAGGTGGAAGATCTCTCTTTCTGTCTCTGTAACTCTGCCTTTCTAATAAATAACTTAAAAAAGTTATAGGAACAAAGTTACAGAGATATGGGTTGCAGTATTATTCTGATGATTTTTGATTCTGCTTTGAGTGTTATTCTGATCCTGCTAATCTCAGTACCATCCCAAGTTCAACATTCAAGTGGTTGTCATATATAGTTAGATGAACAAGAGTGCTTCAAAAAGGTCATTGATTCCTGCCTAGGGCTTCTGATTCTAACTTCCAGTCAGTGTAGATTGTAGGAGGCAGTGGTGATGGCTCAGCTAGTTGGGTTCATGTCACTTACATGGGAAACTAGATTGAGTTCCAGACTCCTGGCTTTGGCCTCTCCCAGCCTTGGCTATTGCAGGCACTTTAGGACTTAATCAATGAGCTCTGTCTGTCTCTCAAATACATTAAAAGAGAAAAAGTTTTAAAAATTCATGGAACAATAGAATTAAAAGGTAAGCTTATTTTGGATGATAAATTTTGAAATGCATGCATTATTCTTTGCATAAAGCTGATGACAATTTTGAACACCCCTCATACAAATCTCTTAGCACTACCTATATATATGATATGCATATGTGCGTGTTTATCAAGTATAATAAAAAGTGGGAAAGAGGAAAACTCATGCTATCTAAGAACACACAAATGCCATTTCCCCGTTTTGTATACATCAAACACCTAAATATTTTGAATTTTTAAACTGTGCCACTAGGTTTTTAACAATAAACTAAATATTTTTTAGCTAAGTATCACATTAAACAATTAAATTGCTTCTTTAAAAACTGTGATTCTTTGGGGCTGTGTTAAAAACATGTGTGAGTGTGTGTGTGAGTGTGTGTAAACATAGTCTTACTCTTATATCTGTGTAGCTTTGTATTTAAAATTTGGCTATTTCCAAATGATAACATTAATGATAATGGTATGATAACATATTGAAGCTACAAATTTATACTTTAATACAACAGTTTTCATTTTATGAATGCCTGCTAAGTATTGAGGATTTGGGAGTGGGCCTTATATATTTGATCTTACTTAATATGTCTTAAATGAAAACCAAACTTATAATAATTTTATCTTAAGCAGAATTTTTTCTGATTCAAGGGAGAAGATAAAGTGTTTAGATTTTAAATTTCATTGTATATGTACAGAAAATTTAGAGGCATAAGAGAAGCAACTCTAGCACTTTTAATAACGTGCATTCCCATGAGTATTCATTATGAGCTAAATATAGCCTTTGTATATATACATGTGGGGCTTTCTTCAAACTGAAGAACACGTACATCCACGGAAAGAAAATCCATTTGTTTCAGAGGATGTCTCAGAGTCTCAGCCTAGTTCTTTAAAAATACAGTATATAATTATTTCCCACTGGTGACTATTCAGAGTTCTTGGGTGATTCTTACTTCAAGTAAATATTAACTCCATAATCTATTTTGCAGGTAGGGCTGGGAAGTTAACACTTAAGCCCCTGCACCTTCATGGAAGACTCTGCTGAGGCTCCTGGTTTTGGCATGGCCCAGCCCCCGTCATTGCTGCCATGTGAAGAGTAACGCAACAGATGGGAGATCCTTCCTTCCTTCCTTCCTTCCCTCCCTCCCTTCTTCCCTCCCCCCTTCCCTCTCTCTCTCTCTCTCTCTCCTTCTCTCTGTAACTACAACTTTCAAATGAATAAATTTTTTTAAAAAAAGAAAAATTCTGCTAGAACCCTTTTTGACAAATTTTCAATGAAATCACCATCTTCTATTATTTATTGTTTAGAAAAGCCATCAAATATAAGCATACGATTATTAAAAGTTTTAAAGCTTGCTCGCTGGTTACTAAGTGCTGCTATAACAAACTGCCACAAAATCAGTGGCTTAAAATGAAACATAAGCATTGCCCTATGGTCATGAAGGCCAGAATTCCTGACCAGTCTCCCCTGGTGGATGGAGAAGAATCTTGCCATAGATGGAATAGGCCTAGAGCTTCACCTGGGTCCAATTTATGTGACTTAACTAATGAGAAATGAGATCTTTGAGCTGATGTGATTTATGAGATTTTTTATATTGGAATTGATGCTTCATTGCTTGAAAATTTTTAAGACTTTTGCATAGGATGAGTGTATTTTTCATGTGAAATGGATACAAACCTTTGTGTATCACAGTATGTATTCCGCTGAGATGCCTAAGGGAATCCACGAGTCTCACACCTAATCACAGCCATAGCACTCTGTGACTAAATCATTTTACATTTTGATCCTTACAAGGTACTAGCAAAAGATTATACAATCACTCCTGTGGCTTTGTCTCTATAGCCAAACTGCTTCCTGTCAGTAAATCTCTAATTTTTAGTGTCTTCTGAACACCTACGTAATGAGAATTTCTCCAATTATCAAATTCTGTTTTTTTTGCTTAACAATTATTATCCCAATTTATTTGTATCCGATCAGAGTTTACTACAAGTAGCAAGAATAATCCAAGTTGCACAGCCAACACATCCTAAGAAATCTCCTCAGCTAAATACCGGTGTTCATCACTTACAAAGACTGGCTTCTGCAAAACTATAGAATACATTTCTCCTAATTAAAATTTCCCTAGTATATAATAAATATACTCATTCCTCAAGCCTTCAAATAGCACATTCCTCATTTTCTTATGAGATCTCACAAGCAGTGCCTTGACAATCCGTATTTCTAGCAATGCTATATTTATTAAAATTTAGGTATTCTCATAATAGACATTAACAACCATATTTCCATTTATTGTGTCTTCACAGTAATTTAAGCTATTTTTACACACACACACACACACACACATATCATAATTCTTCCACCTCTTTTCACTAGCCAATTCCAAAGCCTCTGCACGTTTGGGTATTTCTTACAGTATCACCCTACTTACAGATATAAAAGTACATACTAGTTTCCTACTGATGTTCTAAAATGTACTACAAACTCATTGGCTTAAAGCAACACAAATGTATCCTTTCATAGTTCTGAATTTTAGAAGTCTAAAAATAATCTTTCTTAGCTAAAATCAAGAAGTCAGCCAAACTGATTCCTTCCACAGGCTACAGGAGAGAATCTGTTGTTTGCTTCTTCCAACATCTAGAGCTAGCAAGAGTCATTTTACTCCTATTTCTGCTTTTGTTGTCACATAACCTCTATAGTAAGATACCTTTCTGCCTCCTCTATGTAAGAATGTTTGTGACTGCATTGGGCATACCCTATAATCCAGGATAATTTTACTGTCTCAAAACCCCTGATTTAGTCACACCAGGAAAGATTCTTTTGCTGTGAAAATATTTACAAATTCTAGGGAGCCAATCACAGTTTCACATGGTCCATCATTAATTTTTATGTTTTAGTTAAACACATACTTAATACCATGCTTACTACTGACTATTTAAACTTTGAGCTGTTTTTTAGTAATGCAATTTAATGTGTATAATACAGATGATTTAGAGTTTACCAAACTATAATTAATATCACATAGAAAACATTTCTATCATGGCAAAAAATGTGAAATTATCATGTTAACAATGATTCATTGTGCTCTTTTTACAAGTACTATCTGTTGGAATATACCATGTTTTGTTAGACAAGGAAGAAGAAATAAGATGAGGTCAAAAAGTACCTGTGAGAAATGACCTCATCTTATTTCTTCTTCCTTGTCTAACAAAACATGGTATATTCCAACAGGTAGTACTTGCAAAAAGAGCACAATGAATCATTGTTAACATGATAATTTCACATTTTTTGCCATGATAGAAATATTTTCTACGTGATATTAATTATAGTTTGGTAAATTCTAAATCATCTGTATTATACACATTAAATTGCATTACTAAAAAACAGCTCAAAGTTTAAATAGTCAGTAGCAAGCAATGAGTTACTTGTTCATTGTTTACCATTGACATTAGCTAAGAAAGATAGTGCCATTGTGTACTCAAGCTTGATTTTTCATGCATTTGAAAATCGCACTCCCTATGTAAGCCTATATTGATAGGAAGTATATGTCACACATTTAAAAAGAGACTTTGTACTCTCAGAACAAAGTGATTTTCTTACACATAAAGTCACAAAGTTATGAGTCTAGCTGGTTTTGTGGACCTGTAATGTTGTATGTAATTTTCAAAAGTTATCATCCTATCATTACACTCAATTATGAATTGAAACTGATCACTTTGACTAGTGAAATGGCATTGGTACATGCCACCTTTATGGGATTGAATTGGAATCCCCTGGCACGTATCTAACTCTACCGTTTGGGGCAAGTCCGATTGAGCATGTGCCAAACTGTACATCTCCTCCCTCTCTTATTCCCACTATTATATTTAACAGGGATCACTTTTCAGTTAAATTTAAACACCTAAGAATAATTGTGTGTTAATTACAGAGTTCAACCAATAGTATTAAGTAGAACAACAACAACAAAATACTAAACAGGATAAAGTATTAAGTTGTTCCTCAGCAGTCAGGACAAGGGCTGATCAAGCCATTGTTTCTCATAGTGTCCGTTTCACTTCAACAGGTTTCCTTTTTGGTGCTCGGTTAGTTGTCACCAATCAGGGAGAACATATGATATTTGTCCCTTTGGGACTGGCTTATTTTACTCAGCATGGTGTTTTCCAGATTCCTCCATTTTGCTGCAAATGACCAGATTTCATTGTTTACTGTTGTACAGTATTCTTTAGAGTACATGTCCCATAAATTCTTTATCCAGTCTACTGTTGATGGGAATTTAGGTTGATTCCAGGTCTTAGCTTTTGTGAATTGAGCTGCAATAAACATTAAGGTGCAGACAGCTTTTTGTTTGTCAATTTCCTTTGGGTAAATTTCAAGGAGTGGGATGGCTGGGTTGTATGGTAGAGGTCAAAGGGATCACATAAACAAGACTAGTGTCTGCTAATACTAACTGATAGAATTAAAAAGGAGAGAACGATCCAACATGGGAAGCAGGATATACTGCAGACCAATAGAATGGCAGATGTCCTAAACAGCACTTTGGCCTCAGAATCAGCCCTTAAGGCATTCAAATCTGGTTGAAGAGCCCATGAAAGTATTATTTTAGGCATGGAAAGCCAAGACACTTTGGCATAAAAAAAAAAAAAAGCCTAAATGAAAGATCTCTGTGAGTGAGATCCCAGCGGAAAGAATGGGCCATAAAAGGAGGAGGTGCCTTTCTCTGAAGGGAGGAGAGAACTTCCACTTTGACTATGACCTTGTCTAAATAAGATCAGAGTTTCAAAAGGCTTCCATAGCCTTGGCAACTCATGACAAGAACCTCGGGTGATTACTGACACCATAAACCAGAGTGTCAATTGTTAAATCAACAACAGGAGTCACTGTGCACTTACTCCCCATGTAGGATCTCTGTCCTTAATGTGTTGTACTATGTGAATCAACTATATAACTAGTACTCAAACAATACTTTACACTTTGTGTTTCTGTGTGAGTGCAAACTGTTGAAATCTTTACTTAATATATACTAAATTGATCTTTTGTATATAAAGAGAATTGAAAATGAGTCTTGATGTGAATGCGATGGCAGAGTGAGTGTTGTGAGTGCGAGAGAAGTTATGGGGGGTGGGAACCACTGTAATCCAAAAGCTGTGGTTTGGAAATTTATATTTTTTAAATAAAAGTTCAAAAGGAAAAAAAGAAAAAAGGAGATTTAAATCTGGAACCCTATATTCTCTACCAAATATTCATTTAACTATATATTGACCCTTAACTACGTTGCCACTCTAAGCATCAGTTTCCACATATATAAGATTGTCCAACTAAGACATTAATTTCATTCTAAAATTCAATTTGATTCTAACTTTAGAAAACTTTTTGAGTATTTGTATTTAGCATCATAAAGTGAAATATAGTGCCTGTTTGTGGCACTCTTGAATTATATGAGTTTCACTGGTTATGTACCTTGTATTTTCTTCAGAAAAAAGTGTTTTGTTTTCCCCTGTACAAACACCTTTACACATTAAAAATATTTCACTTAAAACAAAAAAAAAAAAGTTATCATCACTCTTAATGACATACTTACTAGGCACGGAGTAGAAATGCAGTATTTTGGAAAAGGAAACTTACTAGAGATGTTGAATAGCATTTCCTTGGTCTACGTTTAAGTAACAGAACCCGGACATATTTAACTCTTCACTATACTTCCTAACTTTCTATAGTTTGTGAATCACCAAATCATTGTGTTTTCATTTATTATGGTACTTAGCATGATCCTCAGTTAGTGGCTCCTTGGGGGAAAAATCATGTTTATATCCCAAGTATATAATTGTATCTGGCACACAGCTAGGTCTCCAATGCTTGTTGTTTCAATAAACATTTTTTTCTTTTTGACAGGCAGAGTTAGAGAGACAGAGAGAAAGGTATTCGTTTTCCACTGGTTCACCCCTCAAATGGCAGTTACGGCCGGTGCGTTGCGGCCAGCGCGCTGTGTCGATGCGATGCCAGGAACCAGGTGCTTCCTCCTGGTCTCCCATGCGGGTGCAGGGCCCAAGCACTTGGGCCATCCTCTGCTGCACTCCCCGGCCACAGCAGAGAGCTGGACTGGAAGAAGAGCAACCAGGACAGAATTCGGCGCCCCAACTGGGACTAGAACCCATGGTGACGGCGCTGCAGGCAAATGATTAGCCAGGTGATCTGTGGCGCTGGTCCTGAATAAACATTTTGAGAACTGGTTTCTCTCTGAATGACAATGTAGCCAGAAAACAGTAATTTGTGTATTCAGGTATGGAAAGGTACATAAACAAAAGGATGAAAATGAACAAGGAGGACCCAAGTGCTAAGTCCATCACTTATAAAATGTAGATATAATATGTCCTATAGTGGTTAACTGTTTCTTCCTGGATTTTCTATTTTCTTTTTTTTTTTTTTTTTTTTTAATTTTTGACAGGCAGAGTGGACAGTGAGAGAGAGAGACAGAGAGAAAGGTCTTCCTGTTGCCGTTGGTTCACCCTCCAATGGCCGCCACGGTAGCGCGCTGCGGCCTGCGCACCGCGCTGATCCGATGGCAGGAGCCAGGTGCTTCTCCTGGTCTCCCATGGGGTGCAGGGCCCAAGCACTTGGGCCATCCTCCACTGCACTCCCTGGCCACAGCAGAGAGCTGGCCTGGAAGAGGGGCAACCGGGACAGGATCGGTGCCCCGACCGGGACTAGAACCTGGTGTGCAGGCGCCGCAAGGCGGAGGATTAGCCTAGTGAGCCGCGGCGCCGGCCTAGATTTTCTATTTCTATAAATATCAACAGAGAAGCAACCACTATGCCTTGAGGAGGTGGTGTGATTCAGTTTTGACATAGAGAACTAACAAAACTTATATTAACACATTTTTGCAGTCAATGTGTGTGTGTTTAAGTGTACAAAGATAAAAATAATAACCAATATTTATAGAATCAATTTGAGATAAAAAGCAACCAATTGAAAATATAAATACTGCAAATTGGCCTTATTGATAAATTTCTCCAAGAGGAAAACGTATTTCAAGTAGTTGGTAAGGACAAAATAGGTCATCAATACATCCAGGGAAAAAGAATTTAGCTCTCAAAAAATTTGTAGGGAAACAGACAAAATAGAAGGCAGAGCAGGAAGAATTATGGTATATCTCGATTTTTCTTTGGCTTTTTTGAGGAGGGGGAAGGTACTGAGGCAATGAAATGAGTGAAGAACACAATGACTCTATCTAAAAAAAGGTTAACATTTCATTAAGGTTTTTTTCTTTGTGATTAATGCACCTTTTTTGGTTTATAGTTACAGGATGAACGCTTTATAAAAATGGCATCATAGTGATAATTAAAATAAAGGAAGAAAATTGTAATTAACAGTAGAGCTGTATGTTTTCTAGTTATTTCTGCCTTTGTTGAAGGTCTGGAGAGGATCTGGGGTGAACTTTCATTGTGGATTGGATTTTATTGTTTACAAAAGGGCTCTTTTTACCTACTTGCTAGAACATTTTACCAGGTACAGTACCTACCTGATGTTTCTCATAGTAGCATTGCTAGAATTAGGTATAGAAAATTAATCATGTAGTTGCCCACCAAATATCTCGTGTCCTATTCTAGATACTTGATTCTTTCCCTAAAAGGAATTTGGGTCTAGAAAATAGGCAGCGTCTCATTCTCCCTATATTTCATCAAGGTGGTATGTGATGGGATAACTACAAAGGCCAGTGCTGCCATGCTTTAAAGCCAGCAACCTTCCAGATGGTGGTAGTTCTTTGGGACTTGACATTATTCAAAAAGGTCACCATAGGCACATTATAACAGGCACCTCATTCTTATCAGAGATAAAACAGCTGTGAACTTGCTCTTGTTTGGAATCATCAGTGGAGCAATGTCCCATGGCAGCTATGAGCTGACTTTCTGGGTAAACTGTTTATTTTTCCTATTACAAACGGTCGCATACTTTCTAAAGACAGTCCCACAATGATCCTAAAATATGAGTTGAGAGATATTGGATTTTTAACTTAGAATCATGCAGTAGATTTACAATAGCATGAACAGTTAGGAAATATTCCTATATAAGATGTATTTCCTTTCCTGTAATGTCACTACAACCCAGGAAACTTACAATATTTATTCTTGTGTCTCAAAGCACTATATATGCAGATAATAAATAAGTAGATAAGTAAATACGAATATATATATATATATATATATATAACCAGAAGTTTAAATTGTATGTTTGAGAAGTACCTTTCTTATCTCAATATTAGACAGTAAAATATATTGAACTTATTTAAGTTGTATACTCTCTCCTATTTTTCCTGATGCTCTCATCCACATATATGTAGATCTGTTTTATTTTCTGCTTT
Organism: Lepus europaeus; assembly: GCF_033115175.1. Taxonomy (NCBI): domain Eukaryota; kingdom Metazoa; phylum Chordata; class Mammalia; order Lagomorpha; family Leporidae; genus Lepus; species Lepus europaeus. The sequence goes on from NC_084828.1 coordinate 35,189,913, forward strand.
CTACAGGCATTTATTACATGTATATTCTTTGGGAAGAATAAGGTAGGGGAATGGCAAGTTATCTTTTATTTCATCACCTTGATGTGTTTATTATTACTTTGCTAAGCCAGTAAAAATCCTCATATTGAAGATTCAAGGGCCATTAATTATGAATGAAAACTTAAATTATATTCAGCATACTTTTGCATATAATGAATGTTATATTAATTTTCATGATTCTATACACCTGCTTGAGTAATTACAAAAAACCCTATTTGGTAGTAGGGTCTTCTGAAACTCTAGTTTAATACCTAAAGCCTGGCTTCTTTGCTTGGCATGTACAAATTAGCTCTCCTACCATTTATGAAGAGATGCCTTGTGTTACTTAGGCTCTTGTCTTGTTAACATATTTCCTTGGTATAGGAAGCTCACCTACTTGACTTTCAAGGATAACTCATGTTGTAGAGACCATTTGGAGTAACTTCTATAAAATTAAAAGTTAGATGTCCCCAATATCTTCAGTTGTTTTTTGTTTAAAACTAAGTTGAGAATACCTTAACTGTAAGAAATTTTCATAAGATACAGATGATTTAAAAAAAAAGTACTAGACAACTAACTGACACTTGGTTATGCAGATAAAAACTAATAAAAATGTACATATATTTATGTCAAGTCATGTGTATTTCATGTCTTGTTATTACAAATTTTAGCTTTTATGTCTGTTTACCACAAAGTAATTTTTCTACAGTACTGAAAATATTTTCATTGCTAAAAAGATAATTGATTTTTTAAGAATATGTTTGAAATCAGAAGTTTAATTCACAAAAATGCAATCTGTAGGAAACATGTTTGCTTATTTTAAATCACGTTTAGCAAATAAGATTGAATTTCCTCAACATGATTGCATTGAATAACCTGTGAACCAAAACTTCATTGAAAACCATTCTATTAAGAAAAGATACTAAACTAATTTTAAATCATAATCTTAAAATCATGCTCTTTCTTCTTTTCCTTTGGAATGGCACAAACTATGAAATTTTGTCTAAGGACTACTTTTTTTTCTAAGATTTATTTTTATTTATTCAAAAGACAGAGTTACAGAGAGCAGAGGCAGAGGCAGAGAGAGAGTCAGAGAGTCAGAGAGAGAATGAGAGAAAGAATTCTTCCATCTGCTGGTTCACTCTCCAGATGGCTGCAATGGCCAGAGCTGCACTAATCCAAAGCCAGGAGCTTCTTCTGGGTCTCCTACATGGGTACAAGGACCCAAGGACTTTGGCCATCTCCTGCTTTCCCAGGCCACACTCTCATATACATGCTGGGTTCTTGAAGATATACTTTTATTTTATATTCATGGTTTACTCAATCATTGCAATATACGTGACTCTAGCTAGTCAATCCAGTTTTGTTTTTTTTTTTTTTTTTGGAAACTTGGAAGTGGGGCTCTGAGACATTAATGCATCACTGAGACCATTTAAATATAAAAGATATGTCCTGGGCATGGAGAAGCAAGAAAACTGGTCTTGGGAATACAGAAGAGACCACAAAGAAAGCAGAGATAAACTATCATTTGGCACTAAGAAAGAAAAAGGAGAGTGTTACCCCAAATCCTTGTTTCTTTCTGGCTCATATCAAAGCCTAGGCACTTACTCCATTCCTTTTGTTTTATGAGATATGCTACGATTTTTCTACTGGGTTGTCTGCTTTTATTTAATGTACTTTGAATGCAATTCTATTTCCTGCAAATTATGACTCTGAATTTGCAAATATTTCTGATCACATATCTTGCCTCTCTGGAACCACTGCTGCTTGATGCTAATTATTTCTGGAAATGTTACTGAGGTTTTGTGTTTCTTAAAACTTATCTCAGGTAAATAAAAAAAAGTTGACTTAATATCACCAGTTGCTCTCACTTTCTGTATTCCTTTACTACCCTAGTATTTGATAATGAGCCTAGATTGGGTTCCCTGCTGCTGTCAGTTGCATTACATTGCTATTTTTTCCTTAAATATGCTGTATCATGATCATTCTCTGTACTTCTTTGAAGATTCTCATGGTTTGTTTTATATTAAAGTTACTAGGATCAATTCAATGTCTGTAGCAAAGATTGCAGTTTGGAATCAACTGGATATGTTGTAGAAAAATTTGGATGACATGCAATTCATTATTGTTTATAGAACCTGAAATGTACCATAATTTGAGAACCAACACATACTACTAGAAAGTAAGATCTTCAAAAGGACACACAAATACATGCAACCCTTGGTGATATTACTGTCTTTCTACCTCCCCATTCATAAGTTCATCTTCAAGACCTCAGTGATACATTATACAGCTTTCATAGTAAGGAATCAGGATATCTATCTCAATCATCAGGTGACCATTGTTTTCTGTTTAGACATTTCTTTGTTTATCTTTCTCTCTTAGAATCATTAGAAGTAATTAGGGATAATCTCCAATTTCAGAAGGAACCTTCCAACCACAATTAACTTATAGACTAGAACCTGGTGTGCCGGCGCCGCAGGCGGAGGATTAGCCTATTGAGCCACGGCGCCAGCCTAAATCTACAAGTTTTTTAAAAAAGATTTAATTAAGTAATTAATCAATTTAAAATTCAGAGTTAAAGAGAGAGGGAGTGACAGAGAATGAGAGATCTTCCATTCACTGGTTTACCCCTCAGATGACTGCAATGGTCAGGGCTGGCCAGGCTGAAGCCAGGAGCCTCATCCTGGACTCCCACGTGGGTGGCAGGGGACTAAACCCTTGGGCTATCTTCCACTGCTTTTCCCAGGCTATTAGCAGGGAGTTGAATTGGAAGTGGAACAGCTGGAACATGAACTGGTGCCCATTGGCTATGCCACAATGCTGGCCCTCAAATTCACTACTTATTAACATAGTGAAATTTAGAGGGCAAAATATGTTAGGGAGAAGAATGTTAGTTTCTTTCTCCTCCAATACAAGTTCACAAATGGTTAAACCCAGTTTGCTACAGAAGGAAGTACAAAGAAATTTCAAGGCAAATCATGGCCAATAATCAAGTTTTTCCAAAAGTGGCTTCCACATAATTGGAATAGTTCTCATAGTTGGGAATTGTCTGCATCTTTATAGTAGCACAATGATCTCAAGAATTTGAGATTCAATCATCTTTATTTCTGTTAATTAGACATTCATCTAATATCTACCATACTACCTTATACCTGTGCCTATACTTTTTCTGATTGTATGAAAAATTTTTTTCTATATTAAGTCTTTGTGTGTAATGTTCTTGAAGTTTTAAAAAAATGATTCAATTCATTGAAAAAAAAATGAAGTCATAACTTCTCTAATTGGGCTCATCCTCTCTGTAAGTTGCAGACAGGCAAGCTTCTGCATACAGCTTATGATGGTGACACACATTGTAAATCCCTTTTAGTTTTTGGCATCTATCCTACCATATTTTTTAATGTGATTAAAAACAGAAAAATATGGAAACTAGATAACTAGTTTGGGAAGTTTGGCCACAGCATTCATAAAAAGATATCTGATAATCTGGCAGAGTTCAGATTCTTGGTTGAAAACAGTCATAGTTTGTGTCAATGCATTAGTAAATCTGTTGTTCAAAGACAAAACATGACCCACCATTGTGTGTAATTGGTACACAGATGGGAAGGGATTTTATGCCCTGCTACTTTTTTGGTTTACTTGTTTTCCTTTTAAAGAAGAAAACAATCTTTTTCTTTCCCCAAATTAAGGTGGTAGAAAGCTGTGTAACAGATGTGGGCAGTTTCATCTTTTGGAATATTTTTTGGAATACAAAAGATGGAACAAAAATATTTACACAAATATTATCCTCATTCTATGTAGATCATTGCTAGAATTTAAAACAAAATATATTCAAAAACTCCAAAAGAAGAATTTGACTATTTAAGAATGTGATCTTACAAGTATGTAAAAACTGTGTAAACAAGAAATTCAAAATATATCTATAGGTTTTATTGAAGACAAAAGTTCTGTGATCAAAAAATTTGGGGGAAATTGGTTTAAACAAGTCAAATTTCTTTACTGCAGTATTTCATAGACCCTTTACAATGCAATGTGGACTGTGACAGTCCTATATATGAGGGGCCTTGAAAAGCTTGCGGAAGATTTACATTATCTTTTAATTTTATTTTTCCTCCATCTTTTGAAGCATATACATTATGCTTTTATATATATATAAGTATGTATATATAAGTATATTTTCTAATATATATATTCTAATATATATTCATATATATATATACATATATATATTAGACCCGTATTTAAATGCAGAATGATTTTTATCTCCTTAGAGCATCGTAGGGAGTAAGGTTCTATAGAAATATCTTTGGATATGGAAATCAATATTTCCCACTGGTCACTCTTGAATACTCAGTAAGTCTTCAAGTTAGTGATTATGGATTGATATTTATTAATGAGTAGACCACAAGGTATTTAACTGGTCTGATAATGTTAAAACATCTCAAATAAATTAACCCTTACTGATTTCTATCTATATAATGGTTAACTTTTCCTTTTTGTCTAATACATTGAAAAAGCTCATTATTAAAATGTGCTGCATTTTTAACTCAGAAATCTTTGTTGGCAGAGGGTAAAATGTGCTCTATTTTTCTTAAAATTAGACCAGTCTTTAACTCTAGCTAATAAAATACTTAGAACTTTGATGAAACAAATCAGTGTAATAGTATTTATCATCATTATTAATTCTTCAGAAAGAGAATTGGCTTCTGGGTATTCTTAGGCTGATTCCATCTGCCACCACAAAATTTGGACTTTGAAGCAAAAACATTATCTCTTTCCTGGATCACATCCTTAGATAATGAAGCACTTCATTAAATATAGAAAACTCTCTATGGCCTCTGTCTCCCATTGGTTTAATACATACAGTTTTGTTCTAGATTCAGAAATCATATTTACATTTTCAAATTCACACAATTTGATAGCATATTGTGTGAGAGAGACCAAAGGTCACTCCAGCAAGTAGATGACAAGGGCTAATGTTTGGATTTGACTTCCTTATTTGCTTGATTTCAATGAAAAAGAAATAACAGCAATAATAAAAATGACATAAAACACGTCAGACAGTATTCAAGTAATGACAACTTGTAACTGCTGCAAGAAAGCTGAGCTGTTCCAAATGAATGTACGATACCAGCAGCTCCAATGTTCTTTCACATCTATCCAAAGTGGAGATGAGAAAGCCATCTTGAAAAGGATTTCCTCAAATATGAATCATAAACCTATGTAAATCTGCTATGGAAAATTACCTGCTTGTAAAAAGTAGTAATCTATAAACATGAATTAAACTAGAAAATCAAGTCAAGCAATCTGCTCTTCTACCTGCCTGAAAGTGTAGCCTTAATTAAAAGTCTGAGAATTAAGGCCAAGGAAACAGGCAGCCACCTATGAGAAAACACTTGGTTTGACCATGGTGCATATTTTTCTGTATATCCTTCACTGTTAGCTTTGAAATTGCCTTTTGTAACTTTTCTAATAATCTATGTTAACTGAGCATGTCTCATGATCTATTAAAAAAAAGTATATACCTTGGGAAGTTTCCATTAAAGAATCTGCAAATTTGGCACAGAGCATATATATTGAACTTGTCAAGTTGATAATATTGTATTGTTTTGACCCCCAAAATTTCAGTTTTAAAATTGTTTAATATAATACTTGCAGAAAAAATTAAGTTTTTTGATGGAAACTACCACAAACTGAAATTGCATGTGTTACTCATTTCTCCCTTTCTGAATCTTAGCACATGATACTAAAAAAAGCCAGTTTACATTATTGGCTCTCTATCTGTACGTTTCCTTTCAGATCCAAGCAGTATTTAGTTCGGCTAGCATTTAATAATGAAATTGAAAAAGTAATTCCTCGAGACAACAAAAAAACAAACCTTCATGGACATATTTTGATAAACTCTATTGCATTTAATTAAAAGCATCTTTTCACTTTTTGTTTGTTAGCTCTTTATCTCAAAAACTAAATAATTTTTAAAATGTGTAAAAAATTAAAGGCATATGTTTATCAAAAGAGCCATAAACAAAGTTAAGAGATAAATGATAGGCCGGCGCCGTGGCTTAACAGGCTAATCCTCCGCCTTGCGGTGCCGGCACACAGGGTTCTAGTCCCGGTTGGGGCGCCGGATTCTATCCCGGTTGCCCCTCTTCCAGGCCAGCTCTCTGCTATGGCCCGGGAAGGCAGTGGAGGATGGCCCAAGTCCTTGGGCCCTGCACCCGCATAGGAGACCAAGAGAAGCACCTGGCTCCTGGCTTCGGATCAGCACGATGAGCCGGCCATGGCGGCCATTGGAGGGTGAACCAATGGCAAAAGGAAGACCTTTCTCTCTGTCTCTCTCTCTCACTATCCACTCTGCCTGTCAAAAAAAAAAAAAAAAAAAAGAGAGAGAGAGAGAGAGAGAGAGAGATAAATGATAGAGCTAGAGAATATTTTTTTGTGATAGGTACAAGAATACTTTTAAAAATTCATGGACATGTGCATTGAAGAGTTTAGTTTCGTTTGATGAAAAAAATTGAGATGTATGCAGAGCATTTTCATAATGCTCAATTTTTTCATGAGCTTTTTGAAGGTACCCTGTACATTAGAGATAACAAAAGGGATTCTTACACAAAATAAAAAAAGCATTACCAATGAAAAAAAATTCAACAACCTGATAGAAAAATGAACAAAATGATGTGAACAGGTAACAAAAATAAATGCTAATGCCAAACTTTTACAGTTGCCATAAAAATTACCACAAACTTAATGGGTTAAACCATATACATTTATTAGCTGACAGTTCTGTAGGTCAGAATACACAAAAACAAGTTTTCAGCAGGCTATATTCCTTACTAGAAGGCTCTAAAGGAGTATCTGATTCTACTCATTTGGTTTGTTGGTAGAATTCCTAGAGGTTGCAATATTGGTATCCTAGTTTCCTTGTAGGCTGAAACTGGGAGTCATTCACAGCTTCTAGAAGATGCTACATCCCTTGGTCATCTATCTTCAGCATCAGAAATGGTAGATAAAGTTCTTCTCACATTGAATCCCCTGTCATCTTTATGCTTTTAAGAGCTCATTAATTGGATTGGAAAAACTCAGATAGTACTGGGTTGTCTCTCAGTCTCAAGACCTTTAATCTTAACCTCATCTGCAAAATATTTTTTAACCTATAAAATAACATATCTGCATGTTCTGGTGATGAGGACATGGACATCTCGATGGAGGGAGTGTTGGAGAAGGTGGGGAGGATGCGGCATAATTCTGTCAATAGCTTATAATTAGTTTATACTTGTCTATAATCTAAAAATACAGATTTAAACAATGACATTGAATGAATGAAAAGATATTAAAGTGGAAATAATTAAAATTGAATTTTGTTTCTTCCACTGAATTGACAAAGATTAAATATATGACAACATCAAGTGTCAACTAGGATGTGGGACAAACTATTTTATACATTACTGGTATGGGTATATATTGATATAGGTAAGAAAAAGCAAATGAATAGCAGATGGTCACGTCCACATATATCAGTATAATTAAACATATTATAAATATATTATAAATATATTTATATTCATAAAAATATGTATCTTGAATACTTTAAAAGTCCTAAAGTATAGTCATTAAAAGTCACTACAATGATTACCAAAGAGACTTTGTTTAGGAATTTTGACTTTATTTCATTTGTAGTTTTTTCTGCCTTTTTTAAACCTAGAATTTAATATATATAATGACAAGATACCAATTTGTATTTATTGTGACAAGTGAGATTCAGGATTGTTTTTTATCTATCTGGATTTTTTTAAACTTAGGTTTTAAAACAAGAAAAAAGTGATCTGTTTAGATTACAGACATAGAGTCATCAAAATATTATCTAGAATTTATTTACTAGAGAAGTTGCCAGGAGGTGGTAATTGTGTGATGGGTACAAATATGCTGGATACCAGCTGATATAATTTATGTATATTGGACAACAGCCATTGTTAACATATTGACTATGGCTATTTTCCCAATACAATGGCAGAGTTGGGACACTGCAACAGAGACCATATGGCCTACAAAGCCTAAAATATTTACTATTTGGTCTTTTTTGTGCTTTTTGTTTGGAAAGGATTTCTCATTAGAGCTGACCAGAGGTTGTGTGAATCTAGCTCATTGTCTAAACATGGTTGTATTTCTATGGGTTACATAACTATTTAGCATCAAGTAACCAGGCAGCTCCCTAAGAGCAAAGATGATCCTGGTGTTTTGGTTGAGAATCAGTGCTAAAGGAATTAAATGTATAATCACATCTTTATATTCAGCCACAGATGGTTCTGCTTAAAGGTATACATCAGAGGACAGATTTTTGTTTTGTTCCTGGCTGGAGACAGCTACTAAGTCAAATAATTACCCATTGTGTTTGTGCACAGCCTCTACCCAAGTCTTGCGAATATGGTATCCTTACTTCTTTCCATATACTTACTTACTTCTTTTAAATCTCAAGTGTGACTTTAGCGTTTCTGTTTTACAGCAGAGGGTATAGAGGTTTTGAGAAATTGGCTAAAATTATTTGCTTAGAGCATGACAAAGAGGGAGTAGAACCTTCAGTTATTTTTACCCACTGTGCATTTCCAAGTCTAGAAATTGCTTTCTCTTCTCTTGAATGAGGACATACAATGAATATTTGATGAATATACACTGTTGCTTCTTTGAAAGATGAAAAAAATCTATGTAATATGTGACTGAGACTGAGAAAATAGCAAATTTGGAAATCACATACATATCCTTGGTAAACCAAATCTCCTCAGCCCTCCAATTGTGCTTCCCATAGGCACACTTAAATAATCTTTGTGCTACTGCCACAATTGTGCTAATTTCACCCCCTATTTGGACACATGGGAGTCCTAACCCCCATCACAGATCCCTGCTAGTATTGCTGGTTTCTCCACATTGATCACAAACAAATCTATGCTTATATGCACTATGGCCTTCTTTTTTTTTTATTTGACAGGTAGAGTTAGACAGTGAGAGAGAGAGAGACAGAGAGAAATGTCTTCCTTCCGTTGGTTCACCCCCCAAATGGCTGCTCGGGCCAGCGTGCTGTGCCAGTCCAAAGCCAGGAGCCAGGTGCTTCCTCCTGGTCTCCCATGCCGGTGCAGGGCCCAAGCACGTGGGCCATCCTCCACTGCCTTCCCGGGCCACAGCAGAGAGCTGGACTGGAAGAGGAGCAACCGGGACAGAACCGGTGCCCTGACTGGGACTAGAACCTGGGGTGCCGGCGCCGCAGGCAGAGGATTAGCCAAGTGAGCCGCAGCGTCGGCCCCGCCATGGCCTTCTACACATAGAATCTCCCTGGTCTTTTGGGAACTAGTACAGTCTTTGACTGCTCCATTGTTCTACTCTCCTCTGAGCCCTATCAACACTGCTGGCTTCAAATTTCCCCTTCTAATTCTGACACAGCCTGGTGATCTCTTGAGAAGTGGTAAAATATGTCTGGCTTTCTTCTTATGTTCTTGTAGTAGGGTTTCTAAGATACCCAAATAAAATAGTTCTTTGTATTCACCTGCCTGGTCCTTTTCTCCTCAGCACTTGCACATGCTATCAGATTATCAGATTGCAATAGATTATTATGTCTCCCACTTCATTCTCTTATGAATCCACCATTCGCTGCTAAGTGCCTAAGCCTTACAGGTAAGTTGGTTGATAGTATAGGCTCTTATTTCTCTTTAGATAATTTTCTCCTTAGACCCTTCTGGATCTTTCTTGAAATGTTGCTTCTGTTTTCTTCAAGCTGAGAGTCATAATACCTATACCATAATAATAGATGTGAGTATAAACTATCTTTTTAAACTCTGGAAATGACCCAAAATAACTTCCCTACCATCTCTAAACGGAAAGTGAACCTCTATAAAAAGACAAATCAGTGAATACAGATAGATACTGGCATAGGAAAACATTCTAAGTAATTACGTCAAAGTATCCTAACTCCGTTCCTAGCTTCTACATAGATATAGCACTGATAGGATGTGATGTTTAATTTTACATGTCAGCTAGCGGGATACTGTGTGCAGATATTTGTCTAGGCATTACACTAAATGTTTCTGCAACACAGAGCATTGCATGGCAAGAGAGGAAACATGTCTCAGTCTCTGTCTGACCTTATAAAGCCACTAGGATCCAATCACGGGCATTCTACATAATGACCTAATCCAATCTCATTACTTGCCAAAGGCCCTATCTCAATTAAGTTTCCACAGTTTTTTAAAGATTTTATTTATTTTTTTTTTTTTAATTTATTTGAGAGTCGGAGTTACACACAGAGAGAAGGAGAGGCAGAGAGAGAGAGAGGTCTTCCATCCACTGGTTCACTCCCCAATTGGCTGTAACAGTTGGGGCTGAGCCAATCCAAAGCCAGGAGCCAGGAACTTCTTCTGGATCTCCCACTAGGTTGTGTGGGCCCAAGAACTTGGGCCATCTTCTACTGGTTTCTCAAGCCATAGCAGAGAGCTGGATTGGAAGCGGAGCAGCCAGGACTTGAACTGGCGCCCATATGGGGTGCCAGCAACACAGGTGGTGGCCTTACCTGCTATACCTCAGCACCGGTCCCAAGTTTCTACCTTCTTACTTCATTTAGCATAAGAAATTGCAGCGCATATTGCATGAGTTGGGGTCTAAATTATACTGGTATTCAAACTATAGTATTCTGCCTCTGGCTCCCCTATAGTTAATCTACCCCCATAGTTTCAAAGCCTTAACTCAGTTGAACATTAATTCAAACATCTGAGGTCCAGGGGATAGTATGTGGCACAGTGGGTTAAGCCACCAGCTGTAACACTGGCATCCCATATGGGTGCCTATTTAATTCCTGGTTCCTGCATTTCTGATCCAGCTCCCTGCTAATGGGCTTGGGAGGGCATCAGAGGATAGTCCAGGTACTTGGATCCCTGCCACCCATATTCAAGACCCAGATGAAACTCCTGGCTTCTGGTTTCAGTCTGGCCCAGCCTCTGCCATAGTGGCCATTTGGGGAGTAAATTGGCAGATGAAAAATTTCTTTATTTCTCTTCCTCTAATTCTACCTTTCAAATAAAATGAATAATTTTTTAAAAATCTGAAGTCCAAAATCTTATCTGAAACTCAAAGCAAAATCTTCCAACTATAAAAAGCCAAGTTACATACTTCCAAGATACAATTATGGGAAAGGCACAAGTATATACTTCCATTTCAAAAGGGGCAGACTAGGAAGTAGACCATAGGAATAATTGGCCAAAACAAATCTGAAACTCAGCAGAGCAAACATTAAATCTTAAAGCTCCGTGTCCAGCATCCAGGTCACACATAGAAAATGCCAAGGTCTGCCAGCTGTGTGAATTGTGTCTGAGTTTGCTTGAAACACAGACTAAAAGCAGGGAAATTAAGCTCTCCAGGTATCCTAGGAAAGCTTGTGGGAAGAACTCCAGGTTCTCATGAAATAGTTCCACCCTTCTAGGATTCAAGGCCTGTGCTGAGTTGCTTTTGAGGCCTTTTTTGCTATTGTGTTGTCCATTAGCACATGGTTGTCTTTTATCTGTGCTAACAGCAAGTGGTTTCCTAAACACACTTTCCTGTCCTAAACAGATATTTTCTTTGTTCTCTTTTGGGTCAGGCTGCAAAATTTCCGAATCTTTCCACTCTGCTCCTTTTGGCCCCTGATTCTGTCTGTAAAACTTACTGAAAGTACCCAATAACAGCCATGCTACAGCCTGAATCATTTGCTGTTTTCAAATTTGCTAAATAAACTAGGTTATCACTTTTAAATTCTGCCTTCCACAAAGTCTCAGGGCATGGATACAATAACTCCAGAGGTTCTTTGCATCACAAGGATGGCCTTTAACCTGATTCCTGATAGCATCCTCATTTTCTGAAATCTCACATCAGCATGGCCTTTGCTGTCCACATTTCTATCTGCACTCTGGTCTTTTGAGTCTTTATCAGCATCACCCATACCACTCCACTTGATAGCATTCTAGACTTTGTCCAGCCTGCTCCTTCAAACTCTTCCAACATCTTTACATTAACCAATTCCAAAGACACTTAAACAGCTTCAGGAATAGTTATTTTAACAACCCTATGCTTTTGGTTAATAATGAAATATCTAGGGCAAATTGCTTGTAAAACAAGAATGTTCATGTGGCTCATAGTTTTGCAAGTTCAAGTCCAAGACTGAGCAGCCACATTTGTTTGGTTTTGGTGTTGGCATTCCTGTTGGCTGAGTCCTAAGGCAGCAGATAGTATCACACAGTAAGAGACAGGGAGCACACATGTCTGTTTATATCCTTTAATAATAGCAAATCCAGTGGCCAGCATTGTGGCACAGTGGATAATGCCGCCACCTGCAATGCTGGCATCCCATGTAAGTGCCAGTTTGTTTTCTGACTCTTCTACTTCCTATCCAGATCCTTGCTAACTGACTGGGAAAAACAGCAGAAGACAGCTAAAGCCCTCTGCCACTCACATGGGAGACCTGATGAAACTCCTGGCTCCTGGCTTCAGCCTGCCTAATGCCTTGAGGTTGTGGCCATTTTGGGAATTAAACTATAGATGGACGATCTCTTGCTTTCTCTGCTTCCTACCCCAACTCTGACAAATAAATGAATCTTCCAACAATCTTTCAAAGGAAAGCCTGGTAGGCCAGGCAGAGTTGTACCTAAGGGTGGGGCCCCTGCACAGACCGTGTGATCTCATGCCCCTACCTGACCCCACCTGATAGACTACTAACCACTCCCCTTTGGGAGTGAATGAGAGGCCTGGAGAACCATGGGCGCTTCCCTTGTTGTGCACCCTTCTTGTGCCCTTGTTGCCACATGACTTCGGGGCACATGGCCCATTGGCCTCTGTCCTGCCTCTGCTTTCCTGCTCCTGGCCTGCTCTCTGCCTGGTATGGCCCCAACTTAGTTTCTGGACTTCTTTCTCCCCTAATTAAAGCCCTCACTTTCCTGTGCATTTTTTTCACTGAATAAAATCCTTAAAAATCTTACTATGTTGTCTGGTCTATTTGAGCCAGTATTCAGAATTCTTTTCTGAATGCATGGTAAGAACCCACAGGATTATTAATAATGAAAATTATTGATAAGGATGGACAATATCATAATGGCAACCCAGATGGGACCCTCAAAAATGGAGGGATTCCCCAGGGACTATTTATTAATATTTGTTTGATTGGTTTAAAAGAAAAAATATGGCGACATGGTAAAAAACTATTTCCCTTGGTTTCTAACGTTGCTCATCTTTCAACACTCCATTCCCTCCCCTATCTGTGCTTGCGGCTTTCCCTTAGATCAGGGAGTACACACTCACCCTGTGTGTCCAACCATAGCTGAATGCCATGGCTGAAGGAGGGTTCAGTGGGTTCACATTCCTCAGGAGGTTGCACTTTCTCAATGCTCCCTTGCTACAGCCCTAAGCAGCCCAGCTGCCAGGGTGGGTGCATTCCTGGGGGAGGGGTGGGAGCCAAGGCAGAGAAGGTGAGAACTGAAGCCATGATCAATCTTGTCACTGCCATTGGTGCGCAGTACATGTGTGAGACTACTGCTGTTTGTGTGGGGGCTGGGCCACCCCTAAAATAGCTGCCCGCGAAGTCGCACCCATGCAAACAGTGGAAACATGCTGGTGCCGCCTGCCCCAGTAGGCACCACAGCAGCAGCATAGCTCATCCATAGCGCCATGACTCTAGCTAGCGCCATCCAGCCACAGCCCCTCGGCTGGTATTTTCATTCCAAACCAGCAAAGGACAGAGCTTAGGCAGCTTTTCTTTGAGTTTCAGTGCTTGTGGTTTCTGGAAAATGCATGGATTGGTTTCTTTTTGCTGTTTCTTGCTTTGAATATGTGCTGCTAGTGCTAATGGAATTTGGGCAGAGAGATAAGGATTTTCACAGTGGGCTAGTTTTTGAGAAGTTGTGAAAGCTTTTCAAGTTATAAAATTTCTAAGTTGTTTGTAAAGTGTTTTAAAGACAATTATTTTATAGGGTAAAAACTTAAAAGGCTATGTTTTTTTTTTGGACTAGTTTAAATAGTAACAAAAATTCTGCTTTGCCTCTGGGTCTTTGACTTTCAAATCAAGCATGCTTTCAATTGTTAATTTTGAGCTGGGAACTGGTTTGGTTGCCTAGAAACCTGATAACCTTAAACATGGCCAAGGCTCCACTTTCTGCCACAGAGGGTGGGACTTGCGTTCCAAGATGATGGTCTCCCATGGGAACTTCCACCCTTACTGGAGATGGGCAACATATTCTACCCGAAGATGGCAGCCCTCTTGGCCTGCCACATGCCTGATTGATAGAGTAACTTTTTATTTAGTTAGTTTTTAAAGTATAGCTTATTATTATGGCCTCTGTGCTGGTCTTTATTGTTTTAGCTTACATTGGCAGCTTCCACACTGGTCTTTCTTGTTTTGGCTTATGCTGGCAGCTTTAATGCTTGTCTTTATTTTAATTTTTTCTTTTAATTATTTGTTTTGCTTTACAAAACAGCATTTAAAAAGACAGTAATAAAAAGGAAACAATTTTGTAAACCCTCTTACCTGGGCTTGGTAAAATAATGGACCCCATTTGGTACATAGAGACTCTAAGGTATCAGAATTGCAATTAATACAATGCATGCAAGTCACATGCTTCAGGAACGATAACTAATGCAGTGGATCCATGTCACATGCTCAAGGATAATTAAGCTTGTGAAGAGCTGTGTTTGTTTTTATCTTCTTAGGTCCTACAGAGAAACTGTAAGCCTGTATAGTTCTGCATACGTCCCCACAGACTTAACTTCTAAGGGTACAGTTTAAAAACTTGCCATGGGATCCCAAACCTCTTGAGCTACATGATAAAAGTAACATCTTGAGTGTTAAAGTGATTATATAAATAGGACTGGGTGTCTGGTAATAATAATAAAATGGATTAAAGAGGAGTAAATGCTCATGGAGAGCAGTCCATACAGCAAACTCATGGAATGAAAATCGCTATAAGTTGTGCTCAGTGGCCTCAGAGTCAGCCCTAAAGGCATTGTGGTCCAGCTGAAAAGCCCACAAGAGTATTTCAGACATGGAAAGCCAGGACACTCATGCAAAAAGTGTCCCACCATGGAGGAATTCCTAGGTGAGACCCCAGTGGAAAGAAGTGGTCATCAAAGAAGGATGCACTTTTCTCCAAAGGGAGGAAAGAACTTCTACTTTGCACATGGCCTTGTCTGAATACTTACAGAGTTGTGGATTTAAAAGGCTTCCATAACCTAGGCTGCTCATATCAAGAGCCTTGGGTGATCACTGATGTCATACATAAGAGAGTGAATTGTTAAATCAGCAACAAGAGTCACTGTGTACTAATGTCCCATGCAGAACTTCTGTCCTCAAAGAGTATTAGAATAAGTGGTAAAACACGTTCCCAAAGATTTGCTTTGTTCTAGTGAGTTATAATCTCATGTATCATAAGTTTTAGTTATGTCTAAGTGTCCAACTCCATTGCCTGTATTCTTAGGTGTTTCTTTAGAGTTAACTAAGTGTCTCAAACATGGAATCTTAAGTCTATGTATGCCTGTGATACTCGTATCTCATATGTTTTAACATCCAGTCAAATGAAAAGTACAGAATGGTTCAAACCCTCAGAACTACTAATGGGACAGATGTTTCAATGCAGGTTATTGTGTGTTAAACCCAAGGGATAATTTCTTCTGCATCCCATTAAACCCAGAATCTCGTAAAGTGAGGATACAAAGTTTCCCAAACCAAAGCTCAGGTTTCTAAACAAGAAGTAGATTACCTGGGATATGTTCCAACCCCAGAAGAGCATGCTCTTTCAGTCAAGAGAAGGGAAACTGTCATCACAGACCAAAAAGCAGCTAAGGACATTTCTGGGAATGGCAGGACCCTGTGGAATATGGATCCCAGGATTTGGATTCTAAGCTTTTGTATAGAGCTGTAAAAAGCCCTGACACAGACACACTGTGCTGGACAGAGGAGCTACAAAAAGTGTTCCAAAAAATTAAAGAGCTTTTAACAGAAGCTCCAACATTATGCATTCCTGAGGAAGCCATTCATAGAAAGATCCTCTTCAGATCAGTTTCAGTACTGAGTAAGCCCACCTCAGTAAAATTAAGGTTAAACTTCTACCTCTTCAGTCTTCACACGTGAACTCAAAAGACATGCTCGATTATTCCTGGAAGCCAATCAAAGATCTTAAATATCTCTTCAAAAATAAAAGATAAGTAAAGCTTTTGCTTTTGTCACATCAAGACTGCTGTACTTTAAGGCAACCATGCTGTATCTGCCATATCTGCCTTTTTTGATTCTCTCTCGGAGATGTTATTGACAATAAAACTCCTTAATGGGTTCTTCTGTTATAATTCTCTAAGTTCAGACTAAATGGTTTTATAATCTGCATAAGGGTAGCCTATCGCCACTCGCCACTCACTATCTGGGAGATGGTGAAATATTTCCATCTTAAGGGGCACTCCACTCACAGTTGATTTTTTTCCCAGTTTTGCTTATGCCAGTTGACAAACTTTTATGTTGCAGAACTCAACAACTAAGAATAATTGACCATACAGAGGTCACAGCCATTGATGGTGACCAAAAATTCTCCAGCTCATAAAGTAAATTGTTAGATGAGATAGACCAGAGACTTTCAGACCCAGGATAGGCAGGGCCTGCACTATGCCCAATAAGCAGGAAGCAGCTATAGAAGATATGATGATTCTATGCCCTTCAGCATCCCTTAAGATGAAGGTCTGGAATCTCTGATGGGGGAATGATATAGCTAGACAGATAAGATAAAATCAATCAGATTTGTGAGCTGGAGACAACACCCCCTGTGTGATGTCACGCCCCTTCCTGACCCTACATGTATGCCCAGCTGCCAATCAAACTATGTTACCACTCCCCTTTGGGGGTGCATAAAAGGCCTAGAGAACCATGGGCTGTTCCCTTGTTGTGCACCCTTGCTGCCCTTATTGTGCTTTTGTTGCCCGGTGTCTTTGGGGAACCTGGCCTTATGGTCTCTACCCTACCTCTGCTTTCCTGCCCGCATGCTTGCTCCTCGTGCACTAGGCCTGCTTTCTGCCTGGTATGGGTTAGCTTAGCTTCTAGACTTCTTTTTCCCCTAATTAAAGCCATCACTTTCCTGTGCATTTCTCTCACTAAATAAAAATTCTTAAAAATGTACCATGTTATCTGGTCTAGCTGAGCCAGTATTCAGAATTCTTATCTGAATAGATGGCAAGAATCCACATACTGAAAATTATTAATAAGTCTGGATGATATCACAAGAACTGATTTCTTCAAATCTCTGTCTCACTCTTCACACATGACACATAAATATATCCTATTCTTTCTGTTTTTCTGGAGAACATCTACTAGCACATATGACTCAAAGTATGTCACTAATGAAGTATATTTACATTTACAAATTGACAGCACACACGGGCAGGCAATAAGCTGTTAGGATACAGTATTTAATAAGAAATATGCTATGTTTTATCTGGGAACATTTCAACTATTTAAAGACAGACTTCCAGACAAATCCCAATGATTCCAGATTCCCAAAGGTATACTTTTGTGTAATTCTTCCATGTCATACCAGGGTTAGTTTACATGATTGATACAACCTAACAAAATGATACGAACACAGAGGTCCTATCATTAAACAGGAGCTTTAAGAAGCTTAAGGACATTGTCCTGCAGCAGTTTTAATTGACGCCTAAAGAAAGGAAGGAATTATCTTAGAGCAATTTGTGTGTATAGCTTTATGTAACATAATGAACCCCCAAAAAGATTCAGAGACCAAAATTTTTTATAGAAAACTAAATTCCAAGAATCAGAGAAAGGGAAAAAGAGTAGGAAAAGGAAGAGTTTCAGATTTTCAAATTTCTGCAAGCAAGAAGTAGGGGCAAACATGTTTCCTTTTGTGAAAAACAAAGTATAACTTAACGAAGAACCAAGATTTTGAAGCACAGAGCCTAGAACTATGCTTGTCATTTGCAGGGAAGAGTTGGACTGAGTCCTAAACAAGGTACTTTCAAAAATATGTCTGGATAAGGTTTCAGACCTGGGCCACTGCACATGTCTTCTGTTTTCTCTCTTTTGAAATAGGAAGTGCTCTAGCAGTTATGCTAATCCTGCCCAGCACTGTTATTTTGTGTGTGTTGTAAGGAGGGGTGGGGAGAAAGTCACTTGTCTCTAGCTCACAAGTCTCCAAATAGAGAGGATCGGACTCAAGGTGCTTTCCTTAAGGCATTAATGAAAAAACTCCTGTGTACCTGGACTTCATGTGGATGACGACATTCTGGATGTGTGCATTCTGGAAGCTTTCATAAAGTCGGATTTTGGTGTTTTTAGTTGAAGAGAGTGAGCTATTTTGCCTATGAATTATGGGTTAGAAAGAGGGCCAAATGTGGGAGCCAGCCCCCAAGACGATTGTCAATCATCCCCAAGTCTTAGAATTCAGTCCATTTGTAGTCTCTTCCCATACTGTATGTCACTATTCTATTTGCTCTGTGACAAATAGAATATAGTAGAGGTGATGGCATTGCATTTCTGAGATGGATTAGAAAAGTTATTGACGTTCATTTTGGTGCTGTCAGTTCTTGTTCTCTCTCTGTCCCCCTCCCACCTTCCTCCCCACACTGTCTCCCTCCTCTCTTCCTTTATAGCACCTACTCTGGCACAAGTCAGCTGTTATAAGCATCAGAAAAAAGAGGTCCATAAATTGAAGAACTGAGGCCTGTGATCTATGACCAGTAAGAAACTGAAAGCTACTGTCAATAGGCACACATGTGCAATGGGCCATGGGTCCTCCAAGTCTCAGCCAAGCTTTCTACAGGCTTCATCCAAAACCTTGACTGTGGAGTGGGTGAGTAGTGCGGTGGTTAAGTCACCACTTGGAATGCCCACAGCCTATACCTGTTTTGTTCAGGTTTCTTGTTAGTGGGCACCTTGGGGAGGTAGCAGAGATGGTTCAAGGACTTGGGTCCTTGCCACCTATGTGGGAGACCCAGATGGAGTTCCAGGCTCCTGGCTTTACCCAGTCCAGCCCTAGCTGTAGCAGAATTTGGGAAATTAATCAGCAAATGAGAGATCTCTATCCCCTTCTGTATTTCTCTCTGCCTTTCAAATAAATACAAAATGAAATATTTTAAAGCTGTACAGCAGAATGAGCAAGATAGTACGAAAAACCCAACAGCACAGTCACTGCTGCTGCTACTGATGCATGTTGGTCTAAACCTTTGGTCAGATGGAGAATGGAAATGTTATCGTACAAAACCTGCATATGGCTCCAACACTATAATCAAAGATGTGCAAAAAAAGCTAAGAAAAATTAAAAAGTCTGTGCCTCATTCCTACATCCTAATTCTGCACATAAATCTATTTAGTAAAGCGTGGTTCTCTTTTGAAATCTCAGTGGCAGAGAAGGATTGGAACATTTTTAGCTTTCAAATTTCTTCCATTTGAAAGGAAGCAGGATGGAGGTTGAGAGCCAATTCTCACTCTCCTCCATAGTGTGTGCTCACAAGGAGTTTGCAAGCTGAATGGAATGACAAGATTAACAGAGTATGACAAGATTAGAGGTAGGCATGTGTTAAATCGACTGTTACAGCTTAAGCTCAACAGAAGATCAGAGAAAAGGATTAGTATGTGATGGCATAGAGGGTTTCATGGAAGGAGCTGGCTTGCGGTAGGGACTTGGAAAGATGGTATTCAATGCAAGTAGATGAGAAGAGTAGAGTAAAGGAAGGGATGAGTGCAGGATGAATGCGGGTGACAGCACAGGGAATCATGAAGCACACTGCTGATTGGGAAGGGTGGTGATAATAATGAACTGTGAAACATGTAGGATTTTAAAAATTCATGTAATATTTAAATACATTGCATGTGGGTATATATGTACTGAATGTTCACAATGTACTTTTACATAGTTATGTAGGATTACATGGCTTATGATCATTGAGCAGATTTGATTTTCTTTCCCAGCTACTGATGGTTTTAGGCTATCCTACATGAAATACATACCCAGAGATATCTCAGCATTTCCTTTTCCCAGTCCTGGTCATATTTAGATACGATGAAAGAACTTAGACTTGATTTCCTGATTTGTTCTTTGGATCTCTTACTACAAAAAGCTTTCTCTGAGGTCCCTAATTGTTGTCACTTTCTTCTTTCTTGAGAGACTAGATCCATTTTGTATCTTCCTAGTTATGGCTTCTGGTCTTGCTTTTCAATGAAAAATGTTGCACATTGTCATGTGGACTTGTCTAATTTTAAGGATGAGATGTACCTGGAAATTGCCTGCTATTATGACTCCTCATTAAGAGCAATAGCCTCATCCATTTGATATATTAATAATTACTTTATTGAATTGTGTTATATTCCAGGAAATGTACTAAGTGCCTTCCAAATGATTTTCCAAATCTAAATATGTGTTTTTATGCCCATTTCATAGATGAGGGAACTAAGGAGATTTATTGAACCTAGAGCCTGTATTCTTTCCAATATATCACAAAAATCAAAACCTAAAACATTACCTATTTAAGATAGTATCACAGATCTCACAGCTAACAAAGTTTTGCTGTTGTCTATAGTTTCATTTGATCCTAAGAATCAGCAACGAAGTAAGAATGGTAGGGAAATACTTTGTCCTTTTTATTGATTAGTTAGGAGAAACAACTAACTTCTAACTCATCTGCCATAGCAGGTCAATGTCATTATATTTTGACCGTCTTATTTGAAGAAACTCTTAATTCCACATGTTAGACAGATAGACACATACAGGCAGATTCTCATCAGAATTTGAAAACTAGAGAATTACGTTTGCAGAACCTCCTATTTTACAAAGAATATGTGTTTTTGCCACACCACAAACTGGTAAAATATAGTTATGACTCTAATGATTTTTCTGATATGATTGTTCTTTTTAATTGGAATATTTATTTGATTTGTTTACTTAAGTAGAACACAGAGTAGAATGAACTAGAAAATATCACAATACACTCCACATAGCAAGGGTAAATATTGCACGAAATCTTTGCTTCAATTCTGTGTGTGTATGTGTGCGTGTGCGTGTGCATGTCATGAAATAAATGTATTTCTTACCACACTCACCCTGAAGATCTAAAGCTCAGGACCATGGACACACCATGCAGAAAGAATGGTAAGATCACATACTATGAGTGGAGATGATTACTTTTTTTCCATTTTTTTTTATTTTTATTTTTTGACAGGCAGAGTTTTAACGCCACAGCCAACACCCACAATCACAGATGGCTCCTTCATATGACTTGATCTTTGGGACTAGATTTTGTACAGAGTCACTAATGTTCAGAAGCTTATGAACAGCATGTGCAATGCTCCTGCTTCTAACACGGGACAGGGACAAGACCCCTACCTCCCAAAGCACTCTTTATTCTTAAATAAAAAGCTTAATTAGCTTTAGCCTCAAAAATGTTTTAATCCCAAATCCTGTAGTATTTTCAAGGGGTGTGCTCTTTACCTCGGGTCAGTTGAGACCCCTGAGGCTGTCCTTTTCACTCCTTCAGATAACACTAATCCATATTATGCACAACTAGGTTTTCCTGGGCAGGGACCTCATATGACAGAGAACCACTTTGGTGGTACTGCACAGGATCATGCTTCTGTGCTGGATTTTAGTCCTGCTTCATGGATCTAGATGCCCACAATATCTAGATTTTGGGTAGTTAAGCCACACATGGTGATCCTTCTATTTGGCAACAGATAGATGTGCTTTTTGTTAATTAAATATTCAACCTGATTGGGGTTTGCTCCGGTGAAGTTGAACATGCCAATTTGCTCAGTGATGTAAATTCAGGTCCTAAGAATCCTGAGGGCTTCCAATTGTGCTATTGGGGTTCACTATCCATGTGTTCACTATACCATGTGTTAGAGAGTGTTAATGCATAAGCTAACCTCGGAAAATAAAGTTTAACCTCAAATTTTTAAAAAATGGAACTTTAGTTATTTGTCAGGATGTGGGAAAGAATTATAACTTCAGAATGACTCCAGTTCTTAAATTCCATCTTTCAGCAATTAGATCTCACAACCAGCCTGCCCTTTTCCTGATCTAGAAACAAAAATTTATGCCTATGTAGCATCAAAAATTCCTTGGTTATAATCAAGAGGAACATAAAGGTGAACATTTTCATTAGTGCCTGTCATGAACATTGTAGAGAAAAGAATTATAACTCACCCTAGTCCAATCCATCTTTCCTGAGGAGTCGTTTAAAGGAAAAAAAAATCCTTGATTTTCCAGTTACTCTAACTCCTTGAAATAAGTTTTCAAGTTGTACAGGAAGAGTTCTCAAGGAGTAGCAAAGGCTATTTGATCTTAGTTGGAGCCATAGGGGAAATTTGCAAGTTAGGAACTAATGATTCTATGTCAGGAATAATGATACAGTCCTAAAATCAGAGATATTGATTGAAATCCAAAATGTAATTCGTAAGACTGTGGAAAGAGAGTTAATACATTTTTCCATATATTTAATTAATCAACCATTACAAGAAAAAGAATGAAAGACAAATGCCTCATTTAGGGCTTATTGAAAACTTCACAATTGCATGAAATCTATATGAGAATTTTAAATATTTCACTTTCAGACCACAGAGAAGGAACTTTTTAGCTCAAGACAAAAATTTAAAAGTGAATGGGCAAAAATCAATTATTGGCTGTGTAGTAATAAATAATTATTCTTGTAAGACCACAAAATCACCTTTGAGACTAATAGATTTATTAATACATGTCCAGGTTGCTACTGTTATTTACCTAAAGTAGTAAAATTTCAAACTGTAAACTTCTAAACATGCCACAAGCAATCATATTTTTAGCTTTTAGTAAACCAAATTAATATAAATTTGATGTTACATAGGACATGCTATTTCAGATCAATATTTGCTTATGTATGCTGATAGGCCCACCAAAATACCTATATTCATGTTATGGTAAAAATATATGTTTTCCACTATGCCAGCATAATATTGAAAAGCTTAGAAATGTCATATCTTTGGAGCCAGTATTGTGCTGCATGCAACACCATTATCCCATATCAGTGCTGGTTCATGTCCTGGCTGCTCCACTGGGATCCAGCTCCCTGCTAATGGCCTGGGAAAAGTAGCAGAAGATGGCCCAAGTGTTTGGGCCCCTATAACCCCCATGGGAGACCTGGAAGAAGCTTCTGGTTCCTGGTTTTCACCAGGCCCAAACCTGGCCATTGTGGTCATTTGGGGAATGCAACACTAAGTGGAAGATTTCTTTCTCTGTGTCTCTGATTCTATCATTCTGCCTTATAAAAATATTTTTTAAAAAATGATGTTCTATTCAAGCTTCCAACATTTTGTTACGAATATGCAGTAGTGTACCTTTTTCTGTAGGGCATTTATCCCACGTTCCTAATGGATGCCTGAAAACTTGAACAGTACTGAATCACACATATACCATAATTTTTCTATATCTACATACCTATGATAAAGCTTAATATATAAATTAGTCATAGTAAGAGGTTAACAAGTATAATAAAATGAAAAAATTATGAAAGTAAATGTGTGTGTGTGCTCCCTCTAAAAATATCTCATTGTACCGTACTCACCCTTTTTTTCTAGCAATGATATGAGATCATACAATGCCCACATGACAAGATGAAGGGAATTGAGTGCTGAGGCAATGTGACATAGCACTGGTTCTTACTGACCTTCTGACAGTACATCACAAGGAGGATGATCAAGCCATGAAGATGTTCTTTGACTACAGAGACTTGAAACCAAGGAAACTGATACCTTGCATGAGGTCAGAAGGGGGGACTAGGAATAAGTTTAACTCTGTGTTAGGCACAGTTCACAACAGTCTCATTTAACCCTGATAATTGCCAAATAATTTTATATGGTAGCCATCACCTAGCTAGAATTTGGCTGGATAACCAGTTACTCTCAGTCCAGTTTCTGGCTTTTGGTAGGTTGCATAGCTGACTTAAAATCTTTGCATCTCCCTGAGTTCACTCCCCATGTAGTGCCCTCCCACTATTGCTTGGTAACATGAGTTTACTCATGGGACTTTCGTTGACCAAAGTCTTTATAGGTATGACATAAGAAAAAGCTCGGAGTTTGCATAATGGGACTTGGTCTGTTGTACCTCTGCCATTGCCCTGAGAAACAGCAGCCTCTGGATTCCAGAGAAAGAAGAAAAACATATTGAACAGAGCCTCCTAATATAAGTTGTCCAAAGCAAGTTGGTAAAGAACAGAACTCCCTCTAGCCAGAAAACAAGATGAGCACATTTCAGACAAGACCAGCTAAGTTCAACCCAGACCAATCAGGTCTGAATCTTTTCCACGTATGTAAGCTGAAATGGTAAATGTTTTTTAAGTGGCACAGCGGCTTGATATACAAGTGACAACCAACACAGAATCATAAACTCTTTCCCCTGCATTTTGAAGATAATGAAATGAAATATAATGCCTGACAGGAGATGCTTAGAGAAGTATTAGGGTATCTTTGCTGTCCTTAGATAATGAAAGTTCAACATTGATGATGAGAGGCAGGAAAGAATGGGAGTAGAGAGTATATTATTTTTTCTATTCAAAAATGGTGCTTTGTGACCTCTATTAGCCTAAGGTAAAAGAGAAGTACCAGAAGGGGGAAAAAAAGAGCATACTATGCTTTGATGTAAGGTACAGTCTCACCAGTATACTCCTGAATGTATGTACTCGTGTATCAATAGCAGGTGCTCCTGACTCTTGTACTCTCTGTGTAAACACTGATGGAAGAGCTATGATTACAGGTAAGATTCACTTCATAGTTAAAGCAACCATGGGGAGTTTGAATGTTTCATCAGGGATTGGCAAACCATGGCCCATGGACCAATGCTACTCTTTGCTTGTTTTAGCAAGTTAAATTTTATTGAACACTTCAATATTTATTCAATATTGTCTATTGCTGCTTTTTCTTTGTAATTATCAGTGCTGAGAGAGATGATACAACTTACAAAACAACATATTTGATATCTGATAAAGTTTAAAAAAATCACTAAGGTGTTATAGGATGATCTATTAGCAGATGCTAGACCAGATTAGGAAGGTTCAGGTAACTGC
The DNA here is from genome assembly GCF_033115175.1 of Lepus europaeus. NCBI lineage: Eukaryota > Metazoa > Chordata > Mammalia > Lagomorpha > Leporidae > Lepus > Lepus europaeus. The sequence continues at coordinate 35,215,011 of NC_084828.1, forward strand.
TCTCAGGTGAAGATGGTGAACATATTCATAATTACAGTGATCACAGTTAACAAAATGAGAACGGAGACATAATTTCCAGGAATTCTCACTAGGGCTCGCAGTGAGGATTTGAGGTCAATACTTCTGTCATTTGCTTGTTGCAGGAAAATATTTTGTGCCTTAGCTACTTCAATAAGATTTTATTGTGATGCAGATTTACACTATTCATAACAGATTTGGCTCAGATTTTTAGGTGGAAATCCGAGCCAAATTAGGCTCCCTTGAAAAGTAGCTACATTCAGATGCATTCTCTATAAAGCATCTAGCATGTGTGTTTAAACATGTGCATGTATGTTCAAACATATTTCTCAGACCTTGTTGTAAAAATATAGATTTTGCTTTAGGACAAAGCATATGCATTAATGCAAGGCAAATGCTATCTGACTATATTCGTGGGCACTGTTTATTTGTTGTGCACATCCTCCTTCCCCTCCATGCCTGACAGATCCTGAAGGACCAAATAATTACTATACTCCTCTCCACTTCTAAGTTCCTCTGAGTTCTTGCTGTTGAGATTACCTTGGCGGCTGCTTTGCCCCTTTCCATTTGCTTGTCCTTTGTCTGTTTTCACAGTCCTCCTGGCTGTGTAATCACTCATTCTCTCTCATTTATCACAGCCTTTCCTGGGCCTGACTATGCTATCTCCCCATTTTTGTCACGGTGCACTGGTACATTACAAATACAATTAAAGCTCTTACGATACAGCAGCTTTTGGCCAACACATCCCAGCTTCAAGGTTGAAAGATTTCTGATATTACCTCCGATATCAGCGCTTTCCCATTTATCGGCAGTGTCCGGATTAATGCAGTAGTGTTGCATTAATTAAAGGAAGCATCTTGTAGTACTGCTGTTTTTGCCAGTCTGACACTGACTCAGGAGTCTGATGCCTGCTCATGTTTTAAGAACCATTTATCACCCATGTCATCCCAAAGCAGCCAGCTGTCGGAGCCAAGGCTCATTTGCATTTCATCAACCACAGGCTCTCTTTCTCTATCTCACTCTCAAGGCTTTGTATAGCAGCTTTAATTTTTTTTAAAGCACATTTTTCAAAGAAGGAGCCTAGCAAAAATTAGTATGCTACATAGAAAGATGGTTTGAATACCAGACACAAGTTTCCTTACTGATTGTGGCCAAAATAAGTAACAGAGATTTCTTAGTGGATCTGTTCTTTCACTTTGGTGAGGTTGTGGGGAGGTGAGGAGAGCTGTAATCATGACCCTACTCCCCAACATTGCCATGTGATCATCATCAATATTCTTACTCGACAATGAACAGAGATTCAATTTCATTTTCTGATTGTGAAAACAGATTATTGTTGTAAGAAGTGAAAGGTATTTTATTCTATTTCATCTTTCATTTTGCATGGGGCCAACTGTTCTCCCTACTCTGTCCAGTCCCAAATTCCATAACCTTCTGTATTTACCAACACTTTTAGACATATCTGGGAAAATGAAAATTTCCCAAACCAGAGGAAAATGAAATGGTGCACCTTGTGTTAAAGTATGTTTTATATTTGTCTTGATATTTTCAACACTTATGTAATTAATGCACATGTTTTCCTTTCATATGTAGGTCTTTTATCTATCACCTGCTTATTTATCTAAGTCTTAATGCATCTTGAGAAATTTTAATTTTTCCTTTCCAAAGCAGAAATCTTTCCCCCATCCCTTGAAACATTTTCATGATAAATGCCTGTTCATGAAGCGTAAGTGTGTGGGACAGTGGGGGGTATCGGTGAGGGTAGGGCAGTGGAACTTGTTTGGAGAGAGAGAGAGAGAGAGAGAGAGAGAGACAGAGGGACACAGAGAGAATTATGTTAACTCATTACACCATGGACTTGTCTGCCCTGATTGCTTTATCTAAACAAAATCTCTGGAGTTCTTTTTAGGGGTAATCATACCCTTTTATGTTCTTGCATCTTAACCCAGATGGTCAGTAACACTGTCCACCTGTCTTCCACTGAGGTCATTTGATAAAGGTAATTTAATAGCCTTTCCTGATAATACCCTGTAGTCACTGTGGGGCTGGTTTCAGATTCCATTCAGTGACCTAGAAACTTGAAAGTCGTGTATCCATAACTAATCCCTCAGGGTTTCTAGTCTTCAATAGGTAATTATTTCAACAAGTTTCTCTCTAAAAGAAAGTAATCTTTTGGAATTCCTGCTAAATAGGAAAATAAGAAGTCTGTGTATATTAAATTTAGTTTGTAGTCAAAGCACATTTTAAGATTAATATCATTTAAATTTTAATCAGCCGTATATCATTTAAAGAAAATGAACAAATACTTTTCTAATAAGCCCTGTAAAATAGTTTAATTTGATTTTTAGGATAAGTGTTTGTGATTTATGAGTATGTGTTTGATAATCTCCTTAATCCATTATCAAACACCTTGCAATTTTAAAGATGCATAATGTTTCATTTTTTTTTAAAAAAGTATGCTCTTTGATTCAACCAGGATGCCATAAGGTACAAACAACACGGGTTTTTTTTCTATTGACTTGAACATGTCATGTTGATACATTTGATCTCAGATCATTCTTGCAACAATAAACTAGTTTCGTAGAGTTTGATAATGCTATATATTAAAAAAGATGCATGGAGAGATATTAATCCCACACAACTTTTCATTTTTTCCCAATGCCTTTATTTTCTATTTCCCTTCATATTTTTGAGCTAAGACTTTATATAGGTAAAACTTTTTTGCTCAGCTTTGATGCATGTAAATCTCTCATCACATTACAATTATTCCTGCTATGTTCCAGGTTATTAAAATATGCTCACATTGGTGTAGATGGATTGTTTTCTTAGTAATGCTTTTGTAAACATCCTCTCTTTTTCTATTTTAATTTACTCTTCTGGTTTTTCACAACCCTTATAAAATTATGAATTTTTAAAAGATGGTATTAGGGCTCTTGATATTAAGAAGCATGGGTTAACAAAGGTACCTGCAGACTGAAAGGGAAAGGTTGAAAAAAGACATTCCATGCCAACAAAAACCAAAAAAGAACTTGTGTTGACATCTTAATGTCAGGCAAAATAGACTTTAACACAAAAACTGTTAAAAGAGACAAAGAAGGGCACTATGTAATGATTAAGGGAGCAATTCAACAGGAAGATATAACTATTATCAATGTATATGCACCTAATTACAGGGCACAGGGCTATTTAAAAGATATGTTAAGGGATTTAAATGGAGACTTAGATTCCAATACAATAGTACTGGGGGACTTCAATACTCCACTTTAAGCAATGGACAGATCCACCAGAAAGAAAAATCAACAAGGAAACAGCAGACTTAATCGACACTATAGACAAAATGGATCTAACAGATATCCACAGAACTTCCCATCCTACAGTTGCAGAATACACATTCCTCTCAGCAGTACATAGGGCTTTCTCTAGGACTGACCACATACTAGGCCATAAAGAAAGTCTCAGCAAATTCAAAAAACAAAATCATACCATGCATCTTCTTGGGCCACAATGGAACAATGGAATGAAGCTGGAAATCAGTAACTTAGGAATCCCTAGAACATAGGCAAACACATGGAGATCAAACAACATGCTCCTGAATGAACAGTGGGTCATAGAAGAAATCAAAAGAGAAATCAAAAATGTTCTGGAAGCAAATGAAGATAACACAACATATCAACACTTATGGGATACCGCAAAAGCAGTATTAAGAGGAAAGTTTATAGCAATAGGTGCCTACATCAAGAACTTGGAAAGGCACCAAATAAATGAGCTATCAGTGCATCTCAAGGATCTAGGAAAACTTCAGCAAGCCAAACCCAAAACTAGCAGAAGAAATAGTTAAATCTAGAGAAAAAATCAACAAAATAGAATCCAAAAAAAATTACAAAAGATCAGCAAAACGAAAAGTTGGTTTTTTGAAAAAATAAACAAAATTGACACACCATAGGCCCAACTAACCCAAAAAAGGAGAGAGAAGACCCAAATCAATAAAATTAGAGATGAAAAAGGGAATGTAACAACAGACACCACAGAAATAAAAAGAGTCATATGAAATTACTACAAAGAGTTGTATGCCAACAAACTGGGAAATCTAGCAAAAATGGATAGATTCCTGGACACAAATAACCTACTTAAATTGAACCAAGAAGACACAGAAAACCTAAACAGACTCATAACCAAGACTGAAATTGAATCAATAGTAAAGGCCCTCCCAACAAATAAAAGCCCAGGACTGGATGACTTCCTGCTGAGTTTTATTAGGCATTGAAAGAATGAACTCTAATTCTTCTCAAGATATTCAAAACAATTGAAAGAGAGGGAATCCTTCCAAATTCTTTCACTTTAATTCTTAAACCTGAAAAAGATGCAGCATTGAAAGAGAATTACAAACCAATTTCCCGATGAACATAGAAGCAAAAATCCTCAGTAATTTCTAGCCAACAGAATCCAACAACACATAAGAAAGATCTTCCACCCAGAGTGGAATTTACCCTTGGTATGCAGGGATGGTTCAACATTCGTGAATCAATTTGATACATCACATTAACAAACTGCAGAAGAAAAACCATATGATTATCTCAATAGATGCATAGAAAGCATTTGATAAAACGCAACATCCTTTCATGATGAAAACTCTAAGCAAACTTTGTACAGAAGGAACATTCTAAAGCACAATCAAGGCAATTTATGACAAACCCATGGCCAGCATCATATTGAATGGGGAAAACCTGGAAGCATTCCCACTGAGATCTGGTACCAGACAGGGATGCCCACTCTCACCATTGCTACTGAATATAGCACTGGAAGTTTTAGAGCCATTAGGCAAGAAAAATAAATCAAAGAGATACAAATTGGGTAGGAAGAAGTCAAACTATCCCTATTTGCAGACAACATGATAAAGACCCCACTAAGAGACTATCGGAACTCATAGAATAGTTTGGTAAAATAGCAGGATATAAAATTAATACATAAGAAAAATAGTCTTTTATACACAGACAATGCCACGGCTGAGAAAGAACTTCTAAGATCAATCTCATTCACAATATCTACAAAAAAAAATCTAACACCTTAGAATAAACTTAACCAAGGATGTCAAAGATCTCTATGATGAGAACTATAAAACTTTAAAGAAAGAAATAGAAGAAGATACAAAAGAAAGGAAAGATCTTTCATGTTCATGGATTGGAAGAATCAATATCATCAGAATGCCCATTCTTCCAAAAGAAATTTACAGGTTCATTGTTATACTAATCAAAATACCAGACATTCTTTTCATATCTGGAACAAAATAATGCTGAAATTCAGACGAAGGAATAAGAGACCTCAAAAAGTAATCTTATACAAGAAAAAAAAAAAAATAGAGCCAAGGCATCCCAATACCAAGTTTCAAGACATACTACAATGCAGTAACAATCGAAACAGCTTAGTACTGGTACAAAAACAAACAGATTAACGGAACAGAATAGAAACACCAGAAATCAATCCAAACATCTACAACCAACTTATATTTGATCAAGGAGCTAAAACCAATTCCTGGAGCAAGGATAGTCTATTCAACACATGGTGCTGGGAAAACTGGATTTCTACAAGCAGAAGTATGGGGCAAGACAACTACCTTACACCTAAAAATGAACTCCACATAGATTCAAGATCTAAATCTACGATGTGACACCATGAAATTATTAGAATACATCAGAGAAACACTGCAAGGTATTGGTAAAGGCAAGGAATTCTTGGAATAGACCTCAGAGGCACAGACAGCCAAAGCCAAAATTAACAATTGGGATTACGTCAAATCGAGAAGTTTTTGCACTGGAAAAGAAACAAACAGAATAGTGATGAGGCAACCAAATGAAAGGGAGAAAATATTTGCAAATTATGCAACTGATAAAGGATCAATAACCAGAATCTACAAAGAGATCATGAAACTCCACAACAACAAAACAAGCAACCCACTTAAGAGATGGACCAAGGACCTCAATAGACATTTCTCAAAAGAGGAAATCGAAATGGCCAACAGACCCATGAAAAAAATGTTCAGGATCACTAGCAATCAGGGAAATGCAAATCAAAACCACAGTGAGGTTTTGCCTGGCTAGAATGGTTTTCATACAGAAACCAACAAACAGATGCTGGCAAGGATGTGGGGAAAAAGGCACATTAATCCACTGTTGGTGGGAATGTAAACCAATAAAGCCACTATGGAAGAAAGTTTGGAGATACCTCAAAAATCTGAATATAGCCCTACCATATGACCCAGCCATCCCACTCCTTGGAATTTACCCAAAGGAAATTAAATTGGCAAATAAAAGAACTATCTGTACCTCAATGTTTATTGCAGCTCAATTCACAATAGCTAAGACATGGATTCAACCTAAATGCCCATAAACAGAAGACTGGATAAAGAAATTATGGGATATGTACTCTATGGAATACTACATAGCAATAAAGAAAAATTAAATCTGGTCATTTGCAACAAAATGGAGGAATCTGGAACACATTATGCTGAGTGAATTAAGCCAGTCCCAAAGGGACAAATATAATACGTTCTCCCTGATCTGTGACAACTGAACACCTAAAAAGAAACTTGCAGAAGTGAAACTGACATTATGAGAAGAAATGATTAATCAGCCCTTATCCTGACTGTCAAGGAACAGCTTAGTATTTTATTTATTTATTTTTGTTTGTTTGGTTTTTTTATTTAGTAAATATAAATTTCCAAAGTACAGTTTATGGATTAAAATGCCCCCCATAACTTCCCTCCCACTCGCACCCCTCCCATCTCCTGTTCCCTCTCCCATTCCATTCACATCAAGATTCATTTTCAATTATCTTTATATACAGAAGATTGATTTAGTATATATTAAGTAAAGATTTCATCAGTTTGCACCCACACAGAAACACAAAGTGTAAAATACTGTATCAGTACTAGTTATAGCATCACTTCACATTGGACAACACATTAAGGACAGATCCCACATGAGACGAAAGTACACAGTGACTCCTGTTGCTGACTTAACAATTTGACACTCCTGTTCATGGCGTCAGTAATCTCCCTAGGCTCTAGTCATGAGTTGTCAGGGCTATGGAAGCCTTTAGAGTTCGCTGACTTTGGTCTTATTCCAACAGGGTCATAGTCAAAGTGGAAGTTATCTCCTCCCTTCAGAGAAAGGTACCTTCTTCTTTGATGGCCCTATTCTTTCCACTGGGAACTCACTAGCAGAGATATTTCATTTAGGTCTTTTTTTTTTTTTCCAGAGTGTCTTGGCTTTCCATGCCTGAAATACTCTCATGGGCTCTTCAGCCAGATCCGAACGCCTTAAGGGCTGATTCTGAGGCCAGAGTGCTATTTAGGACATCTGCTATTCTATGGGTCTGCTGTGTATCCCGCTTCCCATGATATATCGTTCTCTCCCTTTTTGATTCTATCAGTTAGTATTAGCAGACACTAGTTTTGTTTGTGTGATTCCTTTGACTCTTAGACCTATCAGTGTGATCAATTGTGAACTGAAGATGATCACTTGGACTAGTGAGATGGCATTGGTACATGCCACCTTGATGGGATTGTATTGGAATCCCCTGGCACGTTTCTAACTCCACCATTTGGAGCAAGTCCGATTGAGCATGTCCCAAATTGTACTTTTCCTCCCTCTCTTTTTCTCACTCTTATATTTAACGGATTACTTTTCAGTTAAAATTTAAACACCTAAGAATAATTGTGTGTTAATTACAGAGTTCAAAGAATAGTACTAGAACAAAAAAAAAATACCAAAATGAATAAAGTATTACATTGTACATCAACAGTCAGGACAAGAGTTGATCAAGTCACTGTTTCTCATAGTGTCCAATTAACTTCAACAGGTTTCCCCTTTGGTGCTCAGTTAGTTGTTGCTGATCAGGGAGAACATATGATATTTGTCTCTTTGGGACAGGCTTAATTCACTCAGCATGATGTTTTCCAGATTCCTCCACCTTGTTGCAAATGACCGGGTTTCATTGTTTTTGACTGCTGTATAGTATTCTATAGAGTACATGTCCCATAATTTCTTTATCCAGCCTACTGTTGATGGGCATTTGGGTTGGTTCCAGGTCTTAGCTATTGTGAATTGAGCTACAATAAACATTAATGTTTATTGAATAGACTGTCCTTACTCCAGGGATTGGTTTTGGATCTTTGATCAAATATAAGTTGGCTGAAGATGTTTGGATTGATTTCTGGTGTTTCTATTCTGTTCCTTTGGTCTATCCATCTGTTTCTGTACCAGTACCATGCTGTTTTGATAACTACTGCCCTGTAGTATGTCCTGAAGTCTGGTATTGTGATGCCTCCGGCTTTGTCTTTGTTGTACAAGATTGCTTTAGCTATTCGAGGTCTTCTGTGTCTCCATATGAATTTCAGCATCATTTTTTTTTTTCTAGACCTGAGAAGAATGTCTTTGGTATTTTGATTGGTATTGCATTGAATCTATAAATTGCTTTTGGGAGAATGGGCATTTTGATGATATTGATTCTTCTAATCCATGACCATGGAAGATTTTTCCATTTTTTGGTATCCTCTTCTATTTCTTTCTTTAATATTTTGAATTCTCATCATAGAGATCTTTAACGTCCTTGGTTAAGTTTATTCCAAGGTATTTGATTGTTTTGGTGGCTATTGTGAATGGGATTGATCTTAGCAGTTCTTCCTCAGCCATGGCATTGCCTATGTATACAAAGGCTGTTGATTTTTGTGCATTGATTTTATATCCTGCTACTTTGCCGAACTCTTTTATGAGTTCCAATAGTCTCTTAGTAGAGTTCTTTGGATCCCCTAAATAAAGAATCATATCATCTGCAACAAGGGATATTTTGACTTCTTCCTTCCCAGTTTGTTTCCCAATTTGAAACCCTGTGGGGAAAAGTTCACCAGGCTAACTAGAAGAGAGAGTATTTTATTCTTTTTAGTATTTTCTTTTTCTACTTAATACCACTGGTTGAACTCTTTACTTAACACAGAATTAATCTTAGGTGTTTTAATTCAATTGAAAATTAATCCCTGTTAAAAATAAGAGTGGGAATAAGAGAGAGAGGAGATGTACACATTCCCTTGGACTTAGGCCTAATGGTAAAGCTATAATCTTGCCATGGGACTCCAAGTCCTATTAAGTTGGCAGGTACCGATGCCATCTTACTAGTTAAAATGATCAGTTTAAGCTCATAGCTGATCATAAAGATAGGATTAAGTGTCAAAGGGATCACATTAATAAGACCAAGTGTCTGCTAATAATAATAGATAGGAGAGAATGGTCCAACATGGGAAGCAGGACACACAGCAGAGTCATAGAATGACAAATGCCCTAAACAGCACTCTTGTCTCATTATCAGCCCTTAACGCATTTGGATCTGGCTAAAAAGCCCATGAGAGCATTTCAGGCATAGAAAGCCAAGACACTGTTGCAAAAAGTGACCCAAATGAAAGATCTCTGTGAGTGAGATCCCAGTAGAAAGAAGGGACCATCAATAAAGGAGGCACCTTTCTCTGAAGGGAGGAGAGAGCTTCCACTTTGATTATGGCCTTGTCTAAATAATGTCAGCGTTTGTGGACTCAAGAGTCTTCCATAGTCTTTGCAGCTCATGACAAGTGCATTGGGTGATTACTGACATCATAAATAAGAGTGTCAATTGTTAAATCAACAACAGGAGTCAATGTGCATCTGTTCCCCATGTAGCAACTTTGTATTTGATGTGTTTTACTATGAGAATTAATGGTAAAACTAGTCTTCAAACATTATTTTGTACTTTGTGTGTCTGTGTGTGGGCAAACTGTTGAAATCTTTACTTAGTATAGAGTCAATCTTCTGTATATAGAGATAATTAAAAAATGAATCTGAATGAAGAATGGGATGGAAGAGGGAGTAGGAGGTGGGATGGTTTGTGGGTGGGAGGGCGGGTATGTGGGGGAGAACTGCTATAATCCAAAAGTTGTATTTCTGAAATTTATGTTTATTAAATAAAAGCTTTATATAAAAACATGGATTTAATAAAACAAATTCATATGGTAACTGAATAAATTATGCACATAATTTTGACTGAATTCTTCATATTTTTGGTGAAAATAATAGTGTCTTGTTTTAAATTTTCATTTATTTATTTTCATTTTAAAATATTTTTAAAGATTTATTATTTATTTTAAAGGCAGTGTTACTGAGGAAGAGAGAGAGAATCTTTCATCTGCTGGTTCATTTTCCAGATGGCCACAGCCTCCAGGACTGGGCCAAACTGAAGCCAAGAGATAGAATCTTTTTCTGATCTCCCATGTGAATACAGGGGCCCAAACATTGACTATCATGACCATCATCCACTGCTTTCCCAGGTATATTAGCAGGGAGCTGGATTAGAAGTAGAGCAGCTAGGACTTGAACTGGTGCCCACCTGGGACTCTGGTACTGCAGATGGCAGTTTAACCCACTATACCACAGCACCAGTGCCTTGTTTTCATTTTTATCTGTAGGGCACAGAGATTTTCTTTTACTCCCCAAATGTTCCCAATAGCCAAGGCTAGACCAGGCTAAAGAGAAGAGCCCAGAACTCAATTTAAATCTCCTACATAGGTGGCAGAAACCCAAGTACTTGAGCTATAATTTGCTCAAGTGTGCATTAGCAAGAAACTGGTTCTTTTTTTTTTTAACTCAATCTCTGTGAATTTTCATTTCCTTATTTCTTTTTCTTTAAGCTTTTATTTAATGAATATAAATTTCCAAAGTACAGTTTATGGATTACAATGCCCCCCCCACTTCCCTCCCTCCTCTTTCCCATTCCCTTTCCCCTTCCATTCACATCAAGATTCATTTTCAATTCTCTTTATATACAGAAGATCAGTTTAGTATATATTAGGTAAAGATTTCAACAGTTTGCCCCCACATAGTAACACAAAGTGAAAAATACTGTTGGAGTACTAGCTATAGCATTAAACCACAATGTACGGCACATTAAGGACAGAGATCCTACATGATATTTTTTAAAAAATTGATTAATTTTCTATCAATTTCCAATTTAAAACCAAGGTTTTTTTTTTTTTCATTTTCAATTATCTTTATATACAGAAGATCGATTCAGTATATACTAAGTAAGGATTTCATCAGTTTGCACCTACACAGAAACACAAAGTGTAAAAATACTGTTTCAGTACTAGTTATAGCATTACTTCACATTGGACAACACATTAAGTATAGTGGAGACTTCAGATGGGCATACTGACATGAGATGCAGGCATCCTAAGTCACAACTTAATGACTATGCAAATGACGGCCTCTATTACAGAGTTTTGATCTTCAAAGTTTTGTTTTACCATTTTCAAAACAGTGCAAGATTATTGTGGAGTAAAAACTTAAAATTTCTGATAAAACATGGAAATGATTTCTTTTTTCTAGTATTTTGTGAGTGCAACTACTATGCATTGTGCATGAGCAAAATCTAACATGAGTGAACAAATCTGTAAGCTTCCTACTGTTCTTAGATTTCTACCATAAAGCCTCAGAGAAAGGATTTGCTTATTTTTTCACTTGTCTTTGAAGAAATATGAGAGGAAAAGAAAATTAAAAGAAACCAAAACAAAAGTTTTAAAGGGCTGAGTTTTGATAATGGCATCAGACAATGATGCAAACGTTTTGAAGAACAGTTATATTAGTAAGTCAGAAAATTGGTGTGCCAAGAGGAAGGATTTGTTTTTACGCATAAATTTGATAGCCATTCAAACATTTTTCCAATATAAGGAATTTATAAATTATGCATTGGAAATTACGATTTTTAAAGAAACTCAATATGTAGTCTACCCCAGGATAAATGTTACAATTTGCACAGATGCCTAGTTGAACATGTCTTTGTGCTTTTTCATTTCATAACAAAGAGGATAGAAGTAATTAGAGTCTGCATGAAGCATTGTGCTAATGAAAATATTCCTGGTAAGAGCAGAGAAGTGATTACTTATAAGCAAAACTGAATGTAACCAAACTTTGGGTGAGCTTATTTGTATTCAGATTTTATAGCTATAAAAAACAGTTCATATCATTGAAATTTCTATAGTTTTTTTTTAAAAAAAACTCATTTGGGAATTGGTGGTTGTTACAGCAGTTATGATGCAGGTTGGGATACCACATCTCTCATGGAAGTGCCTGGTTTGGTTGCTGGCTCTGCTTCTGATCCAGCTTATTGCCTATGAGGCCACATATGATGCCTCAAGTATTTGGGTCCCTGCCACCCACATGGGAGACCCAACTGAGTTTCAGCTTCTTGGTTCTAGGCTGGTCCAGCCCTGACTGTTGTGGGCATTTGGGATGTGAAGCAGCAGATGAAAATCCCCTTTTCTCAATAATCATATAAAGTGAGAAGAAATAAATAAAAACTTAAAGAAAAGTGCATTTGTTACTACAACTCCAAATTTCTCTAGACTACAAATTCTTTTGATATAGTTGAAAATGTAAATATTGACTTTTTTTGACAACTGGGTTGACTTCTTGCAAATAGGAATGAGGGTGCCCTGATCAAGCTGTAGTATGAGATTCTGTTAGGTATCTGCCTTTTCTGTCTTTCCTTGGGCAATTATCTTACAAACCATGTGAATTCCTTCTATCTTCGTGCTAGAAAACTGCTTATTTAATGTCCACAAACCTCAGATATAGAATGTTAAATTCCTACTGTTGTTGTAAAGTAGTGTAAGTTCATTCAACACCAGAAAGAATTTCAGGAACAGCAGGAACTCATCGATGGATCAAATTATTATTTGAAGGGCATTATAAGAAGTGAGAATTTTATCAAGTTTATATGATATTTTGTTTGTGCACATACACAACCTACAGTATTAGTTTGATCTGCGCATTACTGAATAAATGAAGGAATAAAGTGAGGTAATAGTAACCATCACAGGGTACCTCTCACACTTGATAATTTTTAAGACATTTGTCTCTTCATTATTCCATGTGTGTTGATGAATGATCAGGACTTCAGATGTAATACAGAGGACAGATGCTGTACCCATCTTGCCATTAGTTTTATGTTCCTTTGCCTTCTCTCACTACTTAAAATTTCTGATCTTTTTATTTCCAAAATATTTATTTATTTGAAAAGTAGAGTGACAGAGCAAGAGAGTGAGATTGGGGGGTGGGGGAGAGAAAGTCTTCAACACACTAATTCAGTCCTCAAAAGGCTGCTGACCAGGGATGGGCCAGGCAGAAGCTAAGAACCAGGAACTCCATCTGGGAGTTCCATGTGGGTATCAGGAGCCTAAGTAATTGGACCATCTTCTGCAGCTTTCCTGGGCCCGTTAGTAGGAAGCTGGATCAGAAGCAGAGCAGCTGGAACTGTCGTGTGATAGGGGATGCTAATATGGCAGTCAGTGGCTTAAGCTACTGCGTCAAAATACTGGATCCCTAATCTTGAGTTTTAAAATCATACATGATTTTACTCATGTATAGTTTTACCTGGAAACCAACTAAGTAAATTCATTCCACAAGGACATTTCAGAAAGTTTTGAGGAAAACTGAAACAAAAAGATAAGTTTATTTTGATGGAAAAAATTTAAAATCCATGCATAGCTTTATCATAATTTGAACTTTCCATGAAATTGTTGATTATTCTTTGTATTCGTATTGGAGGTATGAAAGGATATATACAAAAACCATTAAAACTGCTTATCTCAGTGCAAGTGGGCTCGAAGGAGACAGAAGATAAGATTTCAAACAACCTTACATCATTCGTGCTAATATAAGGCTCAAATATTACTTGCAATTAAACACTCAAAGATTCTTAAACACATGTGCATTCTATTTAGTTAGAGAAAAATAAAATTACAAATGCAAAAAATTTTATTCCTCAGATTATTGGCCTTGATAAATGTAAAACCACTTAAAACTTGCATGCAGATATTTAAACTAAAACAAATGAGAAAAAAGAAACAAGCTGAATGTATTTTTCTTCATTATATAATCATTGATGATAGATGGAAGGCATCCAGTTTACAACTCTTGAATTAAATTTGATCTTTTCTTGGAGAAGAGTGAGCAATAGTGAGGATGGATAGGGAATAGAGTGTGTTTTGAAAGATAAAAAATTCAGAGAAGCCTAATTTTAAAGCTCTTGTGTGTCAAATAGCTATTAAATATAATTTTCAAGAGTTTAATGTAAGTGGATCTGAACTAGCATATGGGCAAAGTTTCTTTTAAGTTGCACATGGATTTAAAATGCAGAGGGAAGAGATCACTTGGCAAATGTGTTTTTGGTTTTTGAAAAACTTCCAAATGTTTAAAAGTAGTTTCAAATCAACCACATCCATATGCATCCAGGTTTTCTCATCCTTGCTATTGAAGGATGAAAAGACCAAGAATTGGGGCAAAATGGATGGCGATATGATACATATGCTGCAAAACTAAAAATCAGTTCAGGCTCCAGAAACTGGGTAAAAAATAAATCTGGTCCTTATGGCAACTTAACCCAAAGAATCTAACACTTTTATTCTTAGCGATTTAGAATCATGAATGATATTAATCTGTCACAAAATGATCCTATGACCACTTCCAGAAATGGAAAATGAAGAAATAGAAAATTTATATAAGATTGCTATTTTGTTTTGGCCCAAGACCTGCTACTGTCTTCGGAAAGCAATGTGTTCCAACAGAAGGAACATTTTGATGAATTTTGACATGAAATCGTTTTCAAAGCTTTATGCATAGCTAAATTGATAATAATGGAAACATTTTGGCATCTGGCTTCCAGATACAATGAAGATTCCCTCATAACATCTAAAAATAAATACATGTGTACAGTTTTTAAAATATAAAGACATTAAATTCTTATTTTAAAATAAGTCAGAAAAAAAAAGAAAAAAATAAGTCATTCTTAAAATAAGTGTCTTTCTAACCCAAAATTTTAAAATAGGAAACTCTATTGGAACAATTAATTACTAATCATTTTCCAAATAACACACATACAACCACCCACCCACAGCACACACACACATATCTGTACATCCGTAGTTTGTTTTTTTAGGTTAATTTCAATATGTATGTGCAAAACAGATCAAACATTTCTACAAAGACAGTATGTGTGGTGTTAATAATTCCCAAACGTTGAACAATATTCAATGAACTTCCTTCTACTCATGAATTTGGTGGTCCATTAAAAGTTATCTTATAGGGGCCAGTGCTGTGGCACAGCTGGCACAGCTGCTGCCTGCAGTGCCAGCATCCCATATGGATGCTAGTTTGAGTCCCGGCTGCTCCACTTGTGATCCAGCTCTCTGCTATAGCCTGGGAAAGCAGAAGAAGACAGCCCAAGTTCTTGGGCCCTAGCACCCCTGTGGGAGACCTGGAGGAAACTCCTGGCTCTTGGCTTCAAATTGGCCCAGCTTCGGCCGTGCAGCCATTTGAGGAATGAATCAACAGATGGAAAACTCTCTTCCTCTCTTTCTCTCTCCCTACCTCTCCTTCTCCCTCTGTGTAACTCTGACTTTTAAATAAATAAATAAATCTTAATAAAAATGTTACTTATAATGAATTTTGGATGAGACTCAGAAATGAGCACAGAATTTTTCCCATCTTTCAGTTTTTGTTCTTTTTTTCTCTTTTCTCTATGTGAGTTAATTAATAGTTAAGCATGACTGCAAATTTTCAGTTATTGTACCAAATTTTCAACAAATCTCTTTTCTGCTCTTCTAGCCATGTAAAAATTTTCAAGCTGAATGAATATGGATCCTATGTAATCCTATTTGGAAATGAAAAATTTTTGTATTTTACTCATCCAACATCAAATATGCTATCTTGCAGGTTTAATCAAGAAGATAATGTTTTAGAATGAGAATGAAAAGTCCATGAGGCAATGTAACATTTTATAGCATCCACATTTATAATCCAAATATTACTGTACCCTAATTGCCCTTTCCTTTTAGGAGAGTATGAACACAAGGTTTCACTGCATGCATTTTTATTCATCATAACTTTAACAGAGCAATGCACATACACATACCCTGTAATATACTAAAGAAAAAAAAGCAAGCACACAAAACCAATATGCAGGTAGTACCTGAGGAGGAGAGGAATCAAATATAGGAAAACCTTAATATTGACTTTACATGCACACCAAAGTTGTGCCTTTAGAAACAAGGAAAAGTGATGTAGATCCTCAGTCTTTTATTAAGACATGGATCCATCTTTGAAAGAGAGGTAAAGGGTACAGGATGGGGGTCATCTTAGATTTCTGCTGGAGTTGAAGGGATGTAGTTGACCCACATAGAAGTCTAACTTTCCTAAAATATATTGCCTTCTGTTACATTCATTTACCCTTGTAAATTTAACTGCTCCACAAAGAGATACTGAGTTCCTATTATGTACCAGATATCATACTGGGAAGCTGGACATATGCATTAACAAAACATATCATCTCTGCTTTTATAAAAATGGTGAGCATATCCCTCACTCCTATTTTACTTTTCCTTTCCCTTTGCTCTGGGCTTCTTGAGTCTTGGTAAATCTACTCTTAGTGTTGTTCTTTCCCAACTGACCCTAAATACCAGCATCCCCTTCATCATCCTGAAGCATGCTTTTCCCCTTAGGATTTCCACAGATTACATTTACATCTAAAACTCCTTATAAATTTAGATTATATTTTACCTTCTCCTCATTATCAATAGAATCCGTAACTGACTTACTTTTCTTACCTCTCTTTACCACAGTTCCCAAACTTCTCTATTTCCAGCTGTACTCACTATCCTGTACATTCCAGCAACATAGGGTTTATATTTATCAGTTTATCACCTATGTAGTATGCAATGAGCATGATAAGAGTCCTGATATGTAGATGACAGTTCTGTTTCCCTGACCTTAAAACAAAATGCCCCCAAAATGCTTAACACAAAAGCACAATTTTACTCCTAAATCAGCATTCAGCAATGGAAATGGGTCAACAAGGGCTGGCACTGTAGCACAGCAGATAGAAGCCATCATAGATTGTAATGCTGGGATCCATTATACGTTCTAGTCCTGCCTGCTCCACTTCTGATTCCAGATCCCTGTGAATGTGCCTGGGAAAGCAGTGGAAGATGGCCTAAGTGCTTGGGCCTTGAACCCATACAGGAGACCCATATGGAGTTTGACTCCTGATTTCAACTTGACCTAGCCCTGGATATTATGGGCATTTGGGGAATAGATCATAATAAATAAATATTAATATTTCTCTGTGTGTGTCTTTCTCTCTGCCTTTCAAGTAAATAAATAAGTCTTTAAAATAAAAAAAAAAATCAATAGAGTTGGTTCATCTCTATCCCATGCTGGTACAATTATAAACTGGAGATCTAAGAAGAATGCCCAAGTTGGCTAGCCTACATGGCTAGTATCACTTGAATTATTCTTTTTTTCCCCCACAAGAGCTCCTCCACATTGTTGCTTTGGTATCTTCACAGTATGAGATGTGGTTTAAGGGCAAGTAGTCCAAGAGATGGAAGGGCAGACTCCCAGTCTCTTAAGAAATGAGTGTAATATAATTTATGCTATATTCTATTAATCAAAGCAGTAGCTATTATTGGTTATGGCTCTTGCCTATACTCCTGAGGAACAATGACTTTTCTACTCACTAATTGCTGAATTCTTTTTTAGTAGAGGGTTAAGCTTGTGGTTATGAAGTAAATTGAAAGTATGCAAAAACTAATAGAAAAATAAGAAAGGAGAGGGATGGTGGGAGTGAGGGAGGGAGAGTAGGTAGAGTGAGAAGTACCATCATGCTCTTAAAACTCTCTATATGAAATACCTGGAATTTGTTCCCTTCATATAAATAAAAATTATTAAAATAGTCTATTAGCAAAGGGAGATTCAGAAGAAAAGTATCAAACTCTTTGTATTCATCTTTAATCTGTCACAGGATTGCTTGAAATTTATTGAGTGAATGATTATTTAATGTCTTCAAATACTTCTTGCATGTCCCACATTGTTGTGTCTCTGATCTTCGATTCCTCCTTCTAGATCTGACTATACCTTTCTTAACCCTTCAAAGAATACTATTCTATCAACTCTGCATGCCAAAGTCCTACATGTGATTATTCCTACCACGAAATGGGTCATATTATCTTATTCCCTTATATTCTTATTGCTAATAACTATCTACACTGCTAAGCTTTGCATATGTACTGCACATGTACTCATCTCTCCCAGTAGATTCTGGATTTCCTGAGGTGAGGAACTATGTCTCATTATGTAGGTATGCTTAAATTATTGGAAAGTCAGGGCTTCAAGCAGAAAACTAGGAACAGAATGAGGCTGTACACTGTCATTCTAATTTTTAGGAGCACCTGGAATAGAATTTCTTCTGTCTGTTTAAAAGAGGTAAACTTCTTAAACAAATTCTGAAGACTCTTCTACCCTTCGTGGTTAAAAATTGAATTTCATTACTATAAAATACAAGGTAAGAATCATTTCAGTTTATTGACTTAATCTAATTATCAATATCATTTGAACACTTTCAGCCAATACTTTGATGTTCTCTAATTCTTGTTACAGCTAGGTATGAAGTCTTTGAAAATTAGCTAACCCTTTTCTTTCTCTTTCACTGTCATGTTGAAAAAATTTCTCCAAAGTCATGCAGTCACATGGTTTCCTAGAACAGTTGATCAAATTCTGGTTTGTCCAAGGAAAAGGAAGATGTGTCACACAGCAAATGGCTGAGGTAGCTTTTTAACCTGTAAGGCAACAATTCCAGCAGTCACTTGGCACAATTGACCATTTATAGATAGTCACTTCCACATCATTATTATATAAACTGCTGGACTGGGAGAGTCTAGATATTTCTGAGAGATCTAAGGATATGCATGTGGTGGAGATTAGGTTAGATCATGGCTGGCACAGGGATGGGGACTACAGAGACTCACAGAAACAACTACTTTCTTCATGTGTTAAATATAAAGTAAGTTGTTTTAATTGTACAATTGAGGTGGAATTCTCCCTGAACATTAATAGCAGCAAAAATGTTTCAGGAAAAAAAAAATTAAAGAGCTAGGAGCTATCCCTTTGATTTCTCTCTCTCTCCCTTTCTCCCTCCCTCCCTTCCTTCTTTCCTTCCTTTCTCCCTTTCTTGCTTTCTCCCTCCCTTCCTCCTTTCCTCTTTCCCTTTCTCTTTTTTCTCTTTCTCTCCCTCTTTCTTTCTTTCCATCCAACTATCATATAAAAAATAGAGAATAAAAATACAGAGAAGAAATTCGAGCAATTTTATTCACTTCCTAAAATATATAGACACAGTTCAGACTTTGCAGCAAATGTTCTATGAAATCAAAGTCTTCGCACAAGCTGGTAAGCTCTACAGGTGCTGACACTGATACTTCACTCTGCAACTCTGCACTTTACTATATGGAGATCCTGGGTTTCTAACTAAAAAGAAAAACACAGTTGCATTATTTGCATTTCTTAATTTCAGTCTTTAATCTAGAAGGATGTGCTGGCTCACGGGCATTAATCTAGGGTTTGAAAATTGTGCCTGACCTTCCTTTGGATGTCTTGGATGCCATACAGACAATATTTAAACCACATGGGCTCAGGCATGGCAAATGAAACCAAGAAATAATTGGTTAATTACAGGTGAAATTGGCCACTCACCTCTTTTTACTGAAAGAGCAAGTGACTAATTGCATTTGCAAATGCTCTAAGAGAACAAATTGCTACTCAATTATGGAGTACCATAAATTTGGTGGACATGTAAAAGCTCTTGTGAAAAACAAAAACCATGGTACCATGAGTGTAAAACACCTATATGAGGGGTCTTTGAAAATTTCCTGGAAAATATATATGAGGAAATAAAAGCTATCCATGGATTTCCAAAATGCATTTGTGCCAAAATGCACTTGTATTGACTTATTGTAACATATTTGGGCAGATTCTAGTCTGAGGTACAAAGAAGTGTAAGACATAATTTGAAACAAGCCCCCAGGGCCAGTGCTGTGAAGTAAAAGGTTAAGTCTCTGCCTGTGCCACTGGCATCCCATATGAGCACCAGTTCAAGTCCTGGCTGCTCCACTTTCAACCATGCTCTCTGTTAATGGCCTGGGAAAGCAGTGGAAGATGGCTCAAGCGCTTGGGTCTCTGCACCCACGTGGGAGACCTGGAAGAAACTCCTGGCTTCTGGCTTCAATCAGCGCAGCTCCAGCCACTGTGACCATTTGGGGAGTGAACCATCAGATGGAAGATCAATCTCTCTCTCTCTCTCTCGCTCTCGCTCTCCTTCTCTCTGTATCAAACTCTCTCAAATAAATAGTAAATGTTTAAAAAAAAAGAAGAAGTAAGTCCCTTTGAGAGTAACTTGAAACAAAACAAATTTGTTGATGGTGAAACTGGGGTGAAGAATGGTGAAATCATTGACACTTAATGAAAAAGATGGAACTCCATTGACACTTAATGAAAAAGATGGAACTCCAAAAAAATCAGTTTACAAGTGAATAACTAATTTTAAAAAGGAACAAGATGATATCAAACACAGGCCTGCAGTGACAGATCATCTGAATTAACTTATGAGGAAAAAATCAATCTCTCTCATATCCCAACTGAAGAGGACTAGCGATTAGCAGCAGAAACAACAGCCAACACCGTGGACATTTCTATTGGTTCAGTTTATGTAACTCTAACTGAAAAAGGGCAGCAGAATGTCTGCTCCGTGGGTGCCAAAACTGTTGCATCTAAATCAGCTGCAGACAAGAGCAGAATTTTCAATGGAAATTTTCAAACAAGTTGGATCAAGATCCTGGAACGTTTTTCCAAGAATCATGGAAGAGATATAATATGGCTTTACTGATGGCATTCCTGAAGACAAAGCACTGAGAAATGATGACAGACAGGTGGAATGGCTCTGTCAGAGTGAAAGCAGACCCATCAGAGCAAAGGCCATGGCAAGAGTTTGGGGGATGCTGAAGACATTTTGCTGGAGAATTTTTTGGAGGACTGACAGACACTAACAGTGCTAAGTCAGACAGTGTGTTGAGAAAGTTAACCAAAACTTTAACAGAAAAATGCTTGGGATAGCATCAGAGAGTTCTTTCTCACCAGGACAATGGTTCTGCTCATTCCTGTGATCAAATAAAGGCAATTTGTTTCAACAGCATCATATTAGGCATCCACCGATGCCTAGTCCTGGTTTGTATTCTTCTGACATTTTTGTCTCCTAATTTAAAAAATCTTTAAAGGTACACATTTTGTACAGTCAATAACAAGAAAAAAGATGACACTGACCTCGTTGAATTCTCAGGATCTCTGTTTCTTTAGGGATGGGCTATCATCAAGAGTGTACTAACTTGGTGGAGCCTACCTTGAGAAAAGTGTACATATTTTTAAAAACCTTTCATTATTCTTGTTAGTTAGAAAGGCAGAGAAAGAAAGAGATTCTTCTGGTTCACTCCCCAAATGCCCACAATAGCTAGGGCTGAGTCAGACTGAAGCCAGGAGCCCAGAACTCAATCCAGGTCTCCCACATCTGTGGCAGGGAGCCATACTTGAGCCCACTACCTCCCAGGGTAAACATTAGCAGAAAACCATAATCAGAAACTGAGGCAGGCCTCAAACCCTGTTGAAGGCAATGTTACAATGTTGAAGGCAACATTTTAACCACTGTGTAAAATGCCTACCCCCTATATTTCTTATCCTTTAATTTCATGATTCTATTAACTTTTTAAACAGATTTATTCAATTATTTGAAAGTCGGAGTTAGAGAGAAGGGTGGAGGTAGGAACTTCATATGAGTCTCCTACATAGATAGCTGGGGTCCAAACATATGGGTAATCTTCTGCTGCTTTTTCCAGGCTATTAGTAGGGAGCTAGATCAGAAGTGAAACAGCTGGGACATGAACTAGTGCCAATATGGGATGTGGGCATTGTGGGTGGCAGCTTTACCAGCTAGGCCACAATGCTGGCCTCCATTTCTCAAGTGTCCTCATACATACCTCCTTACTGCAAGAATGCCTATGTTCCCTAGATCTGTCTACCGAGAAGACCTAGTGCTAGTGATACATGTACAACATGAACCTGGGCCTACCTTATTATGGCAGGCTATTCTGACATGCTTATAGAAAAGTAAAAACTCCAAAAACTAACGGGGCAGATGGCAAATATTATAGGCTTTGTAGGCCAAAGGAGAGCTCTGCTGAACTACTCAATTTTGCTTTTGTAGTGTGCAGGCAGCCACAAGAAATAAAGAAAGGAAATGCTGTGACTAGGTTCCAAAAAAACTTTATTCATAGGGGCTGGTGCTGTGGGGTGGTGGGTGGAGCTGCTGCCTGCAGTGCCCATATCCCATATGGGCGCTGGTGTGAGTCCTGGCAGCTCCTCTTCCCATCCAGCTCTCTGCTGTGGCCTGGGAGGGCAATGGAGGATGGCCCAAGTCCTAGGGGCCCTACACCCACGTGGGAGGCCTGGAAGAAGCTCTTGGTTCCTATCTTCAGATAAGTACAGCTCTGGCCATTGTGGCCATCTGAGGAGTAGACCAGAGGATGAAAGACCTCTCTCTCCCTCTCTCTCTCTCTCTCTCTCTCTCTCTGCCTCTCTGTTACTCTGCCTTTGAAATAAATAAATAAGCCTTTAAAAAAAAAACTCTACTCATAAATACTAAAATTTAAATTTTATGTCACAAAGTAGTTATCTTTTCATTTTTTCCACTATTTAAAAATAAATTAAAAAAATACTTAGATTTCAAGCCCTACTAAAATAGTTCCTAGTGTGCCAAATCCTGCCCTTGAGACACAGAAGCTAGTCCTGGAAGTGAGAATGGTGTTACAGAGGTGGAAAAGAATCACAAGAAATCTGGCTCAACAACTTATGCAAGTCAACCATTTTTAGTGCTTCAGTATTTTAACTGTTGAAATAAATGAGCACTAGTCTCTTCTCGCAATAACTTTTCTTTTATTCCTGTATTACTAATCACTATTTGAGTTCTAGTATTTGCAAAGATCTCTTCTTCAGACAAAAATGTTTTGCATCCCTTAGGCGTGGAAGTTCCTCCTTTCAGGCTCTTTAGGAAACTGGTGTCCCGATGATCTCATCGACTCCTTGCTGGAAAATCCCTGATATGGCTCTTTTCAAGTGTTACATCATAGCCTAACGACTGACAGGAGTTTGTTTCTAAGTGAAAGCCATTCTTCAGTGGCGGGTGAAAACTCTCACCCATAACATTTTATCTCATTCATGCCAGGAGATTTTTCTAAGACACCAGGTGCAATGGGATTTGGCTGTGCAATGGGGAACACACGCTTCTTGTGGAGACAGCTTTCCATACACTGCTTCAGGGCAATGAGAGTGTAGATTCCAACTTCCTACGTGAATATTTTAAAGGCAATTTCAAATTCATATATGTAGTAAGCAACTATTGGAAAACATAACCCTCCTCTCTTTCAGGAAATAATGTAGGTGTTGGCTAATATAATTTTAATGTCAATTCTGTAAAATAGAGAGCATTGTCTGGTCACAAATCAGAAAAATACTAAACTGATATAGATTGTTTACGTATGGCCACGGTGATCTGTCCCATTCCACTCCCACATCAAGCTTCAGAATCAGCTACTGACTCCCCCGGAATCTGGCCTCACTAGTGCCTGGCTTTGGTCAACAGAATGCAGTGGAGATGACTCTGTTAACCTTTAAAGCCAAGTCTTGTCTGAAGCTTCCAATTTCCTTCTCTTTGAGTCCTTTGCTACCCTACTCAAGGGATGACAGGAAGGAGGAGGGGGAATGAGGTAGCAAGGGATAGAGGGAGGAGAGAGGAAGGGAGGGACAGAGGGAGAAAGATAGGCAGGGGGAAGGGGAGGAGAAATGGGAGGAAAAGGTAGAGGGAGAGACACCATAGAGGAGAATGAATGCTTTCCACCAGTTAGTCCAATGCCACCGTGAACACCTCCAGCTGGTAACCCCGCTGAGAAACTCAAGGAAACGCTAGAAGGAATAAAGAAATGCCCACAAAAGCACACCTGCCTCCTGCATTCCTGACCTGTAGTGTCTTCAACAAACGGCACAATTCTGGTTTTAAGCCACTAAGTGTAGTTTGCGGAGCATAAATAACAAAATTACTCCACACTAATTAAGTCTCATAACCATCACTTATACCGTGCCTACACTTTAGGTGATCCGTACACAACTTCTCATCAGCTAGCTACTCTATGCTGCGATCTGTCACCCTATTGGCCTTCCTTCTCTTAAGCATCCATCATTCTTGAGACAATCTTTCTTGTTGGTTAATATAATTAATTAAAAGTGAAATATAATTAATAAGGAAGTAGCATACATAAAATCCAAAATTATCTGCAATAATTCTAACATGAACTAATTATGTTTTATAATGATTCGATTCAGCTATTTGATCATGCCAGAGTAAACACAATTACAATGTTCTGTAGAACATAAAAAACATATTTTTATAAATAATTGGTGAATCAGAGAAAGATGGAAATGTTTTAATCTATATGCTACTGGAATTAAAAGAATTTTTCTTACGGTAGGAGTAAAGTTATTCTCTATAAAAAGTAAAATGGTGTGATACTTTTTTTTGGTTTCAATTATAGCTTATTTGAGGTAGGTCTAATGTTTGGGTGATGCTTACTCATCAAGACAAAAGAGAATAACTACTTAAATGGTGACACAAATTAATATTTATAAATTAGTCCACTCATAAAAGGACCCCTGATCTTACTGCTAACAGCACACCATTCTGTGCAGCATTTTGGCCTTTACAGGGCACACTGATAAGTGCCTGTATTCAAATCCAGTCCCATGCCCTTTGTGTTCTTATCTTCGCCTGGCCAGCAGACAATCCTGCTTTTCACTAACCTTTGGCACTCCACCATCAGCAATAAGCTGAGAGTGCCTTCGCAGTCCCTGAGCTTCCTTAATTAGCATCACCTGTGGTATGTTCCATTTGGAACAGCCCCATCAGCAGCGCGCACCTGCTCTAGTGCCTACAGGTAGAACAAGACTCAGTTTCTCAGGGCTCTGGGGAGTCCATCTGGATGCCCTCAAGCAATAACTAAATCCCCATCATCTCCAATGAGTTTACTAATCCTGGCAACTGTGCCTCCCTCCGTTCTATCAGGGTGAAATGATAAACAACCCCCTGGACAGATCCAGAATACAGTAGTCTAATGACTGGAGTAAAATGCTCCCTGTCAAAAGGAAAGATGTTAGTCTCTACCCCAAAATAGAGTGAGATCTTGTTCCACTCTTTCCAGATGAAAAATATTTGCTTTTATATTTTGATTTGCTCCAAACCTTCTCTCACAAGCCCCAGAAGTTGCAAACATTTTTTTTTTCCCAATACGTTTGGTATAGTGTATGGATAAGCATAACTGTTTAAGTAAGTCTCTGAAATGCTCAAAGTCATGTTTTCCCTTAAAGCATCTTAATTATATAAAGCATCTCACACATATATGAGAAGGGTAAAAGTGACACATGTTTAAAATTTTAAAATTATACCAATGAGTCATAAAATATGTAGTGAATGTCTTTTTTACTGAATAATGAAGGAAACACGAGCAGTTAAACCAAAGGAATTTTAAGAGGCTTACTTTGCCTGCTTCTCATGAAATCACACTTCTCTTTTTCATAGCTTTTTTCCTTGCCAAGAAGAATTGAGCTGTGACACTTAATGGGTATATTGTGTTGAAGCTAAGTTCTTTTAGTGTCAAGCTATTATATCTTCTATATATGGAGGAGAGACGGTGCCAAGATCTCTAACAAGTAGGTACACATTCTTCTTTAAGCAAAAAGGCACTAAAAAAGTATTGTGTTGGTAGATTGATGTGTTGAAAGATATATAATGCAATTTCAAATCTATTAGATTAATGACTGCCTTTTTGGGGGAGAAGCCTATAGATTAGTGCTCATGCTAAAAACACAATAAAAAGTCTCTCTCTCCTTCCCCAATTTGTAATAAGCCCATGTTATTTACCTACAATAATTTGGTTAGGAAGGTAATGTTGCCTTAATTGTACTGGATCTTACTAAACTGATTTATCATATTATAGTTTTCCTGCTTATCTATTTTTAGGTTAAGAAAAAGGAAATAAAAGTTTATTATTAACTGACTTATATTTGCAGTAAGAATGGTTCATGTATGTAACAAAGAAACAAATAACTACCATAACTTAATCCTTATATAGTTCTGATTTCCCCTCCTGTGCTCAGAATATATGAACCACACACTCTCCACCTTATATAGCAGAAACTCGGGCCCTGAAAGTGATGTCCTAAGGTTACACTGTTCTTAGTG
Organism: Lepus europaeus; assembly: GCF_033115175.1. Classification (NCBI taxonomy): domain Eukaryota; kingdom Metazoa; phylum Chordata; class Mammalia; order Lagomorpha; family Leporidae; genus Lepus; species Lepus europaeus. The sequence goes on from NC_084828.1 coordinate 35,241,270, forward strand.
AAGAAAATAAGGTTCCCAGATTCTCAGTCTAATGCTCTTTCCAGTACAATGTCACCTTCCATCACTGACCTTGAGTATCTGAATATTGAATAACAATGTATATTTTAGTAACTGCCTCTCATGATATTTTGATAACAGGGAAAGCTGTGTGTGGGCTATATGAGAGATATTTGTACAACTTCCTAATTTTTTTTATAAATTTAAAACTATTCAAAATTTATCTAACAAATAACCTACCCACCCACTCCTGGAATGAAATGAAATCAATGAAATTAACATATGAAAGTTATCTGTACCCACACATTTACTGAAGCTTAATTCACAATAGCTAAGATATGGAATCAACCCAGGTGTCCATCAACAGATAACTGGGTAAAGAAAATGCGGGGTATGTATACTACGGAATATTACTCAGTTATCAAAAGGAATGAAATATTTTCTTTTGCAACAAATTGGATGTAACTGGAAACCATTATACTTAGTGAAATAAGTTAGTCCCAAAAAGATGAATACCATATGTTTATTCTGATCTATATTAAAGGAGAAAAAAAGGCAATGTGTAATTATTTGCATTGTAAACTACATAAAATTATTCCTGTGCATAAGCTATTGGGAGGAAATGGTTTGAAGCCTAAATGAACTTAATTATTATCATGTAATCACATAGGAAATATTTAGATGTTACATTGTCATTGGTTCTATTTAATTGGTAGAAATTATGACTGACAAAAATGAGTGATATGGTCATTTTTTCCAATCAATTATTGTTTATAGGCATTGTCTATCTTCCCACTAAACTAGGGTCTTTTTGCTCTTGTTAAAATTCTCATTTGGTGAAGTGTTGAACATTTTTACTGCAATGTAAATTTAAAATACTAAAAAACAAAAGAAAAGACCTATCATGTTCTTAAACTTTTATCTACAAATCATTGAGTTTATTAAGATTAATTAAAATTAAAAAACCTATTCTGAAATATAAAGTGAAAAAAAAAATAGCTACCAGTCTAAATTGAACTTGAAAACTGCATATTGCTGAGGGATGTATTTCTCTAAGGAAATGATCAGGAAATAATCCAGAGTTCCACATTGCTTAGCATAATCAATGCAGTCACACTTCCAAGTGAGTTGGACTTCCTTCCACCTATGTCATTTTAATTACCAATGATCATCAGCCTGTTTTGATTTTCAGATAAAGAGGCAACTTAGACAATAGTCTAATGCTATAAAGCTGCAGAATGAAACAAGCAAATATCTAAACAAAGTGATATGCATAGATCATAGCATCACACTGTATCATAATGATGAAAATAATGGTTAAAATATAAAATCAATCAAAGATTCACATGGCACTGTGAGCAACATTAGGCTGGTATTTACATTTTACATTTTTCACAGTATGGATTACAGAATCCAAGTTGCTCAGGGTATTAATTGGTTTTGTGTGAACATACAAGTTTCCCATTTAAATATACCTCAGAAAGTTGCATACAATACCCTTGATATTTACTACGCATGGCATGTGATGATCTGAAAGTTTCTGCAAAATGATACAATAAGGAAATCTTTTAACTTTGATTCCCCAAGTGTTTCCCAAACTCATCTGAGCAATCACCTCTCTTTCACATACTGGCATTTTATAAAACATAATGAGAATCACTGACTTACTGTGTGGCTTGTGTTCTGAGAAGCCAATGGGGAATTCTATTATCTGTTCTCAGGTAGAAGTATCTCAAATATCTTTCCTGAGGATAAAAAATACACAGAATATCATCTTATAATTGGTATCACTCCTTTGGTTTCCCTTTTTCTGAGTCAAAAATTTTTAAACATTAAAAACTCACAAAAGATTAAAACAAAAAAAGCAAACCTAACATCAAATGTGGCTCCTTCAGTCTGTAAAAGTATGAAAAGTACATCTTGGTTTCCTTTCCTTGTAACGTTCACTGCATCCATCATGAGGACCAATAACTTTAAGGATAATTATGGGCTGGTCCCCACTCCTCCTCTCTCTCCCCCTACCCCTCCCTCTCCCTCCCTCCCTCTCTGCCATACACACATATGTTTTATGGTGATATAAAATTAAATTGTGGAAGGAATGAAGAGAGGTGGGTGCATGAAATGTCATCAGGGTACTTTTTTGCAGTTTTATTTCACTTTCTGCCCTTCCCTCGATGAATATGGAAAGAGAACAGATTCTTCACCTAACAGTTAAGGACCAGGAGCAAAACCAAACAACCTAACAGAACAGGGGGCCTGAGGAACAGACATTTTCATATGAAGAAGATAAAGCAGAACCTGGCACAAGGGATCTTTACGTTGGCTTTAAAGGCTGGCCACGTTAATCTTGCTGCTAACAATTCTTACCCCTTGCTTAATGTGAGACCTTGTCTAGCAGGACCTAAGAATTTAGCCTTACTCCATATAGGGTTATGTGAGGATGGATAAAGTAGGGTGGGTGAGAATTTTTCTTTCTTCGACAAGCTGAAGGTGGGGACTCCTGTTAACACAGAACATGATAGGTAGGAGAGGTAAAACTTGCTGGCTATTTCTTCACATGTTAATTTAGTCTGTTCAATCCTAATATTGACCATAAAGACACATGGAGTGACCTTAGAAATATGACTGGAGCAATCACTCCCAAATAATTTACTGTCACCTCAGTATTGATGTACGAGATTCAAAGTCAACCAAATCTTCACGAACAAACCCATCAACAGTTTCTTTCCTCATTTGTATATATTTACATTCTCAGCAATTCACTGAGCACAGAGCTAGAGCTTTGTTTAATGCAAAATCTGGCCACGGGAAAACTACGGGCGCTGAAGTGGAAAATGTTTTTGCATTCTTCCATGCCGGCATCACCCTTTTCTGTCAGCTTGCACAAGCACGTGTCCACAAGGGGACCACTATTTACAAGCTGCATTTTATATCGTTCTAGGGAAGGACCATCTCCTCTTCCGCAGAAGAGAATTCCCTTGGCACCCTTGCTTGCCATTCAGTCCTGCTGGTTCGTTTGTTCTATTGTATATCCTGCAGAGTGATACATTGCTGTATCGCTGCCCGCTATAGCTGAAGTGGAGTCATCCATCATGGCAATCACAGGAACTGAGGGCCTTATGGACTGGGAGTAAATGATGAAGCGATGAGGAAGGTGATCATTTTTGCAGAAACAGCTATTTTATGTTCCTATTCTTGATACCATCCTTCCCTTCTTGTTTGGGATAATGAAAGAGTGAGAGCCACAGGACCAGTTTTTGTTCCTTGGATGCATGCTGAAGAAAGAAAATAGAATCAATAAAAATGCACTTAACAAGCCTAAGATCGACTGGTCTTTTTTTCTTGTTTATTTTGAATTTCAGATGCGATTCTCTGTTGACCTGCTGCTAATGCTCTGGAGCTGCAGATTTCTCAAGTTTAAGTGTGTTATAAATGGATAAACTTCACCATGTGGGATGATTTAAACTAACCGATTTGAGATGTAGGCTGGCACTACAAAGGGAAAGTTGTCAATTTTCTTTAGTGAATTTCAGTCATGTAGTCTCAAACTGGCTAACTGATTCCTTTCCTACTCTCTCATCCCTCTCTCTCTTCTGCAGTGGAAGCATCAATTAAAGTCAGAAAATACAGTCTAAATTTATAAGTTACTTGGAAATATAATTTTGCATCACATAGTTTACATAAATCTTCTTTTAGTGAGTTCAGAATCATTTAACATTCATAATATGGGAAAACATGGTTGGATAATTTCAAGAAAAGATGACTTACTTCCAAAATATTAAAGATAGAAATTAAAAATTAAATCATAACACTTAATAATTCTAATACACGACCAATTCAGCTGAATGTTTGCTGGTCCTTCAGTTATTCTGTAATTAAACAGCTCGATGTTTAAAAATCAGCCACTACTGATTTGCTTGGGTTTATCTTTTTGCATAAATATTTATTACTTTCTAGTAACAGAGTAACTATATTGTTATCATGAACACTTACTACTTCTTAAATATAGTGACATTTTCAAATCAAAAAAGTATTGATTTTCTTTTTTAGGGAGGGCTAAATAGCCTCACTATGTGGACTTTCTTTCATAATAAACATAATGACTTCAATATTGTTGCCTAGAAATGACTTAAATAGTGAAATTATTTGACACATAAATCAACAACACAGTACATGGAATCTAAATTAATATTTTATATTTAGAGGTGTATTTTTTATGGATCACAACACATTAAAGGAAGTATTGTTGTTGTTGTTGTTCTAGTACTAGTGGTTGAACTCTGTAATTAACATACAATTATTCTTAGGTGTTTAAATTTTAACTGAAAAGTGATCCCTGTTAAATATAAGAGTGGAAAAAGAGAGGGAGGAGATGCACAATTTGGGACATGCTCAATCGGACTTGCCCCAAATGGTGGAGTTAGAAATGTGCCAGGGGATTCCAATACAATCCCATCAAGGTGACATGTACCAATGCCATCTCACTAGTCCAAGTGATCAATTTCAGTTCACAACCGATGGCTCTGATAGATCTAAGAGTCAAAGAGATCACACAAACAAGACAAGTGTCTGCTAGTACTAACTGATAGAATCAAAAAGGGAGAGAACGATCCAATATGGGAAGTGGGAGTCATAGAATGGCAGATGTCCTAAACACACTCTGGCCTCAGAATCAGCCCTTAAGGCATTTGGATCTGGCTGAAGAGCCCATGAGAGTATTTTAGGCATGGAAAGCCAAGATACCATGGAAAAGAAAAAAAAAAAAAGACCTAAATGAAATATCTCTGTGAGTGAGATCCCAGTGGAAAGAACGGGGCCATCAAAGGAGGAGGTACCTTTCTCTGAAGGGAGGAGAGAACTTCCACTTTGACTATGACTCTATCGGAATAAGATCAAAGTCAGCGAACTCTAAAGGCTTCCATAGCCTTGGCAACTCATGACTAGAGCCTAGGGAGATTACTGATGCCATAAACAAGAGTGTCAACTTGTTAAGTCAACAACAGGAGTCACTGTGTACTTTCATCTCATGTGGGATCTGTCCTTAATGCGTTGTCCAATGTGCAGTGATGCTATAACTAGTACTGAAACAGTATTTTTACACTTTGTGTTTCTTTGTGGGTGCAAACTGATGAAATATTTACTAATTATATACAGAATCGATCTTCTGTATATAAAGAGAATTGGAAATGAAAAAAAAAACCTGGTGTTAAATTGGAAATGGCATAGAAAATTAATTAATTTTTAAAAAAATATTATGTAGGATCTCTGTCTTTAATGTGCTATACACTGTTATTTAATGCTATAACTAGTACTCCAACAGTACTTTTCACTTTGTGTTATTATGTGGGGGCAAACTGTTGAAATCTTTACTTAATATATACTAAACTGATCTTCTGTATATAAAGAGAATTGAAAATGAATCTTGATGTGAATGGAAGGGGAGAGGGAGCGGGAAAGGGGAGGGTTGCGGGTGGGAGGGAAGTTATGGGAGGGGGGAAGCCATTGTAATCCATAAGCTGTACTTTGGAAATTTATATTCATTAAATAAAAGTTTAATAAATAAAAAAAAATAAATGCTAAATGCTGGGAGGAGACTTCACTTAAGCTGCATCTGATTGCTGGACATGATGAATAAATATTTAACACAAATTTAACTTTTATTTTTGAAACAAATATTTACCTTTTAAGATGACCACACACATTTTTTTTTTGCACTATAACTACTGAATGTTCATGTAAACTGCAAACAGAGAGAGTAGTAACAAAATACAGTGGAAATCAATGTTGAGAAAGAAATTAAATTTTCTTTGTGTGGGAAAGTTGTTTTTTAATATGAACCATAGCAAAAACAAGCTAATCAGAGCAGGTTTTTGATAGCTTTTCACTTGAAGCAAAGTAAGTTAATCTTACTATGTTTCAATGCAAATTCTGTTGAGAAAAATCAAAGGCAAAGGCAGGCATAGTAGTTCATTCTAGTTTTAACTCCTTTATTGATTTCATCTGCAGTTTTTGAATGAAATCTCTTATATTTAACTGGCAGCAGCATATGCTCAGCCTGTCACTATGAACAGAATGTTCACCATCCTGAATAAGCCTACTACAATCCCACCTTGCAAAGTTAGGTGCAAAATAAGTGGTTACTC